>NW_005355890.1:684960-697102 GCF_000412655.1 Myotis brandtii | reverse complement strand
GGCAGCAGGCTTCTCCCAGGTTTGGGTGCCAGTGAGCCATGGGATGCCTCATCACTCGGCGATTGTGGCTGTCCTGGATTTAGGGGTTTTGAGAGAAAACTCTTCCTCTTCTGACTCCGGAGGTGGCCTCCTCCTCAGGGCTGCTGACTCACGTGCTGACTCACTCAGCCTTTCTCTCTGACTTTCTCTCACTGTTGCCTGAGTTAGGAGAGCGAGGCCCAGGGAAGGCTTGCTCTTAGCCCCTGGCTCCCAGCGACAGCGAGAGGGATGCTGGGCTACGAAGGGTAGAGAGAACAGCCCCAGCTGTACTTGGCCTTTGGCTTTGGGTTGTTTCTCAGTTCACCCTGTACCTCTACGTGACCCTGAGAAAGTGTCTGGATTTCTGTGACCTCACCTGTGCATCTCCTTTTCAAGATTATTTTCAGAAGAACCCCAGTGTTTAAGATGAATAAAGTAGGGCTCTGGCCCTGGCCGGTGTGGCTCATGGTTAGAGCATCTGCCCTCACACTGAAGAGTCTCGGGTTCGATTCCCAGTCAAGGGCACATACCTGGGTTGTAGGTTTGATCCCCGGCCCTGTTTGGGGCTCGTGCAGGAGGCAACCAATCAATGTGTCTCACATTGATGTCTCTCTCTCTTCCTCCCTGCCTACCTCCCTCCTTTCCACTCTCTAAAAATCAATGGAAAAAAATATCCTTTGGTGAGGATTAAATAAATAAATAAATAAATAAATAAATACATACATACATACACCCCAGGGGTGACTGAGCGGAGGGGCCAGCCTTCCTTGCCTGAGACAAGTTGCCTGGTCTCTGGAGGCGGGCAAGACTGGCCCCTGGAGAAGCTTCTGACAGTGGTGCCATCCTGGCTGGTCCCATGAAGCTGTGTGAGTCCTGGCCTCCCTCGCTGCCTCTCTGCCTTGCGTGCCCCCCTGCCCTCATCCCTCTACGTCCATATGGCTGGTTCGATGGCCAGTGGCCTGACAGCAGGGACCACGTGGTTCTCCGAGTGAGGAAGAGGAGGCAGTGAGTGTCCTGAGTGCTCCTGCCGCCTTCTCGCCTCCCTACCAGCCCAGTCCTCCAAACCACTCCTTCCCCTTCTGTCCTCTTTATTTTTAGAGTAGTTTTGCTTCTAATGAGCTTCA
This sequence comes from Myotis brandtii, assembly GCF_000412655.1. Lineage (NCBI taxonomy): Eukaryota > Metazoa > Chordata > Mammalia > Chiroptera > Vespertilionidae > Myotis > Myotis brandtii. The sequence continues at coordinate 695,960 of NW_005355890.1, read as the reverse complement.
ATCTTCAAATGAGGAAGAAAACGGGGACCATGGGAATATGGGAATCCTTGGTGAATCACCTTAAATTAATGAGACTAATACAGGAATTGAGTTTGTGCAAATTAGCGTTTTGTTCTGGGTCTTGATGACTTAAATTGCAGATTCTAATTAAATGCCCCCAAGTAACCACCAAGTACCTTCTGAGGTCTTTTTGACCTAAAAGCTTCTATGATCTGTGAACTCTATCAAGTTTGTAAAATTAGTCTGTAGATTTTCCCCTTGAAGCATGTCTACCCCCAGAATCTCATAATGCCTATAATACTAAACTCCCTCCTAGGGCAGCGGTTCTCAACCTGTGGGTCGCGACCCCTTTGGGGGTCGAACGACCCTTTCACAGGGGTCGCCTAAGACCATCGGAAAACACATATATAATTACATATTGTTTTTGTGATTAATCACTATGCTTTAATTATGTTCAATTTGTAACAATGAAATTGGGGGTCACCACAACATGAGGAACTGTATTAAAGGGTCGCGGCACTAGGAAGGTTGAGAACCACTGTCCTAGGGGAAAGGCAGGTGGGTGGAGTGGGCAGGGACCCTGCAGGGGAAGGGGGATGGGAGCCTCCCTTGGGCGGTTGAGATGTCAAGGTGAGATGCAGCCCTGTGATAGGAGGCAAGTCTCTGCTGTCCCAACTGAAGGGAAGGTGGCTATATCTTCATGAATAAGCAGGGGGAGGGGGGGAGGTTCAAGAGAGAAGAGCTCCTTCCTGGCTGATTCATCTCCAGATGCCACCTCTGCCTCCACCAGCAGGGGGTGCAGATTTCAGTGATGAAGGGGGTGATAGCCAAGAAAGGAAGCCGTTTCCCCCCCTTCTTCCCCCCCCCCCCCCCATCATGTCCCTAGACATGGCCACTATCTTGCTGTGGCCTCCTGCTGGCTCTTTGCCTTTGTGTCACATTTTTTTAAGGAAGGGCTATAACCAGAACACAGGTGGAATAGTGCGTGGAAAACCCACATGATGCAGGACTGACGTAAACATCTTTCATACTGTGTTGTCTCCATTGCAGCCATTGAAAAAAATTAAACTTTTTATTGAGGTAGGACCCCTCCCCTCCTCCCACCATCAGTACTCACCCCTCAGAAATACCACCATCTAGACTCTAACACCAAGGGCTCATCGGGCTGTGCCCAAACCTCATAGAAACACAGTTGCCTAGATGGGCTCTGTGTGCCTGGCTCTCCCCTTGATATCATTTCTAGGAGTCACCTGTGTAGTGTTTATCTGCTATTGGCGGGCATTTGGGTTGTTTCTGGTTTTTGACTGTTATAAATGTTACTGCTCTAAATGTTCTTCACATTCTTTTGGGAGGAATATAAGTATACATTTCTGTTAGCAATTCCAGATTCTGGGGTGGATGAGTGTTTGGTTTGAGTAGATACTGCATTTTCCAGAGTGGCCGTGCCCTTGACTCCTCCAGCAGTATATCAGGGCCATCACTCCTCATCCTCACCAACACTTGGTATTGCCGTCTTTTCATTTCAGCTATTCTAGTGGGTATGCGCTATCTCATGCCCATGACGTGCCTTTTCCTGGTGGCTAATGAGGTGGAAGAACGGTCCATGTGGTTGTTGGCTTTATTATGACCACGCGAACAGCCGTATGTCAGTGTTCACAGGCGTTGACACTGACACCTGCAGTGGGCACTTGGGTTGGTCTCAGTTTGTCGTTGTAAGTCATACTGCAGTAAGCATCTCTGGATCATTGGCGAGAATTTGTTGTGGACAAATTTTGATAAATAATAGTTGTTTTCCAAAATGCTTGTAGTACTGTAACATGTCATCAGCACTACAGGACAGTCCTATGGAATTTCCTCTAGGTCCGCCCACAAAGCATATTCTCAATAGAACTAACTGCTTTTGGCAGACTAATTTAGGGGAATGTAGGTGTGGGGAGCATTCCTTTTATTATTATGAATGAGTCTGGTCCCTGTTCAAAATGTTTACCACATGTATTACTCTTTTATGAATTCTTACCTTTTGCTACTTGGATTTTTAGTGAGTTTTTAAAATTAATTTGTAAATTACAAATTCACAGATATTAATACTATAAGTACTTTCCCATTTTTATTGCATATTTTTGACTTGTATGCCTTCCGATTTCAGCAAACTGATGCATCTTCCCCTGGTGACTTCTACTGTGACCCCAGCCAGGCCATGCTGCTCTGCTGAGGCACCCGGCTAAAGGTCCCTGGGTGTCCCAGTGGGAGAGGCAGGAGCACAGCCTCCAGGGACTGAGTTTGCCCAGGGCGAGAGCACTGCTCTTCCAGTGGTCTGCACCCCAGGCCCTGGCATTTTCAGATGGCTCATGCGCTGGGCCCCCAGGTTCACCCAACAGCTCCCCAGCAGTGCGAGGACTGAGTCAGAGTCGGGGGGGGGGTCCTGTTTCACAATGGCCCCTGCCTGCTTCACTGTGGGAGGCCAGCAGAGTTTGGGGAGCCCAGTGGAGTTTGCAGAGCCCTCTCCCGTTGTGGAAGGTCTGGTTCTCACTGCACCCCATGAGATGGGTACAACTAGCTTCATCTTAGACAGCAAAATGCAGAGCCTCCGAGGGGCCCAGCAGCTCTCTTCGGACCTGAGGCCTATGGGAGGGAGGACTGGGACTCAGATCCTCACCTCCTCATTTTCCCTGACCCACCCCAGCTGCTCACGTGGCTCTTTTGGGCTGCCCCAAATTCCCCTGGGTCACCCCTGGAGCGGAACAGAGTGTGTACTGTCTAGTTCTCATTCGTTTGGGCTTTGAGCAAAACCTTTGTTTTTGAGCCAGAAGGTTAGATTGGTGTGTGGAGACAGGAACATGAAACAGCTTGTGGCGTTCCCATATTTCTAGGTATTGGAATTATAATGTACTAGAGGCCTGGTGCACGAAATTTGTGCACGGGAGAAGGGGTCCCTCAGGCAGGCCTGCACCCTCTCCAATCCGGGACCCCTCAGGAGATGTCCGACTGCCTGTTTAGGCCCGATCCCGGGGATCTCGGGCCTAAACAGGCAGTCGGACATCCCTCTCACAATCCGGGACCACTGGCTCCTAACCGCCTCTGCCTGCCGGCCTGATCGCCCCCTAACTGCCCTCCCCTGCCGGCCTGATCGCCCCCTAACTGCCTTCCCCTGCTGGCCTGATCGCCCTTAACTGCTTCTGCCTTGGCCCCCACCACCATGGCTTTGTCAAGAAGGACATCTGGAAAATGTCCAGTCTAATTAGCATATTACCCTTTTATTAGTATAGATTCTTTCACAAGAACTCCCTGCGTGTTGACCAGCTTGTTAAGTGTATAACTTTCTATTTTTAGGTGATGGATTTGGATATGTTTCTATGAAGAAATGCCACATGTCACTACTGAAACAAGAGCAAACATGTCCAGTAAGTTGCTGGGTGAGTGAACCCCCTCAAGAGCGGGACCATGGGCCCTTCAGGTAGAGGTGCGGACACACGGAGAGAAGACGGGGCGTCTGGAAATCGCAAGCTTGGAGAGGGGTGTTTTAAACCAGCCCTTCTGCTCAGTCTCATTGCCTGACCTTCTAAAGGGTGGTTCCTTCTAGAGACAGCAGGAATGACTGCCTATGGGGCTGGGAAAATGTGAAACTCACTTCTTGCTGCTTCCCATGTGGCGGTTGTCTGACCCAGCCAGCAGAAGCTGCTCTCAGAGATGGCCACACCCCAGTGCAGCACTCGGCTCTCGAGAGGATCACATATATGTTTTGTGGGAAAGAAAGGCAGGACCGAGACCCACATGAAGTTTCTGTAGTTCTGGGAAGAAAGAGGGCAAGGTTGGAGGGCATGTGCCTTTGTCTGTCCCATGTCCCACCGAGCTGTTGTAGCCAGGGTGGCAAACCCCTTCATGCATCTGTATCCTAACAGAGGTTGTAGCGAATTGGCTTTAAATTTTATGAAATTCTATGAGACTTGCCAATGGGAAAGCTTAATAAAGCAAATAAAATCTCAAAAGCCATGTTTTACGATTGTATGTAAAACATCATTTAAGGTGGCATGTCTTTGTCAGAGAGAACACGATTTCTGTATGGGTCCCACGGGCCTGCTGTGTTGTTGTGTGAGCGCGCTGGGGAGCGTAGGGAACGTGGTGACTGAAGAGACCTAGACCATCAGACTCTTCTTCCCCCGGCCCGACCTGCTGGGACCCTGGCCTTGCTGTGCCTGCTCGCATAGCTCACGCACTCTCTGTGATCTCACAGTGCCTTTCTGCCACCATCTGTGCTTCTTCCCATTGTTCGTTCCCATTTCTCAGGACTGCTGCCACCTTAGGGGATAGGGCTGGATGACAGCTCTTCCCAGGGAGTCAGGCGTGGTCTGACCCAGGAGCAGGAAACACATCATCACCAATGACATCATGACAACAAGAGAGCACAGCCCTCGCCATGGCGCCAGGGCCCGTGCACTGCAGCGGGCTTCCACCATTGATGTGGCAGCTGACATGCTTGGCCTCTCTCTGGCAGGTGAGCCTCTTGGGGCGGCTCCAGTGGTTCCGACATGGCATTTCTGGGAGGGCCATGCATGCCTCCTTGGGCACCTGGTGGACAGTCAGTATGAGCCCTCTGTGACTGCCCCAGGCTGGAGGATGCCTCCTCTGGGTGAGTCAGGATAGGGAGGAGAAAGCCAGCACTCTCCCTGACACTGCCTCCGAGGGAGCCAGTCTGCTGCAGGTTTCCAGCCAGGAGATGATGTGGGAGTGTCCATGGGGCCTGTCTGGCCAGTGCCCAGGCCATAGTGAAAGGCCTGTCTGTTGTGGGTATGCAGACCTGGAAAGGTAGGGGTTTGGTCTTGGAGTCTGAGACTTTCTAGAAATCTCAAAACAAAAAGTTTATAAAATGAAGAAATCACCTCATATAAGTTTTGGATATAAAAATAAGTAGAATGTTGGAGTCCCCCCTCCCCCCAGTTTTATTGAGAAATAATTGACACACATCACTGTATGCATTTAAGGTGTGCGGCATGACAGTTCAATTTACAAACACTGTGAAATGATGATAAGTGTGTTGGGGTTGTGTGTTTTTTGTATAAAATCTGAAAGCAGGGAAAAGTTGATTAAGGCTGATTTTTGTCTGGCATTTCTTTTTTATTCAGGAAATCTACAAGATCCAGATGAACCCATTTTAGAGTTCAGCTTAGGTGGGTGTCTTTCATTGTTTTAGGTAACAATATATGTTGCTCAAAAACAAAAACACAACTGCTGGCCCGAGTCTTAGAGAACTTGCTGCCGCCGTCTCTGCTGCTGACGTGTTGCTGAGAAGATGAACCCGGAGGCTGATGTGGACTTCCTGTGGGTGGGGGGCCTGGGGGACTATGCCTGCAGGGCTGGAAGTGGTGAGCCCACCCTGAGCTGCCGAGACCGGGAGGGGTGAGAAAGCGGGGTTTAGGGCTAGCGGTGTCAGCCACAGCCCAGGCCTGTGTGGTTGAGTTTAGCTTCCTAGTCCTCATTCCCTACTCTGTGACCGGAGGTGATGACACTTGCATGCTCTCCCTCTCGGAGCATCAGAGAGACTGCGCCAGCCCTGGGATCGGGAAGTGTGGCAGGAGAGCAAGGCGGGGTCAGCTGGGAAGCTCCTCTGGGGGCACTGGGCTCTGGTGGTCCTCTCCCCTCCCCGCATCTCCTGGACGGGGGTCAGCATTGGCCGGTGGCCTGGCAGAGGTGTCCAAGAGGTGCTGTGAACCAGATGACCTGGAATTTTATCCAGACTGTGCTGTAAACTCAGTGTCCAGCCTTGAGCCTGCCCTTGACCTTGCTGGATGGGTTTCCTCATGAGTCGTATGAGGTGTTGCCATTTGAGAGACAAGCTCATGATGGTTAAAACAAAACAAGGGCTTTGACAAGTTGCTAAACCCATAAAAATGTAAGTGCATTATCACCAAATTTTAAACTCTGAAAACGTCCTCATTTCAGGTTTCATGCTCCTAAACTAGTTCAGGGTCCCCAGCCGTTGCCAGATGCCTTGGTCTGCAGTGGGTAGTGAGCACAGCTTTGTACGGGTTGCCCACCAACCTGGAACTTTATTGCTCTTTACAAACTGTGATGCCAGTCCAAGTTTCACAGCAGAGTGTGAGCACGCTTCCACCCTTGTCCTACGTCACCCCAAACATCAGGGAGAATAAGAAACAGAAACAGACTCTGTGCAGCATATCATTTCTTTGACATGTACTTTCTTTGACCTTGTCTTCTACTTTCTGCAAGTTCTCTGTTCTTCCAAGTTCTATCTTTTCTTTCATGTTGCGGGCCTTCCGTAAAGTCTGGTCATCTTTGACTTTTCTTTCATTTTGTTTTAAGTCAACATTGAGGTATAATTTGTATGTAAAATGTACCCATTTTAAGTGTAGCATCAGTGAGTTTTGATAAGCAGATTATGTATGTAACCACTAGCCTTGCCATCGCCTCAAAGGATTCTCATGTCCTCAGCCTCACTCCCAGTCAGCTGTCGGCCTGTTTCCATCACTGCAGCGAGGCCGCGAGAGTTTCACATGATAGAACCATGCAGTGCCCAGCCTCTGGGTGTGCCGTGCTCACTTTGGTAATGCTCTGGACTCGCGCTGGACGTGCAGTTCTGCGGCCAGAACTCATCCTGCCTTGCTGAGTGGCTTCCATTGTGTGCACCAACCATAGTTTATTCTGCTGACGGACACGTGGGTTGTATATGAATTTTATATTTACATGAATATAGTTAATGTGTATTTTATATACTAAATTATATATTTTAGATTATAATTTATAGCCTCAAGAGAAGATGGTGTATACATCCAATAAAAACAGGGTGTTCTAAGGAGAAAGAGAACAGTTGGAAAACATGGATAATTTTAGAAATTTAAAATAGGGTAGAAAATATTTTAAAATTCAATAAAGTATGGAAGATATTCAAGGAATTATCTCAGAAAGTAAAACTTTAAAAATGAAATAGAAAACAGGAGAGAAATTGAAATGGAAAATTAGAGAGCAGATTCAGGAGGTCTGAAACTTAGTAGAGAAAAGAGAGAAGAATGTGAGAGAGGAAATGACCAGGCAGTGGCACCAGGGTCTGTCAGGACTGAAGAAGGTGTGTCTGGGTTAAAAATGCCTACCAGGCCCCGAATGTTGAACACACCTGTCCTGAGACCCATCGGGGTGAAATTTCACAGCACGGGTAATCCAGTGAAGACTCTGAAACTCAGAGGAGGTCACATCCACGGACCAGGGATGAAGTGAGTGTGGAGATGCTCCGCCAACGGGAGCGTGAAGGCAGTGGGCAGCACCTGCAGTGCGGGGGGGAACTGTTTCCTACCGAGAATGCTGTGCTCAGCCAGGCTGTCAGTCCAATGTGAGGGTAGGAGGAAACTTGTCTCGGCTACAGAGTCTCAGAAAAACTTACTTCCCCACATCCTTTCTCTGGACGTTGGTGGAGGGTGTGCTTCACGACAAGGGGCGTGAATTGAGAAGAAGGGAGACCTGGGGTCTAGGAAACAGGTAGGGTCCAGCACAGGAGAGAAGTGAAAGAAACCCCACTTGGCTTATAATGAATACTGCTCACAGGATATGGATTTAATGATGCAGAATATGGATTTAACCAAACAAGGAGCTAGACTGATGGAGCACAGAGAGCATGAGAGTTGATAGAATTGAGTTGAGACCCTCACCCCTAGATAGAAATCAGGCTGTTTCTGCATGTGACAAGTCAAGTAATACAGACATAGAGGATGAAACAGCCTTAGAAGGTGAGGGTGAATTTTATGTGAAGTGAATTTTACCACAATTAAGCAAAAAAGGTGAGGAGCCAGATGATTGATCAAATGTTTTATCTTAATAAAAAATATATATGTAGATTAAAATTAAAAAGTACTGTCCTGGCCGGTGTTTCTCGGTGGTTAGAGCATTCACCCGCGGACTGAAGGATCATGGGTTCAATTCCCAGTCAAGGGCACATATCTGGGTTGCAGGTTCTATCTCTGGCCCCAGTTGGGGCTCCTGCAGGAGGCAGCGAGTCAATGTGTCTCTCTTGCATTGATGTTTTCTCTCTCTCTCTTTCTCTCCCCTCCTCCTCCTCCTCCTCCCTCTCCTCCCTCCTTCCCTTCCTCCTTTCTTCCCTTCCACTCTCTCTAAAAAACCAATAGGAAAAAAATGTCCTTGGGTGAGGATTAACAAAAAGGAAAGGACTTATTTTAAAACATTTATTACAGCAAATGTTAGAGGAAAAGAAATTCCTGAGAGAGAGAAACTCAGAGATAGCATTTTGGTGTGAGTCCTTCCAGGTATTTTTGCACCCACACAGCACTATAATGATTTTGGTTTGTAGATGGTGGAATTACTTACAGAAATGTCACCCTAATGTTCTTAACATGGCTTTTTCTCTCATGTAGCAAAATATCACTGGCACCTTTCATTCTAATAAACATGGAACTGCCTCATCGTACTGGGTGCCCAGAGAGAATCTGCGTACGGCTGTGCCACACTCACCTTAAACCATCTCTGTTGGTAGCCCCTAGGTTCCCTCCCGTTTGCCGCTATAAACACCACCACAGTGCACGTACTTGCACATAGATCTTTCATGTATTTTGCTGGTTATTTTCTTAGGACAAATTCTTGGATCTGGAATTGCTGAGTCAAATGATATGCACCTGAAATATGCTTTATTCTTTACCTCAGCAGTGTTTGCTCAGCTGGGATTACAGGTGATATGGTTGGAGAGACAAGGCATGCATGTCAGAGATTAATGGTTTCTGAGGAAATAGGCTGAAAGAGTGATATAAGCAGTGAACAGAAGGAGAGGGGACCGGGGACTGCTGAGAGAAAGCCTTGTGGGAGCTATGGAACTCAGAGCTACGAATTAAACATTGGGTGACATTTAGGTAGGCTGGGTTGGGGGTGAGGCCAGGAGGGAATGTCACTTGTGGGAAGGTGTGTTCTGAAGGTGGCATTTGGCTCATCAGCCCTTAAACTGATAAGTTTTCCCAGCCTTTGGCCACCTGTTATTGCTCAGCCATCAGTTGTATTTGGAAACCCAGCTATTCTGGCCTTGCATGTGTGTGAAGAACCACACCTGGTGAAGGCAAGCCGAGAGGGACCAGACCACGGCTCCCTTAAGGGCACAGCATAAAGGAGAGGGAGGCGGCAGAACAGCCCAATCCCTGATTGCTGCTGAGGTAGACTCGTAGGAAAGATAGAAGAGAACTTAAAACACAAAGCCTTAAAGGTTCTAGAAGTAAACGAATGAAATAACTCAGCCTCAGGGTGGTCTGAGATTTCTTAGAAAGCGAAAGCACTAACTCTGTGCTTCAGCTTGCTATTGTTGCCATAACACACCACCACAAATTTAGCATTTTACAACGACACAAACTTCCTATCTTTACAGTTCCCTTAGGTCAAAACTCCAGTGGGCTCAGCTGGGTCTCTGCTTTGAGCCTTACAGCACCAAAGTCAGCCCATCGGTAGGGCTGCGTTCCTTTCTAGGGGTTTGGAGGGGTTTCCTTGCTCATTTAGATTGTTGGCGAAATTTAGTTCCTTACCGTTTTAGGACTGTGCTCCCATTTCTTTGCCAGCTGCCATTTGAGGCTGGTTCTCAGCTTAGAAAGGCCCTCACCTTTCTTGGCTTGTGGGCCCCTTCCATCTGCAGAGCCAGCAGTGCCAGGTTGGGTCCTTCCATACCTTGGATCTCACCTTTCTCCCTGATCACATCTTTCTGACTCCACCTTCCTCTCTGCTTTAAGAGCTCACGTGATCAGATTAAGACCGCTCAGATGATCCAGAATGACCTCCCATGTCACATCTGAGGATTCCATGACCCAGTCACATCTGCAGCCCTTTGCTGGAGATGTAATATATTCACAGGTTCCAGGGACGAGGACGTGGATACTTTTTGGGGGGGAGGGACAATTTTCTGCCTACCAGTCCCTAAAATTAAAAATCTAAAATAAAATCTAAAAATGTTTAAGAAAATGAATAGATAAACCACAGATTGGGAAAAAGATATTCACAGCACATATACTGGACAGAGGGCAGCTGTACAGTAGAATGCTTACACACCAGCAATTAAAAAGTCAACAATCCAATTTAAAAATAAGCAGAAGTCTTAGTTAGACTCTTGATGAAGTTATAAAAACGGGCAGTAAGCATATGGTGAAAAGATGCTTCACATCACAGAAGTGCAAATTAAAACATCTATTAGAACAACAGAAATAAGCAGTAAGCTCACCAAATGTCAGCGGTGATTGGCATTCCTGCACGTTGTGATGGCTGTAAAATGGTGCAGCCACTTTAGAGAACTGTTAGCTGTGAAGTGAGACCTGTCCTCTGCTGTAACCTCGAAATGCCACCCTTAGGTGCTTGTCAAGAGAAAGGAAAACCGCAGTTCACAGAAAGACTTGAACAGGAACGTTTATAGCACCTTTATCTATAATGGCTCAAAGTGAAGCAACCCAAATGTCTACTAACAAAATGGATAAGAACACTTGGTGCATTTATACAATGGGATATATATAGAACAATATAGGTGAATCTTAAAACATTCCACTTATGTGTAATTCAAGAATAGACAGCAGTGATGGAAGTGAGGAAGTGACTGCATAATGACCGGTTGCTGTGATGCGCACAGAGGCTGGAAGTAAGGGGAACTTTCTAGCCTGAGGGAAAAGTTCTACCTTGCTTTGCTGATGGTCACATGGTACATATGACCCTCAGAACTCAAAAGCCAAGCTCTTTGTATTTTATTATCTTGCTAGAGGCCCAGTGCACAAAATTCGTGCACATTAAAAGGGAATTAATTAGAGGAAATATTTTAATATTGCTATTTGCCCTTTCTCTATAATAGAAGTGTCAGAGATGAAAGAAAATTAGTAAAATGTATATGAAAATCTCCCTCCTGTCAGAGTCTGGGGCACACCGCAGAACCCAGAGTCAAGTCCCCGCCCACCTGCGCCCAGACCCGGCTGGCCCCACCCCCGTCAAGCCCTGCCGGGCAGGAGGGCGGCCTCAGGTCCCCCAGCCCT
>NW_005355890.1:675728-684448 GCF_000412655.1 Myotis brandtii | reverse complement strand
CTATGATGCACACTGACCACCAGGGGGCAGATGCTCAATGCAGGAGCTGTCCTCTGGTGGTCAGTGTGCTCCCACATGGGGAGCGCCGCTCAGCCAGAAGCCAGCTCATGGCTGGCGAGCGCAGCGGTGGTGGCGGGAGCGGGCCTAAGCCATCAGTCAGACGTCCCCAAGTGCTTCCAGACTTCGAGAGGGATTTCTGAGAGGGATGCATGCCGAGGGGTCCTGGACTGCAAGAGGGCGCAGGCCAGGCTGAGGGACCCCCTTCCCCCCAGTGCATGAATCTCGTGCACCGGGCCTCTAGTATCCAATAAATAATGAAGATTCAAGATATATGAGACAATATTACAAGGGATAATCAGAGAACCAAAGTTAATTTCCAGAAGTAAAAGTTAATTTTTAAGTTTTAAATCACTAGAGAGCATTCTAAAAATCAAATGAGAAAGATGGGAGCAGGAACGACAGTGTGAGGCCCTCCAAAAAGTTTTTTCCTCCATAAAGGCAATGAGAACACTGACAAAAAGGGTCGAAGTCAGTTGTTTGAGAACTCCGAAAGCAAGCAAAAGCCGAGCACTCGGGGGTGGTTATTGCTCTGCCAGAAAAGCTGCTTCTTCCGGTGCAGAAGTTTGACTTGCCGTACATTTAATCAGTTCCACGGAGCATGTTTCTTCATGTTTTTCTGTAATGACAAAGTGTCTTATGGTCGGTAGCATTTGCTGGTCTCAAGGCAGTGGGTCATCTTTCTTTCACAGTGCATTTTACAAAGATACATCTTAGAGTTCATGCATTAGGACCGTTTTCCCCGTAAGTCACTTCTACCATTGAACTTCTGAGTCTTATAATCTGTCCCAAAATGCTCAGTACACTAGATGTGCATGTGAGATGGTTGGCTCTGTGCGCCATTCCATGGGTGCAGAAAGCCCTTTGGGCTCGCCTTCCCTGCAGCTAGGGCACTGCTGCCATGGCGTCCGGGGAGGTGTGTGTGTGGGGGGTGAGTAGAGATTGTTTCCAATTAAAAAATCAGCTCCCTGTGACAACAGACCATGTAATTGCCTCATCCTTTTGAGTGTCATTTACTGTCTTTGCTCTTTGAGTGTGTGTGGAACACAGAACTAACTAGAGCCTGATTTTAAAGGATTCTTTTCTCTCCCATCTTGATTCCATAGCTTGTAGTGAGCTGCATACGCCATCGCTAGATCGGAAACCAAATAGTTTTGTAGCAGTGAGTGTGACCACCCCTCCGCAGGCATTCTGGACGAAGCACGCACAGACGGAGATCATCGAGGTGGGTGCTGCTGGCCCCCGGGGCTCGGGGACAGGCTTGCCGTGGTCTCACCCCGGGGGAGGCTGCTCGGTGACCTGAGCACCTGTAGCCGGGATCATTTCTATGTGAATTCTTGCTGTTGTCCATGTGTTTTTAGTAAGTGATATTTTTCATCACAGTTCTGGAGGGCACTGTTTTTGCCATATCCTTTACAATCATTGGTCAGTTACTGGCTGGGTATTTTTGAACAGTGATGCTATAAAGTTGGCTGCCTTTTAAGAGGAAGATCCAATTCTTCCTTGTCACTTCCAGTTGGAGAGTAACTCTTAACCAACCCTCCTAGTGGACATACCCCTGTTTTAATTGGTTTTTATCTTTATATCCTTTTGAGTTGTGTGTTATATACTTACTTTTTCATTAAACTAAATGTTATGCATTCACCTCAGGAATTTTACAGAAGCCGTTTAGATAATTGAGCACATTGTGTAAGTTGTGAAACTAAGAGTAGGCGTTGCTGTGGGATTCCACAGGCTTCTGCTGGCGATGTGAGCTCCTGTGTGAATTGTCCGCCCTGGCAATCTCCGGCAGGCTCCACTGCACTTCCTCCTCGTCCCTAGCTTTACATTTTGGAAGATAGACCTTTTCATTCTCTTGTGAACTTATTTCCAAGTTCAAGTCAGCAATCCTGTTTCTAAGCCTTTGTTGAGCACTGTCTGTACACGCAGCACAGTGCTGGGCGCTGCGGGTGATGCAGAGGCCATTGAGGCCCCAGCCCTGCCCCCAAGAGGTTGACACCATGAATGAAGGTGTCCGCATCTGTACCCAGCAGAGTGCAGGTGTGTGAAGGGTGAGGATGGCACCAGGAGGATGGGTTCCCGCTGGTTCTGAGGATCGGAGGTGGCTTCCTACGCCACGTAGTGAAATTCTGACTCGATAAGTCGGGTGGGGCCCAAGACTCTGTGTTTCTCCCAGGCTCCAGGTCATGCCCACGCTGCCGGTCTAGGGACCACAGCTGCAGAGCATTGCAGAGTCCTGTAATGGCGATGGGGAGCATCATGTGTCTTGGAGAATAACATCAGCCTGTTCATGTGTGCAGAAGGCACAGGTGGAGAGCAAGGGGAACGCCTCAAAAGTCGGGCTAGGAGTTACGTGAGGGCCACCTGAGCAGAGGTGTGTGAGGGAGTGCGATGTGGCACCTGACGCATTGGGAAGGAGGGGCAGGAGGGGCAGAAGGGGTGCCTGCGAGAGAGGATTTTTAAATTTTGTTTTTTTGTTAATCCTCACCCGAAAGAGTGTATTTTTCCTATTGATTTTTAGAGAGAGTAGGAGAGAGAGAATCATCGATGTGAGAGAGGCACATCGATTGGTTGCTTCTTGCACGTGCCTTACCTGGGCCGGGGATTTAACCTGCAACCCAGGCATGTGCCCGGCAATTGAACCTGAGACCCTTCAGTGCTCGGGCTGATGCTCTAACCACTGAGAACACTGGCTAGGGGGCGAGGGAGGGTTTATGGAAGAGTTTATTGTAACTTGGAGGTTGAGAACGACAGAGAAGCAGGTACCAAAGCAGATGCCCAAGTTGGTGGCCTCCTTGGGCGAGAGTCAGAGCTGGTTGACAGGGGCGGATGGAGGGAGGCCGGTGCTGTCCAGCAGGTGTGGAGAGACTGGATCTGGAGCTGCAGAGGGCGCTCAGCCAGGGCATGGTCCCCACACAGGCAGGGCTTTGGGGGCGGGGGAGCGAGGCTAAACTGCCAGGAATAACCACCTGTGATCTAGAAACTAGCAGCTAGTCCTCAAAAAAGGGATAGCTTAAATAGGTCAGGCCTTAATTATTCTAAACCACAGGATTCTAGAAGTAAGAAACGACTTAAGCTATTCATTTCCTCTTCCATCCGCCTTGGCACACCTTACAGGAACAGCCCAAAGTAGTAGACCCAATTGCATAGTGTATCTCAAGCTGAACGACACGTGAACATCAGCCTGTTTCCATGTTATAGAAGCCTCCCACTGAGGGGGCCCTCGGGACCCGCCTGGGCCCAGCTGTGTCTGGATCGGGAGGGGTTTGTGGGACGCCTTCGTTCTTGAAAAACGGGGTTTTCGTTGACTGCATTTGTTTAAGCTGCCATGAGCATTTGTGTTGATCCAAGTTGGTAAGAACGTTAATTTCTCGTTCTGAAATGAACAATCACTTTAAAAATTCAACTCTGTGTTCTGAGGATTTTCTTTTCTGTTCTAGGGAACCAACAACCCTATATTCTTAAGCAGCATTGCCTTCTTCCAAGACTCTCTCATCAATCAGATGACGCAGATCAAACTCTCCGTGTACGACGTCAAAGACAGATCTCAGGGAACAGTTAAGTAGCGCGTGGTTCAGGGGCCTTTCTTCGCTTCTTAAAGCTGGGCAGTTATTTCAGCGAGAGGAGCACATGCGACTGGCTTCACCACTGGCTCACTAATTGATGTCCAGTGGGATTTGCCTTTGGAATTTCTTCCTGCACATCCCTGTTGGGCTCCTGCAGTGAGGGTCAGAGGTGCTGTGGGCAGCAGCCAGCGACCCCGGCCTGGTCATGGGGCCGAGGCACAGCACAGGCTCACGCTGTGTTCCCTCTTCCTCAGATGTACCTACTGGGCTCTGGGACATTCATTGTCAAGGATCTGCTCCAGGACAGGCATCATCGGTTGCATTTAACACTAAGGTTGGTATTTAATTTTGTTCCTTTGAGATGATCTTGAGTTCTGAGGTTCCGGGACTGATGGGGAAGGGCCCCATTTCCTGCCTCTCCCAGAGGCTGGTCTTAGCAAACAGCCTGTCAGGGAGCTAATGGAGGGGGCATGTGTGGCATCCACAGGAAATCGAGCACAGCTGGACTCAGACCTGCAGGAAGACCTAGATCACATCTGATCGGCGAGATGAGTTTACAGTGTCTGCTTCCTCCCCAACAGAGTGTCCGCTCCCAGAAAGCAGGGGTTTTGTCTGTTTTGCTTCATTGCTGTATCCTAAGGCACATAGAACAGGGCTTGGGGCTTAATAAATATTTGTGGGGGCGGGGGGACCCCCACCATGTACCTGGAAGAAAGATGTCAAGATGGCAACCCTTCCCAAATTCATTTTAGGGGCAACTCCCACCCAAGCCCTGACTTGGTGTTCTTGTTTTCAAAATAATGTGAAAATTGGGAAAACATTCCAAAATAGCAAAGGAAATGTTGGCAAAGAGGATTAATTCCCTGCACTAATTCTCTGCAGCCATGGTGATAGCAGTGCCGCCGGCATCGGGCAGGACAGGAGCCCTGCAGGCGCCTGGT
This sequence comes from Myotis brandtii, assembly GCF_000412655.1. Taxonomy (NCBI): domain Eukaryota; kingdom Metazoa; phylum Chordata; class Mammalia; order Chiroptera; family Vespertilionidae; genus Myotis; species Myotis brandtii. The sequence continues at coordinate 679,884 of NW_005355890.1, read as the reverse complement.
GGGTGTGGAGACCTGACTGGGGAGAGAGGAACAGTCCTAGGGAAACAAGAGGGTCATGGGGAACGGGGTTGTAGAGGAAAATACCCAGGTACACGATGTGCCTGAGCAATCCTAGTTGGACCCACGCACACGTAAGAAGTGGAGATCATCCTCTAAGAGAAGCTGACAAGGACTGTTGGGATAGTGTGGGGAAAGGACTTCCCGGGCATGAGGACACAGAGTCACAGAGGCATTTGGCACAGCAGTGACCACAGGAAAGTTGACACTGGCTCTGTCAGACGTCTTCCATAATAGTCCAGGCGTCCTTGGATGAGTCACATGGGCCCACGCAGTGCAGCCCCCCGCGATCTTAGGGGGAGCCAGACGGGTGGAGTGGCAGCAGCTGTGCCGTGTCAGGAATCAGAGGCTTTGGGAAACCCTGGGTGGCCTCAGCTGACTTAGGGTCCAGGCCTCAGCCTTGGGGAAAATCAAAGCTTGAAGAAGGAGCAGGAAGGGTCTGGTCCCAGAAGAAGGTTCTCTTCAGTCCTCATTTCCAGACGTGTCCCCATTGCTGTGTGGGGCAGGGGTCAGCCCAGGGGAGCAAGCACTGGCTCCTCCCCTCAGGTCCCCAGGCATGCTCGCCCTTCTCCTGGGGCTTGGGTTCCCTGTCTGCCTCCCCTGGAGTCTGGGCGTGCAGCAAGTGCTGCCCGACTGGCCAGCCGGCCAGGTCCCGGCACGCCCTAGACCTTGGTGACAGATGCTGAGCTTACGCAGAAATGGAGCCCAGTCACGATGCCACTTCCCAAAGCACGTTGCTTGTTGCAGGTCTGCAGAGAGTGACCGTGTGGGTAACATCACGGTGATCGGCTGGCAGATGGAGGAGAAGTCAGACCAGCGGCCTCCAGTGACCCGGGCTGTGGACACCATCAACGGGAGGGTGAGCACCCCTTCCTGGGAAGGAGTGATGGCCCCTGTCTAGATGGGCGCTGCCTCTGCCGCAGGGAAGGAGCAGGTGGGCCTGCACTGTCCACCCGCCATAGGACCTACCAGTCCCCCGGGCGCTTCTCAAAGGGGAGACAAGGGAGCCCCTCAGGCTCTGCTGCCCTGGAGCCTGCCTCTGCCCAGGCCACACAGGCCACCTCTCCAGAATGGGAAGAGGTGGGGGGAGCCTGGCGGAGGGGCTGCAGTCAGGAAGGGAGAGGGGTGTGGAGGGGGTGCAGTCAGGAGCGGGGAGAGGTGATGGGGGTGCAGTCAGGAGGGGGGAGAGATAATGGGGGTGCAGTCAGGAGGGGAGAGAATTGTGGATGGGGTGCAGTCAGGTGGGGAGAGAGTTGTGGAGGGGGTGCAGTCAGGAGCGGGGAGAGGTGATGGGGGTGCAGTCAGGAGGGGGGAGAGGTGGCTGGGATTGGGGGTGGGGAATGAGACCCAGACTGTCTTTGGTATTTTGTTAGTACCTTCCTCTCCCAGGCACTCAGGCGCTCATGGTTGCCTCATGCACACACATCTCAAGTCTGCACAGGTCCTGCCGCCTCTCACACCCCCTCTCAGGGTCTGTCTTCCCATCCCCTTTCCCTCCCATGCTGTCTCCTCACCTTCTCTCTCACTCTCATGTTCAGAGACAATCTGTGCTCTCAGACTAGAATTCCAGTTTAGAACTCAAGCGCTGGTACATATCATTTTAAAATACAGAGATAGGTCATTTTACCCCAAATAAGCCCAGAACATCAGCTATGGAAATATTTCTGGGTATCGTTTTCCCTCCCTTTTACTTTACACGTCAAAACACTGAAATATGAGGTGAAATGACGTAGTCGAAAGACAGGCATTTCTGGAAAATTTTGAGTGGGACACGTCCACTGTACTGGGACGTGGGTTGATCAGTCGGTGGCCTAGGTGACCTACTCATTGTGGAGTGGGTGGTGCCATTCACCTTAAGAGCTCCTTCATGAGATCTGGCGGCCACCACCCCTGCGGAGTGCGCTGGGCTCACCTGAGCCTATGGCTTCTCGTGCTTTTCTGTATGTCACTAGATGGTCCTCCCCGTGGACGAGAGCTTGACCGAAGCGTTGGGAATCCGATCCAAATATGCTTCGTTGCGTAAAGACACGTTGCTGAAATCGGGTGAGCGGATTCCTCCACGGTCCTCTTGCCCCTCTCGGGAGAGTCCAGTCGGGCCCACAGTCACCCTTTCCACCCCCTTCTGTGGCTCTCTTGCCGACATTGGCCTTAGTGGCTGCCGGCCTCGCTGGCACAGCCCTTGTATTTGGGAGTTAGTGGTTCATTCTGGGAGAACGGGATTGCATGTCCCAGGGGAAGAGCATTCAGGCTCAGTCACCTGGAGGGCTTTGGGTTTAAGTGTTTGATTGAGAGGAACAGTCAGGATACTTGGGGGCGTGGGGAGGACCTGGCCAGGTCTACAGTCTCCGTCTCCCCGCCCCTCAGTGTTCGGTGGTGCCATCTGCCGCATGTACCGCTTCCCCACCACCGACGGCAACCACCTGCGGATCCTGGAGCAGATGGCGGAGAGCGTGCTCTCCCTGCACGTGCCCCGGCAGTTCGTGAAGCTGCTGCTGGAAGAAGATGCAGCCAGGTGAGGCCCATGTGGAGCGGCTGCCCACCCACCATGCCCGCGCCGCCTGCCTTCCGGAAAGCTCTTAGATGTGTGTGGTGGACGGAGCACTGGCCCAGATAGGCCAGATGACAAGCCAGCTTCCGCCCTTGGCTGCTTTGTGGCCGGGGCGTCCAGAGCCTCCGTTTGCTCATCTGCATCCTGAGGTTTCTGGGCAAAGACTTCACAAGACAATGTGCCTGGAGCACTAGACGCGCCGGCACTCAGTCCCTGCTCCCTTCCCTCTCCTTTCACCGCTCTCTTGGCCTCAGGAAGTTAAAAGTAGCTGGTCATTCTTTGGTGATGGCTGCCAGGGTCAGCAGTTTCCGGGGGCAGGGCCACAGTGATATGGGCTCCAGAAAGTTAAGCAGGACCCATTGGGCATCCTTCCAGCTCAGGGCATGCGCCACTGGTCCCCAGGCAGGGAGGAGCCTGGGTGGCTCAGCATGTAGGTTGTGTCTCCTGTTCGCCCTTCACTGTCATTACTGCTCCTTGTCATAAAACGATGTTAATTACAGACACAATTAACAAAAGCGTGAACGAAAACATTGCAACCAGAATCCTGCTGTTTTAACACAACTGTTTCATTTTAAATTTTCATCTTAAAAAAAATCAAACTTAAAAGAAAAATGGCAAGAAATGCAAAGAGCTGCTTTCTCTCTATTCATACATCTTTTATGTGTATTTTAATTTTTACATTTTTCCTCTCAGCTTTTTTATATCTGTGCCTTTATACATAGCTACCCTATATCTTCACTTTTCTTATCATTTCTAGTTAGGGCATCATTTCCCACTGTTGGCACTAGGTATGTGCTCACATGCACTGTAACTTTAAAGACTGTTCACGGAAGCATTTTGCTTTCGAGGGTTGTGCTGTTTCTCACTCTAGCCACGTGGCAGGTGCTGTGCTCAGTGCGAGGCTCCTTGATGAGTGAGACGCCCTGGGAGACAGTCATTAACAGAACTGGGGGCCACACATGGAGCCCCAGATGTGTCAGCAGAAAGTAAAAGGGGGCCCTGAGAGGGAGGGTGGTCTGAGCAGGCCTCTGTGACATTAAACTGACACATAAGAAGGAGCCACATGAAACACAGGCAGAGACATCCAGAGGGACCACAGGGTGCGCGTGAGCTGAGCTGAGGCTGGGGCCAGTGGGCCTTTGAGCGAGGATGATGCTCTCCTGCAAGCCCCACAGCCTGATCTGCACAGGGTGTTCTTTTACATTAACTTCTCTTAATCCTTACCCAAAGATATGTTTTAATGGATTTGGCAGCGAGAAGAAGGGAGAGAGAGAAACATAGATGAGTTGCCTCCTGTACATGCCCAACCAAGGATCAAACCTGCAATCTGGGTATGTACCCTGACCGGGAATCGAACCCACAACCTTTTAGTGTACAGTTCGATGCTCCAACCAACTGAGCCACACCAGCCAGGGCACATTAATTTTGCTAATCTACACTAATAAAAGAGAAACATGGTAATTAGCGTACGACCGCTACCCTTCCCATTGGCTAATCAGCATATCCTTATGCAAATTAACTGTCAGCCGAGATGGCAGCCGGCAGCCATGC
>NW_005355890.1:672555-674454 GCF_000412655.1 Myotis brandtii | reverse complement strand
AGACAACTTAGTAGATTCCTAAAAAACTTTTATAAATTAGGTTTTTTCCCTTCGAAGGAAAATGTGCATAGTATAAAAAGCTAAATACTGCCGAAGGCGGTTAAAAACGTAAGTCTCAGGGTTTCCATGTTAGTGTTAACTGTTGTACAGAGTACTTTTAATCAGTACTGATTTCTTATAACATGAGGATTTTAGGTCTTTTATACTTTCCTGCTCCCCAGGTTCCTAAAACGGTTATCCTGTTTTTTGTTTGTTTGTTTTTAATTCGTCTTGTGTTTTGTTATTTGTCTGGAGACAACAAATCATAGCAGTTACTTACGGGTCTCCAGCCCCTCGTGTTTGGGAGGGTCACAGGTCATTCTGCTCTGCCCAGGCCCAGTGGCTGCAGCTTGAGCCTTCGCCCATGTGGTTTCTGTCAGGAGCCAGAGTGTCGGGCCAGGGCGGAGCTGCTCTCCTCTCGCTCCTCTGCTTAGTTTGCCTCCAACATTTGGCTGCATTTCTGTAAAAAGCTTCTCTGTGCACTTGCCCTGGGGTCAGGGTCTGCGTCTCGTCAGCCCTTCCTCCTGGAGGGCCCGTCACGCCCCTGCTGCTCGGCTTAGACTCCGGTGCTGGGCCCGGCCTGGCATCTCCGTGCTCCTGTGTGCACTTTGTTTTCTGGTGGTGCAGACCCTGGGCCTCACGCCTGTGTTTTGCTTGCAGAGTGTGTGAACTGGAGGAGCTGGGGGAGCTGTCCCCCTGCTGGGAGAGCCTCCGGCGCCAGATTGTCACTCAGTACCAGACCATCATCCTCACGTACCAGGAGAACCTGACCGACCTGCATCAGTACAAAGGTGGGCACAGGTCTCTCCATCACTACGCCACACTCTCGTGTCCCACTGGGACTCGACCCCAGGAGCGCTCAGATAGTCACACTGGCAGACACTCAAATGGGTTTTTCAAAATAGATTCTCATGGAGGTGTGAATTCTCTAAAATTTAGATTTTTCAGATCCTAATTAAGAAGGCAAATCTGTGAATTACATTGAAAATTCCTTCCGAGGAGCCATGTGCCAAAACAACCACTGTGCGATGAGATTTCGGAGAGACCAATGACCTAATAGCAGTGAAATGCCCGAAGGATGGAGGCCCTGTGCCTTCGACAAGCACTTTTTTCCATTTCCCAGTTTAACAGTGGCATTTGCATTGAAATATAGATTGAGTGGAACTCGCTATTTTAAGGCTCCAAAGGGAGATGGAGTACAGACACCTCACCTTTTCTTGAAAGATACCCTTTGATTTTCAGAACACTCTCAGGGAAGGTTTAGAAGACTGTTCTTAACTTACTCCCTTTTTATTCCAAACGGAATGATTTTTTGGGGGTGGGGGGGTGGAGGGGCATTCCATTACTTTATTCTCTATCTTTAGATTCTTCCCTCCTTCTGCTCTTCATAATGAAATTTCAGGCTTGAAAGAAAATCATAAGCCCTTACCGTACTTTTGACCCAGAACGTGTGAGCATGCCCATGAACTTGGCTGTGGAGAAGTGAACACAGGCGTGATAATAAGATGCTGGCTCCCTGGTTTGCTTTGAATCTGAAGAATAGATCCCAGTGTATTTCTAAGAGAAAAGGCAGCATTTGTTTGAAGGAACGTGGGGACCTACCAGGCTGGATGCCAGTTACCTGGGAGAGTCTGACACCACACAGCCCGAGTTTTCTGGAGCAGAGCCTCTCAATGTCACTGTGTCTAAATGCCCAGTCTTATTGAGAGCGGATTCTGCGATTCCAGCAGGCTCCCTGCTGCTGGTGCCGGGGCCGCCGTACGTGCCCAGTGAGCAGCCTCGTGCAGAGCGGACAGTGCCTGCCTGTATTTTGTATCCTGGCAAAATAAATCTTTCTTACTTTTTTTTTTCTTTTTTTTC
>NW_005355890.1:640337-672363 GCF_000412655.1 Myotis brandtii | reverse complement strand
CCGCAGCCAAGGTACATGCCCTTGACCGGAATCGAACCTGGGACCCTTGAGTCCGCAGGCCTATGCTCTATCCACTGAGCCAAACTGGTTAGGGCTAAATCTTCCTTTCTTCACTGCTTACCTCTTCTACCCTGATTGTCAGTGTAGTTTGTAATTCCTTTCTTTTCTGGGCATGGAGTTTCTTTATTAGTTACAGATTTTGACTGTGGAAATCAGATCGCAGATCTTTGTCACACAACATTGTCCACCTGCTTGACCACCCAGTGTGCAGAGGGGAGCCTGTTTGAGTTTGCGTTCTAGTGGCCAGAACTGGTGCTGCCTATCACCTGTCCATCCCCACAGCCCGGGTGGTGAGCAGATCTTGCCATCACTTTTCAGGATTGAGGAGTGCTGCTCTAGTTGAATCAGTCCCCGAGGTCTGGGATGATGGCAGCCTCTAGAGCTGGAGCAGGCAGTCCTGGCGTGGGCCTGGCTTTTTATAGTGCTGCTGGCATCCTCTAGCACAGAGCCTCCTCCTGTGTCAGCCTCTCTGTGAAGAGCGGAGTCATGGGTGGGCAGGCATCCACCATCCCTCCTGAGGGTGCCTCCTGCCTCCATTCCCCACCTAAGTACCCAGAGCCAGTCTCCCGGCCGGCGGGCTGCCCTCCTTTAGCGTCTGGAAGTGAAATGCGCTCGTAGGCAACGCAGAATTGCCAGGGCTGCGACCACCCATACCTGCTTTCTGAGCAGCGTCCCCACAATACCCCTTTCTACTGCCATTCGTGAGTGCGGATACATGTTGACGCCCTTTGTTTTTGAATATTCCGTTTCTTAGGTCCCTCGTTTAAAGCGAGCAGTTTGAAAGCAGATAAAAAGTTGGAATTTGTTCCCACAAACTTGCACATACAAAGAATGAGGGTTCAGGACGATGGAGGATCAGGTAACTGCGGCCCCTCTTGTGGAACCCCCGTCACTCTGTTCCCCTGTGCACGTGGGCCCTGCACCGCCCCACATCTGCGCCAGCCTTGCCTGCGTGTCGTGCTGGGCAGCTCGATGAGAGACACATCTCAGGACCTTTGTAAGGTCTTCATTCAGAGCACAAACCCCTTCCTCTCGTGTCTCCTCCGTCCAGCTTCCTTTGCATTTCTGTGGCAGAAAGCTGCCCGTCTGTCATCCTCCCCAAGTAGGGATGCGTGCTGCATGTTGCCTTCAGCCCCGTGTGGCTTCACCCTGGGAGGTTAGGGGCCCTTGGACAGCCCAGGCTGTGGGGCTCAGGGAACCGCAGTCTGCGTGGACCTGGGGGAGGGTCAGGCCCAAGATCCGTGTGCATATCCCTGTAGCTGGGTCGCCCACAGGCCCAAGCCCAGGGTAATGAAGGAGAGCTTTCTGTCATTCAGATCAGAGCTATGACATCGTCACCATTGGGGCGCCAGCCGCACACTGCCAAGGTTTTAAGTCAGGAGGCCTCCGCAAAAAGCTGCACAAATTTGAAGAGACCAAGAAACAGTAAGTTCCTGGGGGGGGTTCATGGTCCTCGTATGGCTGTGTGATGCTTCCTGGGTTAAAACATCAGAACATGAGCACAAACGCACCAGCCCTTCAGCCGCTTCTGCGTGGTGAGAGGCTGCCTACTGCCCCTGTGCTGCTCTGTGCGCCGCTGGCGGGGGCGGGGGCGGGGGGCCAGCTGGTCAGTAGTCCTGTCCCTGCACATGGAAATCACCTTGAAGGCGGTGCTTTTGGCAGCTGCCCTGAGTGGACTGCTGGCTCTGCTGTCCGTGAGAGTCGCTGGCCAGTCCGTGAACGTCCCCAAGTGTGCAGCCTGGGAGAGGCTGTTCCTTTCCTAAGGGATGCTGTGGAGAAACATTCCCAGTTTCAAAAAGGCTTGAGGGGCTGCACGGATCTGCTGTGCTGAGCAGGAAGCTGCCAGGCAGCAGGTGGGGAAGGCCGGTGTAGAGCGCAGTGAGGTGCAGCTGGAGGCATGGGGGTGCTCTGGGGAGAGGAGCGAGAGGAGAGCTGGCCTCAGTGTGGGGCCGACAGATGTGGCCTGGCCCCGAGGAGCTCTGGGCCTGGTGTGAGCAGGGCGTGCGTGGGAGCAAGCACACGGGGTGCTGTGGAGCGTGCAGCAGGGGCGGCGGGGAGAGACCTGCGAATCCGAGCTAGTGCGTTGGGCACGGGGGAGGTGATCTTCCAGAATGTCAAGATTTAAATTGGTGAAGGGATGGGCGTGTAGGAAGTGGAGGTGGTGAGTGTCTAGGGTACTCTGAGATCCTGGGACCTGAAATAGAGAATGAAAGGCTGGGGCTTGGGGAGGACGATCATGATGTGAACGTGTTGAGGCTGAAAGGAAAGATGGAAGTGAGTGAGGCAGGTGGAGGAGAACATGGACCAAGCAGGTTCTGGAGAAGATGGAAAGAGGCAGGGCCAGGCAGTGAGCCAGGGACGTGGAGAGCAGAGGCTGCAGGCAGTGTTTTGAGGTGGGAAGGCGCAAGCTGAGGTTTGGTGGAACAGCCCCTGCAGAATGTGGAGTTGGAAGGTCACACTCGTCACTGGGAATGGAACGGGCTGAGGGAAGGTGAATAAAAGGCCCAGGGAATGAATGGCCAGGGAATCCCCTCAGGTGGTCAGGTGGAGAGTTAGCAGGCGCCAGAGCCAGGAGGCCCTGGCCTGGCTCTGTGCTGCCGTGGCCGGGAGTCAGGACGTGGCTGGAGAAAACGGACCTTGGACTGGGCCAGGGATAGATGAAAGGTCAGGTGCAGTGTTGGGGCAGGGATGCCGCTAGGAGTGTCACTGGCCATGGCGCTGAGGCTGGAGGGGACAGGTGAGGAGGGGAGTACCGTGAGGAGTGTCCATGCAGATGGGTGCGCAGGCTGCCTTGAGCCACGGAACTCCTGGAGGCGGGAGGAGGGGGAGCAGGGAGGGCCTGGTGTGGAAGGGGAGCTCCAGCCTTGGGAGGGGGAGGCTGCAGACAGCCTGCTCCACCTCGACGCATCCCCACCAAGGGCCCTTCCTGCTCAGACAAGCCAGGTGGCCAGGCCCGCTGTGGGCCCAGTGCCTCCGGTGTTTCTCTGGACAGTGTGACAGCTCCAGGGCTCCCGTCCCACGACTGCACAGCCAGCAGAGACCCTGTGTGTGTCACACCGCTGCACGGGGCGTGTGGAGTATGAGTGTGCGATTGAGGGTGGCACGGGGCCTTGGAGGGGAAAAGCCAGTCAAGAGGGGTGCCCCCGGCTGTCCTCGTCCCAGGAAGGTCGGCGTGCTCATGCCCGATTACACCGTGTGTTAACTTCAGAACGTCTCAGCCCCTATATGCCCTTGTGGTATTCTTCAAATATATAATATTTTTATGTAATGTCCTACTAAAGTCATAGACACTGGTGGGGGCGGTTTTCCTCGTTGAAACTTCCTTCAAGTGCAGCCGCACCGTGCCCACCAGGGATGTGCCCTGGCATGAACACCCGCGAGGCTGTCAGGAATGGGCACCCGGCTCATGCGTTAGTTGTCCTTCAACTATCAAATTCAAGTGTTGTGACAAAACTGGGCTTTTAAATTTTTGGTTTGCATTTGGTATTTGCTAACACATGCTAATATTTCGTTTTGGTTCTTTTCTTTAGCAGTTTTGAGGAGTGTTGGTGAGTTTTCTGTCTGTGGAGAGAGTCTGTCTGGGTCTTGCTCTCATGCAGAGAAAGCCTGTGCTGTCCCCTCCCCCGAGAGGTGCTTCAGCCTCTTGCTCTGTGGGCTCCGAGTTAAGGCCCCGACACCCTTCCCTTCCAACTGCAATGTTCTTGGATGATGAATAGCCAGCCCAGTCTCTGCTTTGTCTTTAAAATCCGAGCCTTTGTTGCTGTGCTCCTCCGAGGGCAGACCTGGTGTGCTTCTCCCCGGGCCGGGAGCCCAGGCCGCCGCGCCCGGAGCTGGGATGTCCCGTCCACACCGAGGGGGACTGAGATCTCTCCGGCCCTATTACAAGAACCTCGGGGCTTGTCAGTCTCCACCTCCCCTCACCATCACCTTTTGGGGAATGAAGCCAGCTTACATTTTCATGATACTTAATAGTTTAGGCATAATTTTAAAACAGTGTTACTAGTATTAGTTTTACCAAGAATTATAATAACCAAGTGACTTTTTCCACCAAAGAGTTAGATGGCAGCCAGAAACCATCATGTCTCCTGCCTGGGGTTCCCCTGCTGCTCCAGGCCCCAGGCATGCCCAGAACGGGGCTTTGTAGTGGCACTTCTTCAGTTGGCAGCCCCAGAGGCACTGCCAGCCTTTGGGATCGCCCCCCTTGGAGCTGGTGAGGCTGGGGCTGGGGCTGGGGCTGGGCCCCGTCTGAGATGCTGGGCTCTGTGGACGTCTGGCACGGGAAGTCCTGAGGAGCCCTCCAGGCTCAGGCCTCGCGGCTTTCCCCAGTGAGGACCAGGCATGGGCACACGTGCTCACACCTTCATGGTCACCCCGAAGGACAGCTCTTTGAAGCTACTCATGTGCTCCCTGTGCAGAAGGCCCAGTTTGATGTTATAGGACGTGGCCTGTGAGGACAGGGAGTGGGCGGGATGCACAGGGGAGGTACATATGTGTGGAAGTGTCCATCTAGGTACACACATGGGTATCTGCGTACAGCACACATTACGTGTGTGCTCTAAACATCGGGAGGGTTAAAGGTTCTTAAACTCTATTTTGAGATTATATTTTTAAGATTGAATTGTCTAAAATGGCAGCTATTCATTTGGAAGAGGGATTGCAGGTTGGAAGGTCGCCGTGTGCACCTGGAGCTGTGGGAGGTTCCCGTTGGACCACGCAGGCTGCAGCGCAGGCTGCTGCATGGCTTCTGGCAGGTCTTTGCTGTGTGTGGGCTTGTGGTGTGCTTTCCTTCGGGGGTGCTTTGGGTTTTGCTTTTTGCATGCTCAACGCATATTTCATCCAGGGAAGGGGCGGGGCAGTTTTGTGTTGACTTGGATAATAAATAGCCAGCCCTGGAAAGAACCCATTGGGGAGGTTCTCAGCCCTGCCCAAATCACCCCCATCGCCAGAGAATGTGATGGAGGGTGTAGCTCCCCACCTTCTCTCTCGTCCCCCAAACCCAGTGGGCAGCTCTGAGGGAACCAGCAGGGCCCCTCATTCAGTGAAGCAGGGGACACCCACTCCAGCCAGAGCCCACGACTCCCGGCTGTGGGAGAGACCTCTGCATTGGCGCCTCATCCTTCCCCTCCCTGCTTTCCTCAGCTTCCACACATGGTCTGAAAAATCTGTTTATAATATTGGGTTGATTTGGGATCTTAGCTGAGAGACATGCAATTTACCATCTCCGTCTGGAAGGGCCACCATGCCAGCAGGCCCCACGCCGCCGGGACGCTGGCTGGCTCTCCGAGGCTGGTATTTATTTGTGTCCAGTAATGGCTGGGCTGTAGCTTTGACCTCCAATCTCAAGATACACACGCTGCTTGGTGGCGAGGAGGCAGGGTGGGAGGAAGAAGCAGGTTTCCAAAGCTCCCAGGTTTGACAAGAGCCAGGTTTGAAGGGTCCAGGGCCTCTGGCTTGGCACGCTCTCCACCTTCACATTTCAATGGAGGAAAGTCCTGGAGAGGGGAGGGAAGGCAGCCGGGTCTCTGAGGATTTGCTGGGGTCAACACGGGAGGGAGGAGAGCTGTGGGTGTGGGCACAGCAGGTTTGAAGTCCCAACTGGCCAAATGAAAAATCAAGGATCCTGTTGGCAAAGTCTTGCACCCCGGGAAGTCTCCCTTCACTATGATAAGCAGACCCCTTTGGCATCAGCAGACCCCATGTCTCCACTTAAGTCCTGCTGAGAATTCGACAGTGAGGTCATTTCTGGGTTTAATGTTTGCGCACAAGGTCCATACACATGGTACAGATACAGATACAGACAGATATAACAGGAGACTTAATGTATGTTAATGCTTCAGGCTTCTGCCATACAGACAGGAAGGCTCTCCTTGATATCCCAGCCCAGGAGCACGTCCCTGCGTGGCAGTGCTTCATTTTGTGTGGGTCGCGGGCTGGGTGGGAGGGCGCTGCCAGCCTCATCGGTCTGTTCTTACCTTTCTTAGTACGTCATCCAGCTGCCAGTCCATCATCTACATACCACAGGACGTCACCAGAGCCAAGGAGATCATCGCCCAGATCAACACCCTGAAAACCCAAGTGAGTTACTACGCAGAGCGGCTCTCGAGGGCGGCCAAGGACAGGTCTGCCACTGGCCTCGAAAGGACGCTCGCCATCTTGGCAGACAAGGTAGGAGGGGCGGCCCTGCTGTGTGTGGGCGGGGCTCCCTCGGTGTGGCAGAGGGTGCCCAAAGCCGTTCACCCAGTGGGTGACATTGGGATGATCTGGAAGGTGAGCTTCAGATCCAGTTCCCACAAGGTCCAGGGCCTTGGTGATTTGCCCGTGGTCACAGGCCAAGGACAGGCCAGGGCTGTGACGGCCGCCGCTGCTCCCTGCACAGGCGGCTCCCAGCAGGGCCAGAGGAGTCCCTGTTAAGGCCTGACAGTTCCACGCTTTCTTAGTAACCACCCACTCAGCACATTTTCCCCACGGTTCACTTGTACTTGGAATTAAAAAAAGAGAAAGCGAGTTATTATACAGACATAACATAAGAACAATATATTTTATTGGCTTATATATAACCAGTAAGCCAGCCTTTCATTGATGGCAGTTTGATCCTGATTTAAAAGACATAAGGATACATCTACACTGGGATGTGCTACCTCAGGTCCTTTTGATGGGTGATGTGTTTTCAGATTACTGATCTCTCTGTCCCTTGCACGCACACAGAGATTCTGCTCACACTGCCCTGGTCACAAGCACTGTGCGGGGAGGCGCTGTTCCTGAGCAGAACACGTTCCATCCTCCCCACGGGTCACCATCAGTCATGGGAAAGGGAGCTGCCGAGCGCCTGCGCACACGGAGCCCCCAGAGCTGGGGCCGGGCTCCAGGAGGTAGCTGCAGAAGATAGGCTTCCGTGACTAAGCCAGAGTAAGGCTGGCGCCTGGATTAGAGGGGACAGACAGCCCTTCGTCCTTGAAGGCTGGGGCGCGGGGCCCTCTTTAGGCCCTTCCTTGAGCGATGTCAGCTCAGAGGCAGGCACATGGGCTGTTAGAGGTTCCTCATCCTCCCTCATTCTCCCATGTTCTCCAGTCTTCTTGGTGGGAATTCTGGCTAAGGGTCCGCAGGTAGGTCATGAGGCAGTCCAGGCTCGGCGTCCTGCGGGCTGTGGAGGGGCGGAGGGGCAGTGCTGGGCTCAGGCAGGTCCAAGCTCTCAGAGAGGACAGGCCTGGCAGTCCCTGGCTTGGAGCTCAGCGGCCCCGGTGTGTGTGCGCCTGCAGACCCGGCAGCTGGTCACCGTCTGCGACTGCAAGCTGCTGGCCAACTCCATCCATGGGCTGAACGCGGCGCGGCCCGACTATATTGCTTCCAAGGCCTCCCCCACCTCGACCGAGGAGGAGCAGGTGATGCTCAGGAATGACCAGGACACCCTCATGGCCAGGTGGACGGGCAGGAACAGCCGGTCTTCTCTGCAGGTGGATTGGCACGAGGAGGAGTGGGTGAGTGCTGCCCATTGCCTCGTCGTGCTCCTGAGCTCGGGGTGAAACTGGAAACGTCCCACAGCTGCTCTCCCTCAGGAGGGCCTTTGCAGAAAGCTCCGAGACCCCTTCCAGACGGCTGCGGGCCACCTCATGTCGGGAGGGAGACAGCATTTCACCACTGTGTCCCTCGGAGGAGCGGGCTGCTGAGGGCTGCCCACTCTCAGACCTGGCTGTGAGGGGCGGTTTTCTCCTGGAGCCCTCGGCCCTCGCCATGCCTCACCCGCTCGCCCTGACACCACAGCACGTTGTCCTCAGAGTTGTGCCTGAGAGCAGATCTGTGTCTCCTGAGAGAGGGACATAGCATAGAACTGGTTTCGTCAGGTGTCCAGACTGTTGAGAAGCAGAGTTTGAGTTACTGAATTACGGGGCAAGCGCTGCTTCAGCCCTGACCTGATTGGGCGTCCCTCACCTCCTCCCATCACCCTCTGAAGGGGTCAGCTGTTTCCATTCTCTTCCATCCAAGAGACCTCGGTCCGTTCTGTGTGATGCAGGAGGTCGCAGGGGAGCGAGGGCGGTGACACTGGCTCCCTGGGCTCTGTGGCCCTTGTGTTAGCCCTGGAAGGGGCTGGGAAGCCCTATCTGGCCGCGTCCCTCACCTCCTCCCATCACCCTCTGAAGGGGTCAGCTGTTTCCATTCTCTTCCATCCAAGAGACCTCGGTCCGTTCTGTGTGATGCAGGAGGTCGCAGGGGAGCGAGGGCGGGTGACACTGGCTCCCTGGGCTCTGTGGCCCTTGTGTTATCCCTGGAAGGGGCTGGGAAGCCCTATCTGGCCTCCATGACAGTTACTAGCAAACATCTCCCAAATTTTAAAACTAGCAACCTGGGACATAGATCTATCCTTTGAAAAGCAAATACAACTTACACTGTATTTGGGGAATTACGAATCCTATTGATATTTCTAAATCTTGTGTTTTGATGAGCATGGTGTGGGGTGGGGATCAGTGGGGGATGGTTTGGTTTGTGATCTGTTCTGCCTTTCCCGTTGGAGAGCTGACCAAAATGAGCTCTTTTGCTTTTGGAAGGAGAAAGTGTGGCTGAACGTTGACAAGAGCCTGGAGTGCATCATCCAGCGGGTGGACAAGCTGCTGCAGAAGGAGCGCCTGCTCGGTGAGGGCTGTGAGGACGGCTTCCCCTGCTCGGGCAGCGGCACCAGCAAGAAAGGTAACCGGAACAGCCACGCCTACTGGATCAGACCGGAGGACCCCTTCTGTGATGCCCCCTCCTCACCACGCCCCGCCTCCATGCCCGCTGCTGCATGCCATCCTCACCTGACCACACGTGCGTATGCATCAGGCTTCCCATCACACTACCTCCACCTCATGCTGCATCTGTCTGTGTCTTGACTCCGTGTCCTCTTCCCTCATGCAGACTGCAGGGAGGGCTGTCGGCAGAGGGGGTGTCGCCGTGCATGGAGCAGCGGGCAGTGAGGGCAGAGGCGCCTGTGGGCTTCATGCCCACGGAGCCTGCGTGTGCATCTGCAGGTCTGGCTAAGGTGGCCTCTGAAGGTCCTCTTGGATCACGCTGCCACAGCAGTAAGGGTCGGGCTCCTGGGCTCCTCTGGTTTGTGAACCAATCTGAGAAGCGGGAGGAGGCCAAATGCACATGCATTTCTGATGAGGCTGTGTATTGTGCTAGGTCAGGAGCTGGTAGAGTCGATGACGGGTGACTGGTGCAGGGACAAGCTGGAGGAGAGCTGTTAGCGGGCCCAGCGGACTTGTCGGAAGGCCAGTTGTCATTAGTGGGCGCGCTCACCCAGCAGAGGCACGGTGCCTTGGGGGTGCGGTAACTCGTTCTGGTGGTGGCACCTGTGCCTCTGGGCCTGAGTTCGGTTCCTGTTGTTACCACCAGGGTGGGGCTCTGTGCGGTAACTCGTTCTGGTGGTGGCACCTGTGCCTCTGGGGCTGAGTTCGGTTCCTGGGGGAGGACCTTGGCACGGAGCAGCACACTGCAGGAAGTCTTCTGTCTGCCGGAACGGGGCAGAGGCAGACGCTCGGCCCTGCTCAGAGCCTGAGGGCGTGATCCATCGGCTTCTTGTCTCTGCAGCTCGGAGCCTCCAGCTCTCACAGGGAAAGGCTTGGGCCGGGCAGCCAAGACCAGGCTGCAGACCGAGCTTCCGTTTCCTCGTGGCTCTCCTGTGGGGGTATTGAGCCACAGGAAGTGAGGCCCAGCTGGGCCAGGGTTAGGCTTCCTACAGCCAGGACTTTGAATTCTCAATTGGGCAACTCTCATTCGAGGCAGAGTCATGCTTCCTCCTTCAGAGGCTCTCGACAGGCCCTCACTGGGACGTGCCTTTCCCGGCTCCGTCTGCCTGCAGTCTGTTTCACGGGGACCTGTCTCAGCAGCACTCACGTCCTCCACGCTTCCATTTGTGAGGCTCACAGCTCAGTTCATGGAGCTTTTCTGTCTCTGTGTTCTCATTTTTTAATGTAAGTTGCGTTTCTTTAAAAAATGTCTGAAAACTCATTGCTCATTTCTCTTTAATATTGTCTTGCTTGTGCTTTAAATTTTTTCTGCAGATACAAAAAGTAATTTCTTGGATTTTTAAAATGCAGGAGATAGTTTATTTAATCAGATTGACTGTTACATCCATAACTGAAATGTAATTTTTTTCTAGATACATCCTGTTTTGTTCAAATGTAGACAAATTTAAGTGCAATTTTTTAAAATATATTTTATTTTTTTTTTACAGAGAGGAAGGGAGAGGGATAGAGAGTTAGAAACATTGATGAGAGAGAAACATCGACCAGCTGCCTCCTGCACACTCCCTACTGGGGATGTGCCTGCAACCAAGGTACATGGGACCGGAATCGAACCTGGGACCTTTCAGTCCGCAGGCCGACGCTCTATCCACTGAGCCAAACCGGTTAGGGCTTAAGTGCAGTTTTAAAGTGATCTGAATGAGCATTTGTTTAGGGTTTGGCTTGTAATCGTGTGTGCCACACGAATGAGCGGTGTGATGATGGGGATGTGAAGTACACACTGAGGGAGGCTCCCTGCTGCCAGTGCTCACAGACTATGAACCATATGCCACTGAGGTGACTGCCGTGATCCTTAGCCCAGAAACCCAGCGCATCGCCAGGATGCTGTTCGGACCTCGGCAGGAGCAGGGGGGTCAGAAAGAAACAGACTGTGGGGCCTGTGTTTTACTCCCCGCTTGTCCTCCAGGGCCAAAGCTGGGCCCTGGCATGACTTCTGAGACCATTGGGCGTTCCTGGGGCAGGTGTGTGGCCTAATGAGCAGGTTGTGTTCACACCTGCATATTTACTACCTACAAACTCCCTGCCTCTTTGAAAGGCATCGTTACTTTTTGTTCCAATTCTCTGCCCACCCTGGGTCCTCCTTTTCCATCTTTTACGAAGGAGCTGCCTGCCTCTTAGCTCACTCTCCTGCAGAGCTGAGCAGAGCCTTGCCTGGCAGGCGCGGGGAGGGGGGACCCACCGCAGGCTCCATAAGTCTCTCTCCCCACCTCCGCCCCGACCCCGCGCCAGGATTTGTGACTTCCATTACCTTCTACACACACTCTCTCTTGCTTTCCTCATCCCCCAAAAGTCATTCAAACCAGGACCAGATTGTCCATAAGCTGAGGGCTGTGTGCCCGAGATTATGTGTTAAAATGAGAGAAAGTCTGAAGTGGTCATGAAATCTCAGGGGACTCCGTGACCTACGACAAGCAGCTGGTCCAAGAGTACCCCAGGGGCCCACTCCCTCCCCCTCTGATTGAAGACGCCTTCTCAGGAGTGGTCCCGACCCAGCTGGCTGCGATCGCCACAGAAGGTCACAAACAGGCTCCCAGGCCTCCTCATTCAGACCCCAGTCTTGGGAAGGCAGAGAGGAGAGCTGTATTTTCCTCAAGGCCTCGTCATTCTCATTAGTCAGACAGATGTGGAAGAGTCGCTGTGCTCATCCCCACACCGGGCAGGGTCACTCTCTCTGTAGGTAGATGGGCTCTGACAACGAGGCTGAAGTCTGAGCTTTCTGAGGCCTGGGATTTTGCTCTGTTTCTGTCTCCTTTGCCTGGAGAGATAAATCATCAGCAGAGATGATAAGAAGGGTAGGATCCCACGCCAGGACTTTTGGACAGTTTCACAGGTTCTGAGTCTCCCTGTAGCCGGTCCCAGGTATTCTTGAGGATCTGAAATGATCTATTTCCATATCCTGGAGGCATTCTTTGAACTAAACAGTTTAGGCAGCAAAATAAAATAAACTTTTATTCCAAATGATCTCTAGTTTTCTTTTAGGTGACACACCCAGTTAACAGGAAACTTAGGTTTTTTGAGGGAAATGTGAAATTGAAATGAGTACTTCCCAGTGTGACCCAATGTGGGTGAAACTGAATCAAAATTGTTATTTTTGAGGGAGCTGGAGGGCCATTCTAATTCTAGACTTCCCCCTAATCATAAAGTTTTATATTTGGCTTGCATTTTAAAGAGTGGCATAGAGGGTCCTGGTGTCCTGGCTTCCTCCCTGGGTCCTACCTTTGGGTCTCAGCAGTCAGTCTGCAGCCCAGTGCCGCCCATCAGCAGGGCAGTGGCTCTGCGGTGGGACCTCCAGTGGCTGGCTGGTCAGTCTCTCTCATTTCAAGTTTGCTTCCAGATGTCATGAGCCAACAGGGCCTCCATCACATGTAATGTGACAGACGTGGGCTCGCCATCACATTGTAACATGTAAGCGTGCTCACCCTGAAAAGCATTCTATGTTGACGTATTAGCAACATGAATGTTTATGCCTGTGAATCGGGCTGTGTTTACCACCAAGGGGATCGGCTGCCTTGGAGTAGCCGGAGCGCGTCCGTGCGACTTGTTGGGGAAGAGGCAGGCCGGGCCCCCTCTTCGCTGTCCTGGATAGCCACCTTACTGCAAGCTGTGGAAGCAGTTGCTGCAAGCGTTGAGTTTGGTGCTTGAACTGTGTGCTGCTCTTAATCATCCATGTTGCCCTCCGTTTCTGTGCAGATTGCAGCCCCCCTCCTGAAGAATCCAGCCCAGGTACGTGGTTTCCGCCCCAGGGTCGCAGAGGGCTCTCCGAGACTCAGCTAGCATGTGCAGTCTGTTATCAGAGCACTGTGCTCCCAGAGTTACACCATTGCTGTCTAGGAGTTCTTCATTGTGAGGCACGCAGCAGCTTTTCTGAGGCTGGGTGAGGGACCCGTCGGGCTGGGGGGCGGTGGCCTGCAGCAGCCATCATGTGCATTTTTCCACGTTCCCACCCTAAACCTGTCTCAGAGGATTAATGTCCGTGAGTGCATTGGGCTTCCGGCAGCGGGTCACCTGCCTGGAGGGAGGTGCACGTTTGTAAAGGAGACCTTTGATTGCACTGGGACTTCGGAGCATCACCGGAGGGAGTGTGTTGGGTCATAGGGAGTCCCAAAGGCTGTGACCTTCGTGGTCACACAGACTCTTTTCTGAGTCTGGATGCAGCTCGAGGCGCCAGGCACTGGTTGCTGTGGCTCCCATTGGAGTGAGCGCTGGACATGGGGCTTCTGCTGCCTTTGCACGTAATCAACGTTGACAGCTCTAGTTCAGGGGTCGGCAAACCCAGCTCTGAGCAGAGTCCTGCCAGGCACCTGCTCTTGTCAGTACTGTTTTCCTGGAATCCAGTTGTGCCCATGTGCTCCGTGCGGCCTCTGGCTGCTTTCGCGGGGCAGTGCCAGGGTCAGTCATGGCAGTGGAGATCCTGTGGTATTCAGAGCCTAAAGTATTTCCTGTCCAGGCCTTGACGGGAAAGTGCCGACCCTGCTCCAGCTCTTACTGTGCTTCCTGGATTGGCCTGTTCCCTGAGTGAGCATGAGACCCCGAATAATATGTCAGCTTCCAAACTCCAAACAGCTGATGATCGTTGGATGGTTGCACACCTGCCTGCATGTAAACATGAGCTAGCAGGACTCCTGCTCTGTATCCAGAGGGTAGCAAACCAGCGATCGTGGGACTTACCCACTTCCTGTCAGCTCACCTGGCACTGTGGTTCCAGCTCAGCCACTGGGCGACTGCTGGCTGCAGCCCCAGCTCCCATCCACCTGACTCGTCAGTGGGCTGATCTGACTGGGCTTATCATACCCCCAGTTTGCTTTCAGCCCCTTTTATAGTTTCTTTTTCCCAAAAAAGTCAGTGCGGGGTCTCACCCCCCAGTGCCCTGGACCCTCAGGGCCCTGAGGCCTTGGTGGACATACAGGTGCCTTGCCCCTGTTGCCGCTCCTGGCCCGTGCCCTCTCCTCCTCCCTCCGCTGTCTCTGGGCTTCCCATCTTCAGCTTGCCTCCAGGGCTGGTCTGTGCCTTCATGCTGAGCTGCTTCCTTGGAGCCTGAGTTGGAGAAGTTTGGGACCACACCCACAGTCAGGACCAGGAAAGGGGCGGCATCACAAGCCTGCCCCCTAGGAGCTCAGGGCTGTCCTCAGCGCAGTGTCCTGCAGTTTACTGATGGGAAGGCTAGTGGGGCCCCGGGTGGGCACACACCACGCCCGGTTGGTAGAGCTCTCCAGGCTCGGTCAGCTGTGTCCTTTCCCAAGTGCTGGGGGCTTGTCCAAAATTGATGTCCAATGGACTAAGCCGGGAATCCCTTTGGCTTTTCCTGCAAACCTTACAGGAGTCTGGATTCACGCACACAGGCACACTTTACCTCTCAGCCTCCCTTCCTCCCTCCTTCCCCTGTTAATGGGGGGCGGGGGTGCAAAGGCATGGCCCATGGATTGGCTACCAGTCAGCACGTGTTACAGGTTAGCAACTAGGTAAAGAGCTGCCCCCAAAAGTGACTGGGCTGCATCACTAGGGCACCTGTTGGTCGCTGCTGCTTTCTTTTGTGGCCAGACAGCCCCTCTCCAGCCCTCACGTCTAGATGCCTTGACCTAACTTTGGTCATTACTGTCCCTGGCGTTCATTTTGTCTGAAAGTTTTACATTTTAGCTTCTCATATTGACCCAAAATATATAACACCCAACCCCTACTCTGAAGCTCTTGACGTCATAGAAACCATGAGGAGTTGAGTCAGTCGCCTGTGCAGGTGGCAGGTGCTCCCGTGTCTCCCCCAGCCCGCTGAGCCCATTTCCTCCCCAGTCCATCACCCCGGCTGTGGGTAGGTGAGGAGATGGTTGTAGGTGAAGCGCTCAGCAGGCCGTGCACAGGCAGCGGGGGCTCAGGCCCGAGCCGCACCCTCTCCTGCACACACTCCGCGTGCCTGCTCACCATGCTTGTATACTCCCATTTTGTCAGTGGATTTTAATAAGGTAGCAAAGCTGAGTCATTCTTTGGATTTTTTTTTGAATGAGAAGTAGGCAAAGTAAAAAACTGCTGTATGGAGTCGGCTTGCTTAGTCAGATAGGACCACTGATATATTTTGAGCATTTTTCAGGTTAAAATGGCCATAATTTGCATATTAATTGCATATGTATATGCATATTAAGTGAAAAGAAAGTAAAATTGGCAGCATTTTCTCTAAGAGGACTTACTTTTTCCTGAATAGTCATGACACCACTTTTTCCCAAACTATTTGAGCACTAAAACTTCGTTGCCATCAGTTTTTTTAATTGTTGCGGAATATAACTGACATGCATTCAACAGACTTCAAAGAAACAAAAACGTGGTCTCTGAGAACTTTAGATGAAGAGACTCGGGTGTGATTTAGTACCAGGCTCCCATTTCACCAGGAAGAACCCACCCGGCTGAGCGGTCGAGGAACCCCTCTCGGCGGCAGCCGGCCCGGGACACGTTTTCCACTCGTTGGTCCAGTGTTCTTTGTCACCATAACTTATTGGCTAAGACCGTTCTGCTTTGACTTTCTAAATTTAAGCTGGCTTTTTCCATTACAGTGTAAATCCTTGTCCACATACAGTGGGCCTACTTATACAGTGAGGTCATGGCCAAATTTTGAATAGCTACATCTTCAAAAACCCATGCTCATCAAGCACTGAGTGTAGGGGTCTTTTTGCAGGTTTTAGGCACTTCTCTCATTTCTTTTTCAACAAAGTGCCAAATGCAGTGTCTGAGAGAGCAGAGCCAGGGCCAGGCCTTCTTGCTGTGTTTATCTAAGACAGAGCTCACCCCTGGCAGATGCACTGCTCACGCGCCGGGCCTTCCTGGAGGGCGGGGGCACCTGAGGGCATGCTGCCCAGCTTTGTCCCACTGCCTCGGCTGCCTGTGTGTGGTGGGCGCACCCAGTGCTGGTATCAAGTGCCTGTTTCTGGGTTTGGTGACCTGTTAAAAATGGAACTGATGAGGGCGTCTTCACCCTTTGAAATGCCCTCTAAATAGGAAGGAGAAAGAGCCAAAGCCCCAAATTCCTTTCACTCTGTTTTCTCCCCTGAGGTTCTATTTTTAAAAAGTTGTTTTGGTTCAGGGTCAAAGCTTCCTTCTAGTCCTAAAAACCTCTACACTAGAAATAGATGGGACCAGGCAGGAAGGCTGGGGCGGGGAGAGCGAGTGCAGAAGGAAGGGATGTCTGAGCTGAGAACACGGAAGCTGAGCGGAACCATCCTTCCTCAGACGTGGGGAGGGAGCAGCTGGCACAGCTGCCAGAGGCTGGACCAGGAGGGGTGTCCTTGTCCTTAGCGCCTGAGCCAAGAAGCAAGGTAACAGGTCACTGTCCTGGGCGCCCTGGGGTGGAGGACCGGGGGCTTGGCCTCTACAGACAGAATAATTTTCTTCCTTAGTCATGACTTGCAGGGTCTTCTCTTACTGTTTCCCTCAAAAAGAATAGTCTTGAGTGTTTACATGTCGAGCCCCCGCAGGTTTGGGAGACCAGGCATGTGTCTGGGTCCCAGAGGAGGGCTGGCATTTGAGCTCACGGGAAAGCTTTAGGCTGGGAGGTTAGCGACCTGATCCATCCAGGCAGAACTTGGCGCCATTCATGCAGAGCATGTGCCCTGCGGAGTTAGGTGCAGAAGGGGTGGGAGTGCAGTGGGGAGGGGCAGTGCGGGTTAGGCACAGGCACCCTGTTAGACTTCCAGAGCTTCCTTCTTCGGTCTCCCTTCTCACACGCTGTCTCCCCGGGACAGGTGAATGGAGTGAGGCCCTTTACCCCCTGCTGACCACACTCACAGACTGTGTGGCCATGATGAGCGACAAAGCCAAGAAGGCCATGGTCTTCCTGCTCATGCAGGACAGCGCGCCCACCATCGCCGCCTACCTGAGCCTGCAGCACCGCCGCGACGCCGTCTTCTGCCAAACCGTAAGCCCGCGCCTCCCCTCAGGACACAGGCACAGGAGCCTTTCCTCGCTGCCTTGGGAACCACAGAGGGCCAAGTGTCCTGCCTGTTGCTTTTGCAATGATGTGACATGGAGGACACAGAGGAGCCCATCCAGCTGTCTGCACTGAGGAGAGGGTCTGATGCCAGACCAGTTTCTCCCTGAAGAAGGGCCCTGAGGGCAGGCACACACCTGCTCCTCCTTCCCCAGGGTGTGGTGGCATTGCCAAAGGCTCAGCCTCTTTACCGCCTTTTTCCCCACAAGGATTTCAGAGAGGGAGCCAGCTGTTGGCTGTCAGGGCAATCTGTCTTCCTGTTTACAAAACAGCAGGCGCTCAACTCTGCAGCCTGCGCACCACTGTGTCCAGCGGTTCCTGTTGTCCTCATAGGAGGGAAGAGCTAAATGAATGTCACGGGTGTCATCGATGTCAGTCATCAGTTTAGCAAAGGGAACAGTCGTGCAGAGCTGGCTGGTTCTCTGCCTGTCCTCACCCATCCCGGGAGGCCTCTTTTTCCCAAGGAAAGTCTCCCTCGGAGGAGACGTGCAGAGCGGCCAAGTCCTTTCTCGCTGCTGTTCCTTGTTGTGTCACCTCAGTTCCAGGCAGAGCTGGCCTGGATCTGGGAGTATATAGACCCTTTCACTGTAGGGAATTAATTCTTGGCTTCCAGGAGGTACTAGCCCAGGAGTAACTGCTGGGAGGTCAGGTCAGAGGTTGAGCCAAAACCAAACGTACCTTTGGGAGCAGCAGAGTAGTGAGCCTGGAGCGTGGCACGCCCTCCCTGGGGCCCAGGCCCCCAGGCCCCCAGGCAGAGGTGCTGCTGAAGCGTGGTTAGAGCGAGGAAGCAGAGGAGCTCGGGCCCGGGGTGCCTGCCGTTGGGTGAGGAAGTGTCTGTCCCCTCAGCTGACTGCTCTCATCTGCGGCTTCATCATCAAGCTGAGGAACTGCCTGCACGACGACGGCTTCCTGCGGCAGCTCTACACCATCGGGCTGCTCGCCCAGTTTGAGAGCCTGCTGAGCACCTACGGTGAGACCCGGGGTTCCTGCCCTCTGTGCCTCTGGGACCCAGGGGTTCATGGGGGTGTGAACGCAGGTGATCCCATGCTTTCTCCTGCATATTTTTCTGATTACACATGTAACACAGGCTGATTCAAATAAATCCAGCATGACCAAACTCTGTAGCAAAGAGCCAGATGAGAGTCCTACATAGTGACCCCGACCCAGCTTTATGGTGTTTGTTACACATCTGGGAGATCTTCCTAGTTGAGGAGGGATGATGGTTATCTAAGCACCAACTTCCTGTAGGACGTTTGGGCCATTTCTGAACCCCTCCTGTGAAAACAGTGCTGGTATGTATCTTTGCATATAAGATTGTGCACTTGTGGGCCCATTTCTGCAGCCCCTGAATCATTAGAAGGAAAGTGTGTCAAAGGAACTGGCTGGTGTGGCTCAGTTTGTTGGGTGTTGTCCTATGTACCAAATGCCTGGGTTGCGGGCTTGAGACCTAGTAGAGGGTGTGCAGGAAGCAGTAGATGTTTCGCTCTCACATTGATGTTTCTCTCTCTCTCTTCCTCTCCCTTCCTCTTTCTTTAAAAATAAATAAAAGTATTTTTTTAAAAGAGTAGGAATATTTTAAAATTCCATAGATATTTCCCAATTGCCCTCTAAAAAGGCTCTTTTCTCCTTACCTCCATTTTTACTTATTTCTTTGGAGAAGATAAAAATGAATAATTTAAAAAGTATTTGTTGGTTTCATACCAGTATCTACTTGGGGAGAAGAAGCAAATTGCCCGGTGAAGAGGCTTGGAAAGGCCCTGCCCACACGCTCACTCCCACTCGTCACAACCACACCTGATTGTGTCACCTTCCATTTGCACCCCACCCTGTGACCGGGTGAGTCCATGGGGGGAGTGGCAGGTCCCCTCCATCTGACAGCCTTCCTTCCCTCTTTTGCATCTAGGTGAGGAGCTGGCCATGCTGGAGGACATGAGCCTTGGAATCATGGACTTGAGGAACGTGACCTTCAAAGTTACGCAGGCCACTTCCAACGCATCAACTGACATGTTGCCTGTCATCACAGGAAATAGGTAGAAGTATTTTTTAAATTCTTAGAACTAATAGTGTCTTAAGTTTATTACTTTCCATGTGCTCTTTTTTTTTGAAATCACTTAGAAATTTTTTTCAATTACACGTGACATACATTGTTATATTAGTTTCAGGTGTCCACCCAGTGATTAGACATTATATAACTTACTAAATGACCATCCCAATAAATCTCACACCCATCTGACACCATACATAGTTATTAGACTATTATTGATTACATTCCCTATGCTGTATTTTACAGCTCCATGACTATTCTATAACTACTAATTTGTACTTCTTAATCCCATCACTTTTTTCACATCCCTCCTACCCCCCTCCCACCTGGCAACTGTCAAAATGTTCTCTATCCGAGTCTGCTTCTCTTATGCTTGTTCATTTATTTTGTGGGTTTTTTTACACTCAGTTGTTGATAGGTAATTATTTATTGCCTTTTTTTTATTTTTTTATCTTTTTTTCTTCTTCTTAAAAAAGACCCATTAACATCTATAATAATAAAAGTGTAATATGCTAATTAGACCAGACAGACGAACAACCTTCCGGATGTCATTCTGGATGTCCTTCTGCATGAAGCCTCAGTGGCGGGGGCTGAGGCAGAGGCGGTTAGGGGCAGTCAGGCAGGCGGGCAAGTGCTTAGGGGCGATCAGGCAGGCAGGCTAGCAGTTAGGGTGATCAGGCAGGCAGGCGAGTGGTTAGGGGCGATCAGGCAGGCAGGCAAGTGAGCAGTTAGGAGCCAGTGGTCCTGGATTGAAAGAGGGATGTCCAACTGCCGGTTTAGGATTGGGCCTAAACCAGTAGTTGGGCATTCCCCAAGGGATCCTGGATTGCAAAAGGGTGCAGGCCGGGCTGAGGGACGCCCCCAACCTGTGCATGAATTTTGTGCACCGGGCCTCTAGTTTCATATAATACTGATTTGATGGTGATGAACTCCTTTAGTTTTTTCTTGTCTGGGAAGTTCTTTATTTGTCCATTAATTCTAAAAGATAGCTTTGCTGGGTAGAGTAATCTTAGTTGTAGGTCCTTGTTTTTCATCACTTTGAATATTTATTGCCAATCCCTTCTGGCCTGCAAAGTTTCTGTTGAGAAATCAGCTGACAGTATTATGGGAGCTCTCTTATAGTAACTAACTGCTTTTCTCTTGCTGCTTTTAAGAATCTCTCTGTCTTTAACCTTTTGCATTATAATTATGATGTGTCTTGGATCCCCCTTTGGATTCATCTTGTTTGGGACTCTCTGAGCTTCCTGGACTTGTATGTCTAGTTTCTTCACCAAGTTAGGGAATTTTTCTGTCATTATTTTTTCAGATAGATTTTCAATTCCTTGCTCTCTCTCTTCTCCTTGTGGCACCCCATGATATAAATATTGGTATGCTTGAAGTTGTTCCAGAGGCTCCTTACACTATCTTCATTTTTTTGCATTCTTTTTTCTTTTTACTCTTCTCATTGGATGTTTTTTGCTTCCTTATATTCCAAATAACTGATTTTATTCTCAACTTCATCTATCTACTGTTAATTCCCTATAAATTATTCTTCATTTTAGGTAGTGCAGCCTTCATTTCTGACTGGTCCTTTTATATGCTGTTGAGGTTCTCAGTAAGTTCCTTGAGCATCCTTATAACCAGTATTTGGAACTCTGACTCTAGTAGATTGCTTATGTTCATTTTGTTCTTTTTCTGGAGTTCTGTTCTTTCATTTGGGAGATGTTTATCTCATTTTGGCAACCTCCTTGTGTTCATTTCTGTGTATTAGGTAGAGCTACTACGTCTCCTAGGATTGGTAGAATGGCCTAATATAATAGGTGTCCTATAGGGTCCAGTGGCACAGCCTCCCTGATCACCCAAGCTGGGCACTTGAGGTGTGTACTGCCCCTCCCATGTGGGCTGTACAGCTTTCTCTTATAGTTGAGCCTTGATTGCTGTTGGCAAGTCAATGAGAGGGATTTACTCCCACCTGATCAGCTTCAAGGACTGGCTGCAACCACCAACTACCAACCTCTGTCCACTGTGGAGGATCAGCGGTGTAGGGCCCAGCCCCACAGAGCAGGACTTACTTCAACGTGGCTCTGGTGCGCGCGCAATCCACCCCTTGCGTATATTGTTTGTGGAGGTGGTTAGGTGGTGGTGCTTCAGTGTGGTCTGAAGCTGTCCACTGGGTCCATTGTCTCTTGTTGGGCTTCCTGGGAAGTGCAGGCCAAGGTCAACTGCTGCTGTTCTTCCTGGGGCCATAAAGTCATCCGCAGATGTCTATCACTTGTGCTGGGCTTAGAGGTGCCCAGGGGAGGCCAAGCTGTGAACCAAGGCCAGCTGCTTCCAGTGCTTCCCTATGCTTGTTTCTATGTATTAGGTAAAGCTTCTCTGTCTCCTGGACTTGGTAGAGTGACCTTGTGTATTAGGTGTCCTGTAGGGCCCAGTGGCACAGCCTCTCCAGTCATCTAAGCCAGGAATTCCAGGTGTGTCCCTGTGTGGGCTGTGTGCACAGTCTTGCTGTAGTTGAGCCTTGATTGCTGTTGGCATCACTGGGAGGGATTGACCCCAAGGCCATTTGGCTGTGAGGACCAGCTGTGACTACAGTAGAAGAGCTGCTGTGCAGGAGACATTCCTATGGAGCAGGACTTGCTTCAGTGGGGCTTTGGTGCTCTCCAAGTCTGCCCCTTGAGTGTGTTGCTTATGGAAGTGCCCACATTGTAATTGGCATGGTCTGAAGCTGACCACTGGGTGCATTGTCTCGGGCCTCTCGGAAGGTGGGCTCTGCCTTTTGTCATCCGGTATAAGCTACAGAATGATCTACAAATGGCTGCTACTTGTGCTGGGCTTGGAGATGCCCAGAAGAAGCCAAGCTATGAATCAAGACTGGCTACCACTAGTGCCGGGCCTGGGGCCACTTAGCAAGAGGTACAGGGTACATAGAGGCCAGATGCTGCTTGTTTGAGAGATTTTAGGAAAGTCTGAAGCATGAAGCAAGATAGGCCAGTTTTATGGAAAACCCATTGGAAACAGCTTGTGTGGGTCTGCAAGTAGGGTGTGGGTGGGGTCTCAGGGAATCACCAGGGTGGGGCAAGTAGCCTTAACCAGGTTGGTGGAGACTCAGATATGGTGCCTCACTCTGCAGGGGGGACGTCCACAACTGAGATATCCCTCCTGATTTTTGTATGCCACATGTGGGTGTGGGACCAGCCCGGTCCACGTCTCTGCCCCTTGGACCAGTCTCCATGTAGCTTCTTGAATTCCTAGTTGTAGGACTTCCATTCAGCTAGATTTCAGGTGCTTCTGAATGATGGTTGTTCTTTAGTTTAGGTGTAATTCTGATGTGGTTTTGAGAGGATGCAAGTTCTGCATTTACCTACATTGCCATCTTGGCCTGTGTCCCTGCCATGCAATCTTAACTTTCGTTTTATTGTTTCATTCAGTTAAAAGTGCTTATCACAGCCTCAACTGGTGTAGCTCAGTTGGTTGAGCATCATTCTGTGCACCAAAAGGTCGTTGGTTAGATTCCCAGTCAGGGCACTTACTCAGGTTGCATGTAGATCCCCAATAGGGGCGTGTGTGGGAGGCAACCAATCAATGTTTCCTTCTCATATCGATGTTTCTCTCTCTCTCCCTCTCCCTGCTCCTCTTTCTAAAATCAGTAGAGACATAGATTTTTTAAAAATGCTTACCATAGCCCTCTACGTTAATTTCATCCTCTAAAGGTTCACACCAGCAGTTTGGGAGTCACTGAGCCAGATGGCCAGCCCATACTCCGTGTTGCAGAGAGCTTGGTCTTCCTCGTCTCCCGTGCCTGCTCTCCCTTCTCCCCCATCACAAGCCTAACCCCTCCTCTCCCATTTCCTAGGGACGGGTTTAACGTGCGGATCCCTCTGCCGGGCCCCCTGTTTGACACCCTGCCCCGGGAGATCCAGAGCGGCATGCTGCTTCGGGTGCAGCCCGTCCTCTTCAACGTGGGCATCAACGAGCAGCAGACGCTGGCCGAGAGGTGCGTGTGCAGCCCTCGGGACGGGGAGCTGGGGCAGACATAGAGATGATGTAGAATGTGGACTCAGCCCTCTTCAGGCTCCGGATGCTGGGTGGACTTGGTCCTCCTTCCTTCCTTTGGCCACCAGGAGCGGCATGAGCCACCTTCCTTTGGTCAAATGAAGAGGCAGAGGAGAGACCTGGCATCCCAGGTCCAGGAGCCTGAGCAAGGCAGGCAGGGAGAAACTCCTGGGGCCAGAGGCCCAGGTCCCAGGAAGACGGGCAGTGGCGAGGTTAGAGGGCCTGTGTGCCATGCAGAGGGTCACCTGGGTCCTAAAGGCTTATGCCTTGTCAACTCCCTGCAGGGTCACCTGCCAGGCAGCAGGGAAGAGCCATGTTGCAGGTGTGTGTACATGTATGTGTGTGCTGCAGAGGAGGGGGGATTGGGTGTGTGCAACCTGTCGTGACCTTTCACTAGTACATGAAAATCTTTCCTGCTTTCTGTCCCATCATGTGATGTGTGTACTTTAGAATGAAAAGGTCTCTTAACTCTCGGTTAAGGGCATTTTGTCTCCAGGATGATCAGCCATATTC
This sequence comes from Myotis brandtii, assembly GCF_000412655.1. Classification (NCBI taxonomy): domain Eukaryota; kingdom Metazoa; phylum Chordata; class Mammalia; order Chiroptera; family Vespertilionidae; genus Myotis; species Myotis brandtii. Next base: position 648,971 of record NW_005355890.1, on the reverse strand, counting down.
CTACTGGGCTTTTAAATGATCCATCGACCCCCAGGTGTACGGTCACTCCATTTGGCACATGTGGTGTGGCTGGGGGGAGACATGGAAGAGCATTAGGGCAGGACACAGTCAGGCTTACCTTTTAAGTCGATGACTTTCTGGCCATGTCCTGGACGACATTAGGGGACAAGTGTGCTGAGGAGGTTGTTGGAGAGAGTCGAGCCCGAGGCAGACAGGGTCATGTGGATGGAGATTTCGCAGTGTGACAGAAGGCTGGGCCCGCAGCTGGGCAAGTGTGAGAGAAAGAGGGACAGCGGGACAGTGACAGCCAGGCTTTTCCGTCGCAGTGGGTGGTGCACTGGCCCAGGAGCCAGGAGCAGGGTCATGGAGCTGGGCTCGGAGCCCTCGAAGGTTGGGCAGGTGGAGGAGCCACTGCAGGGAGAGAGGGAGCATCATGGCAGCCGGGAGGTGGCCAGTCGGGGAGGAGAACTGCGTCTCCTGTGTGGGGCAGCTCCGTTCCCGATGCCTCCGCGAAAGCAGGGCCACATCGCAGTGAGCGGGGGCTGGTGGAGGAGGACGTGATGGTGGGGTGAGTCCAGGGTTTTTGCTTTGCTCCTGGGACACTCTCCCCTCAGCTCATAGACAAGCCCAGCTGCTGCACAGAGGGAAAGCCAGCGTGGTCCTCAGGTAGACCGGCTGTGGTGGACCCACAGGAGGGTCCTGCCTCTGAGCAAGAATCTGGACCATGAAGAGGCTACTGTGCAGGAGACCCCTCTGCAGGGAAAGGTGGAGCGGGCCTGGCCTCCGGGCCTTGGAGTCGCAGCCTGCGTGTCTCTGTGACCGCTTTGCACCTTCCTGTGGTGGTCTCCTCTGCCTCACCCTTGAGCCTCTGGCACGTCTTGGCTGCCTGCAAAGTGGGCAGGGTGAGCCGCATGGTGAGGAGAGCTAGTCTCCACACAGTCCAATCGAGCGAGGTCATTCGGAGACAGAGCGCACCTTCACACCAAGTGCGGGACCCGTCCTCACTCCCCAGCCATCGCCCTCCTGCTGTCCCCTCTCCTGAGTCCGTGAGGGATGGGAGGACGGGACTCCAGCCGGGCCAGCACTGTGGGGTTTCGGGTGTGCCGCCGGGGGGAGGGCTGTGCACCTGGAGTTCTCATAGCCTCCTGGACATGCCTGTAACCAGTGGTGCATGGCTCCTGCTGATGAAATGTGTTTAGACTTGTCACCAAGGCAGCGGGGACAGCCTTAGCCTGGGAGCCGAGGTGCTCAGAATGGGGTGGCTCAGTAAATGTTTGCGTGGCGTTAGCTTGAGCGCCATCGGGCGCTGCGGGAGGAGGGCGGCATCAGCCGCTAACAGCCTCCCTGTGACCCCGAAGGTTTGGCGACACGTCGTTACAAGAAGTTATCAACATGGAGAGTTTGGTGCGGCTAAATTCCTACTTCGAGCAGTTTAAGGAAGTGTTGCCTGAGGATTGTAAGTATTTCCTCACGTGTGGTCGGTCCCACCGATTGTCTTGTGTCACCTTGGGTGTGCTTCCTGGCCTTCCTGTGCTGCCCGCCTTGCTCCCTGCCCCTGCGGCAGCCCTTCCACTGCTCAGGCTGCCCGCCCCCACCCAGAGGACTGCCGCAGGCCTCAGGTGTCCCTTTCTGACCTCTCCCCACCCCCACCCGCCTCACACAGGGCTCTGCCACCCATCTTAGTCACTTGCAAGCACTGTGGGCAGGAAGGGGGAGTTCTGTGCTTGACATTTCGGGGGCGGCCAGTTTCCAGTGATGCAAGGCCCCAGGAGATGTTAAGGTGGCCCGGTGATGAGGCCAAGGAGGGGCGCGGCTACAGGAGCAAAACCGCGTGGGCATGAGCCTCCCAGGGTGGGGCCTCTGACCGGCCGGTGCTGTGCGCTGAGCACAGATCAGGAGTGTGGGATAATGAGCATAGGGTCCTATGTCCACCAGGTTGAGGTCTTGTGCTGGACACTGTATGTGCTGCTAGGCCCCAGAATTGCACGTATTTGGTTTTGATTTGGGGATTTAGGCACCATGCTGTTCTCCTTAGCCATGGCCTGGAGAGTCCTCTTTTTCTCTGATGATCCCCATGTCTGAACATCCCAAGTTTATCAGGGGAGGTGGCAGTCTGACTGATCTTTGGTCTGAGGGGTCCTGGAAGCACCTGGAGATGTCATGGTGGCAGAGGGAGCTGCTGGAGGGGGTGACCCTGCCTGGGCCACTCCAGGTCCACCTGCTGGAGGCGCCCGCCCCACATCCCCAGTGATAGCCAAGCCCACTCAGCGGTTGAGGCCACTGCCCAGTGTCCTCCCTCCCTGGGGGAGGGTGTGCAGACTGGGTGGGTCGCCTCTGCCCTCCCTCCCTTCCTGCCCTGGTGGCTCTGTGTCTGCTTTGGGCCCTGGGGGGAGCTGAAAGGGGCTGAAGTGAGCGAGTGCCTTGCAGGTGAACTGAATGGCAGTGAAAGGCGTTGCGTTCTCCCCACATGTAGCCGGGTCCAGGCCCCCATACACCCTGTGTTCTTGCTTAAGTCACACTCAACTTCCAGCTTCAGCCAGAAACTTCATTTTGCCATTTCTGAGCCTCACGGCTCCCTGGGCTGTGCTCAGGTGTGGCACCAGCTCCCAACGCCTCCTCCTTCTAGGCTTGCCTCGCTCTCGGAGCCAGACGTGCCTGCCGGAGCTGCTGCGGTTCCTGGGCCAGAACGTCCATGCCAGGAAGAACAAGAACGTGGACATCCTCTGGCAAGCTGCTGAGGTGCGCCCCACAGAGAGGAGGGCGTCGCGCTGCTCCTGCTGCCGTGGTAACCGCCACAGGGACAGCACACCCAGCGGGCAGGAGCGGAGCGTGTGGGGTTCCCCTAGGACACGGGAGAAAGACACTGCGGTGTCCCCAAACTCGCAGATTCTGGGAGTTGTCTGAGAGGTCATTCTTTTCCGGCTGCCTGGATTCTGATAAGCTTGACCCAGAAACTGTCCCCGGGCAGGTGATGGCCAGGCTGATGCGAGTCCTCACCCTCAGAAGCCTGCACAGCCAATACCAGCTGAACCCGCTGCCTCTGTGTCCCCCAATAGGCCCAGAGGAGACCGTGGTGACCTTCCCGGTCTTCACACACTGTTTGTCACACAGTGTAGCTCAGATCTTCTCTTTCCCAAGCACTGAGCCCTTCAGACATGCCCTCGGGGTGTCCTGTGCGCCTGGTGCTTGCAGTCCAGCCGTTCATCCCGCCACACTCCCCGCGCAGCACTGGGGCCCGGTGGTCACTGGGACTCACAGGTGGCCCCAGAGGCACCGCAGCTCCCTCCCTGGCTGAGCCCAGGGCCACTGAGAGCTGGGCCACTGCCCTGGTGGAGAGCCCCATGAGCAGTTGGGGGTGCCCCACAGCTTTGCAGACAGGGTGGGTGCAGAGAGCTGCCCCACCTTGTGTGGGAACTGTGGCTCTTTTTCTCTTGCTACGGAATAGAAAAACTACCGCCCAGAGCAGTGCTCGACCATCCCTGCGCCAGGTCCAAATCGCAGGCCACCCAGCCCATATCTTCTGTTCCCACCAGAGGCCCTGGCACATGCTGCTGGCTCCTAGGTGGGAGGACCCTCGGGACCCTCGGGCGTCAGTTCTCGTTGTCCACCTGGCATCCCATGGGGGACAGACGGGTGGGGGCAGCAGTGTCAAGCCTCTCGGGTCCTGGGCCCTCCCTCCTCACTGGGACAAGAGCTGCCTCCTTTTCTGAGTCTTGTTTTTTTTTTCGTTTTTTTTTTTAAAGCTTTCTCTTTTTATTTTTAAATATTTTATTGATTGATTTTTGAGAGAGAGAAACATTGATTTACTGTTCCACTTATTTATGCATTCATTGATTGATTATTGTATATGCCCTGACTAGGGATCAAACCCGCAATCAGAACAATGCTCTAACCCGCTGAGCTACCTGGCCAGGGCTTGGATCTTATTTATTTTCATTTGTGTGTAAGCAGGGGGTCCCTGGCCAGCTGTCTGGGATATCATCAGCCGGGTCCAATCCCTCACTTCCGGGTGGCAGGACCAGCCAGAGCCTCAGGCGTCTTTTCTTGGACACAGTAATCAGACCACACTGTGCTCTCTGCTGGTGCCTCCCAGGGGCGGCCGTGGCTCGGGCTCTACTGGCCTGGGAAGCCGTCTGGGGCCACCCTCAGTGCAGCCCTGCAGGGGGTCTGGGATCTTTCTGGAGTCAGCGGGTCACAAGCCCAGCATCGTCCAGCATGGGGGATTTCGCTTCCAATGCCACTGCTGTTCTCACATGCGGTATCTGGTCCCGGTCACGGACCCTTGCCTGGAGTCTGTGGCCAGGTGGTCTGGAATTCCCAGGTGTCCTTATCTTAGAAGTGACATGGTATACAGTTGGTGCATATACGTGTCACATGGTGCACGTACGTGATTAATGTTGCTTCACTAAAAAGTATGACTATTTATACAAAGTGGCCTAAATAGAGATGGTCAGTGGGCTTACACGAGCTCAGATATGAGTGTGCTGCCAAATGAGGTTGCCATAAACTTACCCTTCTGTTTTAAGGCTTTCTGGATTTGGGGACTGTGTCCCGAGGATGGTACCTAGTGATGCAGAGGAAGTGACCCAATACATCCTTCCGGGGGGCGAGGGACGCCCTGAGTGTTCCTTTCCTAGCCCAGAGGGGCCCATCTGGGAACCCCTCACGCGTGAGGAGGCACATACGCCTCGTCCTGCATCAGGCCCCGAGCGAGGGGAGGATGGGAAAGGCCTGGGGCCTGTGGTCAGTAGGTGGCTCTCGGGCAGTGTTCTGAACAGGCCCCCATCTGTGTGGGAGAGGAGAGGAGAGGAGAGGAAGCCAGAGAGGCCTAAGGCCCTGATGGGCTGGACATCCTCTGGCTGCTCTGACCTCCTGGAGCCGGTCCTTGCTGCTCCTCCCCCGTCCTCTGAGGGCCCGTACCCAAGGGTGAGGGATGGTGGTGTCGGAGTTGGAAGAGACTAGCCGGAAGGGCACGAACAGAGGGTCACCTCCGAAAGGGAGAGGGCCTGGCTGGGAAGGCGCCTCCTGTGGGAGCAGGTGCCCCAGGGCAGCCGGAGGGCGGAGGTGCCATGGCAGTGCCTTTCTCCATCACGGGGAGCAGGTGCAGAGGGAGTGGCTGGGCCTGGGGTGGAGCTGTGGCCACATCCTCTCTGGGGCCTTGGAGCCTCTGTCCCATGTGGGGCCTCTCGTTCTGCAGAGTCGCCCTCTAAGCGTGGCTTGTTTTCCTGTGGGCAGATCTGCCGCCGTCTTAATGGGGTCCGGTTCACCAGCTGCAAGAGCGCCAAGGACCGCACGGCCATGTCGGTGACGCTGGAGCAGTGCCTGATCCTGCAGCACGAGCACGGCATGGCCCCGCAGGTCTTCACCCAGGCCCTGGAGTGCATGCGCAGGTGAGTGCGTGCCTGCCGCGCCCGCTGCCGCCCCCGCTCCCCGGCACAGGCCTCTCGCTCCAGCGTCATGCTCTGGTTTGACTTTGGAAAATTCACTAGCGTCTACGAAGTCAAACTACTGGCGCTCTCAAATGGAGACAGCGCTCTCCTTTCAGCCAAGGGAATGTAACGAGCTAGCAACCTAGAGCAGGACTGCACCGACACAGGGAGACGCAGCTCGGGTCAGGGGGCGCCAGGGAAAGCTTTTGGCCCGTGGCATCCCAGCACCTGCTTGCTGCGGGTGTGAGTTAGGCCAGAGTGCTCAGCATGCACCTGCTGCCACAGCATCGTATGTCTCCTTGCTCACGTGAGCGACAAGAGCTGTCTGCAGGTGGCACTGGTCTGCTCCGCTTCTCTGGCAGTCGACACGATTTGCTTTTTTGAGCAAAGTGTCAGATGAGTGCTCTGTGGTAAGGGCAGCCCCTGCCTGCCCGGGGCCGTGGCGACCTCGCCCTAACGGTGCTCTGATTCCGAGGCAGCAGGCGTGTTTGCAGGGTGAAACTGGCACTAAAGTCTGCCTGCTGCCAACCGATGCCGGGGAGCGCCCACCGCACATACCAAAAGAAAGGATAAGAAACCTGGTCTGTCTCCTTCGCTGAGGTCCCCAATGCTGTCACAGTCTCGTTTCCAGCTGTCACTCCCACCGAATGTCTGTGCCATCTGTCCTCTCACCAAGTTCTTTAAAGTGTTCAATTCTCTTATCCTTTCTGTATGTTTCTGCGCTTTGACCTTCTCACAGCGATGCACAAGTGCCATGCCTGAGCCCTGCCTCTTGATAACAGCACTTTGTAAAAGTGAAATTGTTCTGTTCCTGTTCTGCTTTCCAATCTCCTCTGCACCTCTCTGCCATCTCAGAACACACCTCCCTGCCCTGAGCCTCGGGAAGCTGGAGGCTCTGCCCGTCTCTGACCAGCTCAGGCCTCAGGCCCAGGGTCCTGGTGCTTCCAGCCACGTCTCTGTCCTGGCACCTGAGAGCTGGTGGGAGGCCAGTCTGCTGACATGCAGACCTCAGCCAGCAAAGGAACAGGAGCAGTGGAGGGGGTGCCTGCGGTTGTCGGGGCGAATATTAGGAGCAGGTCCATTGAGGAGCAAGTGAAGCCTGAAACATCACTGCAGGCAGAACAACTAAACCGACACATCGTGAGAGGCGGGCTTCCTTGGAAAAGCAGTAATGCCGGGAAGCAGAAGGCAGCAGGAAGAGGAGGCCCAGTAAGGGAAGGATTGGCTCCATAAGGAGCCGTGGGCTGAGCCTGCAGGTGCTGAGCAGGGCGCTGACACAGGACACTCAGGGCATCACTCACCCTGGGGTCGCCGGGAGTCAGCAGACTCCGCGGCACAGAGCACACACCATTTGGTAGACCAGGCCTGAGCCAGGTGAGCAGTCGATACGTAGACCTCTGCCCGGTGTTAGCCAATGAAAACAAGAATTCCTTTTGGCTGCATCTGAGCACAGAGGTCTCTGGAGGCCAGGGGGAGAGTGGCCTCCCAAGAGACAGGAACTGGCCCGCCCGGCGGCCTGCAGGTGCACAGCTAGTGTTACAGTTCACAACTCACAAAGCACTTTTTACTTCCTATCACATGATTAGTCAATATTCCTTATAGGAAAGTTAGAGTAGAGGTTGTTCACACACCAAAAAAATTTCTATATTTCCACTACTAACAAGTAACAGTGCTAACATTTGATACATATCTACACTAATTAAAGACAATGGTGCTAATTGACCGTGCCTTTGCTATGCCCTAAGCCATGCCCACTAGCCAATCAGAGTGACTATATGCAAATTAAGCCAAGCCTGCAAATGGCCCTCAGCCCCTCACCCAGGATGGCAGGCACCCCAGTGGGGACCCCCACACTGATGGGGCTGTGGCCAGCCTGCAAACAGCCATCAGCCCCTCACCCAGGCTGGCCACACCCTCATGGGGTGAGGGTCCCCACTGGGGGGCTTAGCCAGCCTGAAAATGACCCTCAGCCCCTCACCCAGACTGGCCAGGCACCCCAGCAGGACCCCCCACCCTGATGGGGCTGTGGCCAGCCTGCAAATGGCCCTCAGCCCCTCACCCAGGATGGCAGGCACCCCAGTGGGGACCCCCACACTGATGGGGCTGTGGCCAGCCTGCAAACAGCCATCAGCCCCTCACCCAGGCTGGCCACACCCTCATGGGGTGAGGGTCCCCACTGGGGGGCTTAGCCAGCCTGAAAATGACCCTCAGCCCCTCACCCAGACTGGCCAGGCACCCCAGCAGGACCCCCCACCCTGATGGGGCTGTGGCCAGCCTGCAAATGGCCCTCAGCCCCTCACCCAGGATGGCAGGCACCCCAGTGGGGACCCCCACACTGATGGGGCTGTGGCCAGCCTGCAAACAGCCATCAGCCCCTCACCCAGGCTGGCCACACCCTCATGGGGTGAGGGTCCCCACTGGGGGGCTTAGCCAGCCTGAAAATGACCCTCAGCCCCTCACCCAGACTGGCCAGGCACCCCAGCAGGACCCCCCACCCTGATGGGGCTGTGGCCAGCCTGCAAATGGCCCTCAGCCCCTCACCCAGGATGGCAGGCACCCCAGTGGGGACCCCCACACTGATGGGGCTGTGGCCAGCCTGCAAACAGCCATCAGCCCCTCACCCAGGCTGGCCACACCCTCATGGGGTGAGGGTCCCCACTGGGGGGCTTAGCCAGCCTGAAAATGACCCTCAGCCCCTCACCCAGACTGGCCAGGCACCCCAGCAGGACCCCCCACCCTGATGGGGCTGTGGCCAGCCTGCAAATGGCCCTCAGCCCCTCACCCAGGATGGCAGGCACCCCAGTGGGGACCCCCACACTGATGGGGCTGTGGCCAGCCTGCAAACAGCCATCAGCCACTCACCCAGGATGGCCACACCCTCATGGGGTGAGGGTCCCCGCTGGGGGGCTTAGCCAGCCTGAAAACGGCCCTCAGCCCCTCACCCAGACTGGCCAGACCCTCCAGCACCCCCCACCACCCTGATGGGGCTGTGGCCAGCCTGCAAATGGCCCTCAGCCCCTCACCCAGGATGGCAGGCACCCCAGTGGGGACCCCACTGATGGGGGGGCTGTGGCCAGCCTGCAAACAGCCATCAGCCCCTCACCCAGGCTGACCAGGCACTCCTATATAATAAAAGGGTAATATGCAAATTGACCCTAACAGCAGAATGACTGGGAATGACTGGTCACTATGACACACACTGACC
>NW_005355890.1:617010-639974 GCF_000412655.1 Myotis brandtii | reverse complement strand
AAAATTTTTGTGCCCCGGGCCTCTAGTTCTTTCATACATACCTACCTACATACATACCTACCTACATACATGCATGCATACATACAGGTGTAAGTGTAGTTAATTCACACATTGGCTAACCAGCCCCTAAATAATACAGAAAACAAAACACACAAATACAATTATATGTGCAATTCTACCTTTTGTTTTAGCCTGCTGTTTATTATTTTTTTTTAATATTTTTATTGATTTCAGAGAGGAAGGGAGAGGGAGAGGGAGAGAGAGACAGAAACATCAATGATGAGAGAGAATCATTGATTGGCTGCCTCCTGCACGCCCCACACTGGGGCTCAAGACGACAACCCAGGCATGTGCCCTGACCGGGAATTGAACCATGACCTCCTGTTCATAGGTGGACACTCAGCCACTGAGCCATGCCAGTTGGGCTTAGCCTGCTTTTTTCATTTAACTCCCTTGTGAGCATTTTTCAGGTAAATAAATATGGACCTTATCATTTTTAGCATAGAATAATTTACCCAATTGATGAAGTCATGGACTATTTAAGCTGTGTACGGTTTTGAGCACTTTATTTTACTTATTTTTTGTTAATCTTCATCTAAGGGTATTTTTTCCATTGATTTTTAGAGAGTAAAAGGGGGCGGGGAGAGAAAGAGAAACATTGATGTCAGAGACACATTGCTGGTTGCCTCCCACACACACCCCCACTAGGACCAGGAATCTAACCTGCAGCCCAGGTATGTGCCCTTGACCAGAAATCAAACCCACAACCCTTCAGTACGCATGTGACTCTAACCACTGAACCACACTGCCAGGGCCGTTTGAGCACTTTAAATGATGTGTGAGTATACTTCTGTGTTTTCCCAGCCACATTTTTCCTGTTGATTTCTTAGGTTAGAAAGGCTTTAAGCCAAATTGACAGACTTGCCACACCAGTCAGACTCCCTCCCTGGGGGTGTTACCACTCCTGCCACCCTTCTGGGCGCTCCCGACCGCCGTCAGCCTGTTTTCTTTCCTTGCAGTGAGGACCCCAGGTCCTGAGCAGGGAAGGCCTCCTGAGGGACAGGCACCATTCCCTGGCCTCCCTGCCTCTCTCAGACCCCACCCACCTCCAATGATGTTTGTCTTCTTAAAGTTTCTTGTTTATGTTTCTCTGAATTTTCTGACATCTCTACAGTGAACATATATATTACCATAATAATCATTTAAGAAGTTAGTAGAAACAAAATTCCATCCCGTTTTGCCTCCGCTCACCCCAGAATCCTCAGCACCAGCACCTGCTGCCTGTCCACCTGACCTGGTGGCACCTCGGGCTCTGGCCACATGCATTTGCTTTAAGGTGGCTTCCGTGTCTGCTTGATCCGGTGGGAAGATGTGTGTGCGCACTACCAGCCCAAGGGGACTGAGTCCTCAGCCACTATTTCTGGCTACAGTGGTGGCCAGGCCTGGGTTCAGCAGAGAGCCCTGCACAGGCAGCAGGCAGCAGTGGCCATGCTCCCGAGTGAAGGAGTGGGTTTCGGGTCTCCTGCTTTCTCCCTTGTATTGGACCAGGTGGGAGAGGACAGCGTGCAGGCCAGGCGTGGGCGGTGGGGAGTGGGCGGTGTGAGGGACAGAGCTGAGGCTCGGGCACCTCCTCCTGGAGGCCCAGGGTGGGCAGTGGCAGTGCCATGCTACCAAATGTGAACAGCCAGCTCTCTCAAAATTTGCCAAATTGGGGGGCATAAATATTCAAGCTATCGGGGGACGCCTTGGGCCAGGCGGTGGGGAGAGATGTGTACATTGCTGGTGGTCCCTCTGCCTCCAGCCCCACTGCAGCCCTCAGAGTGGGCCTTCCTACGTAGCCACAGAGATGCCCCGACTGCCTGGGCTGGGGGACCGTCCTTGAGTGCCCGCAGCCCCAAAAGTGTCCCTGTCAGGGTGGCACTTCCCAGCAGGACCAGCCAGGCTTCCGCTTCCTCTGGGCAAGCCCAGGACGTCTGGCCCGCCCCTCTCCCAGTGGGTCCTCAGGGGCCACCACTGTGTCCCAGCCCATGGGCTCTGTCACTGTCACTCTTGGTGGCCATGCATAGGGCACTTGGTCCCAGAGTCCTGTGGTTCTGGCTGCCTCTCACCTCAGGCATTTCTCCTGGAGCAACCAAAGCGGGGAACCCAAATTTCCAGGGAAGCTGGGTTGGATGCCATTCTTGGGGACAATAACTTGAAAAGCTGGAGCCACTAGTAGCTCTTGCCTGCCACTGCTCAGCCTGACTGGCGGGGGCTCCGCCTGCGGTTGACAGTTGAGGTAAGTGGTCTTTGTTTGACCCGCTCATCAAGAGGCAGTGTGGGCAAGCTCAGCTGCCCCGCCCGCTCAGGCACCTGTGGGAAGGTCACCCAATGGTTCTTCATGCTCAGCTTGCTATTTGAGGTCCGTGTCTTCGCAGCATGTGAGCGCATGGCAGGCCGCATGTGCGTGGGCAGCTGAGAGCGTGAACATGGAAAACCATTCCGCCCGCCTACGTGTGTGTGTTCGGTAGACTACAGTACTTTTTCTTATTTCCACTTCTCTTTCTCTCCTTTTTCTTGTAACTGTGCTGGTTTTGTTTTGGTATTCCTTTCACACCCTTTTCTGTTGTGGTTTCATCCCTTTTTTTAAAATTTTATCTTTTGGTTCTCCTCTTTTTCCCATAATTTTGATAAAATCCATTGCATGTCTCTCTCTTTTTTCCTTATTTCTTTTTCCTTTTTCTTTTCCTTTCTCCCAAACCCTTTCCTTTTCACAGCATTGGAACACGGGAGGTAGTCACCCAGAAGAACTTGAGCGGCCTGGTGCCCATCCGAGACTTAAGACTAGACCCCAGCCTCCTCTGTTCCATCCCGCTGTTAGCACTGAGCCCCAATTTACTGATTGTGTGGCTCTTTCTGAGCATAGCTTACCTGGTGGCCAAATTGCGTTGCAAATGAATGACATTATGAAAAATTAGTCACAAGAAAACACAAGTGCCAGAGTATGTCCCACCACCGGGCACCTACCTGGACAGAGGGATGTGTCAGAGCGTGGTCTGCCGAGAGAGATTTCATGCCTTACCGTTTGCCGTTTGTTGTTTTGAACTGTAAATACCTGCCGAATATTTCACCAAGAGGACTTGTTTGTTCAAATTCTATAGTTTTCAGTGCTTGTAACATGTTCTCACAGTGCCCTGTGACTGCATTGTGTAGCTGGCCTGGAATCACTTGTACCTAATCTCTTACTTTCTGATGTAAAGCTATTTGTTACCTGTATCTCTCACATGCCCTGTTTCCAAGAGAAAGGAATTCTGTCTGAAAAGAGTTTGTATATTTGATACTATTCCTTAAATGTGCGCTGACCTTCCCTTTCCTTTTGAAGAGAAATGAGGACGGCAGATGCTTTGTAACTGGCTCCGCTGTGTGAGCCTCTTTGATAGGACCTGGCCTTCCTGCTTTCATTTCAAAGCACAGTCCCTTCAGTTACAGCAGCAAACAGTTTGCAGAATCATCACATTTCCTTGCTCATGTTTATTATTTCCAGTGTGAGATGACAGAAGCTGTGAACACAGTAGCACATTGTACCAAGTGAGGCACATAAAATAACATCGCATGTGGCTTTCGATGTACTCTTCTACATCCTTAAGGACCGTTAAAGCGATTACGGGAATTAATGCATAGAGTAATGAAAGGCTGTTAAAGTTATACATGTTTATTTTTCTTGAAGTAGCATTCTTCATTTTAAAGAGCTTTGAATTTGGATGAAAGTCCAGACATCTTTTCTCTCCAGAAATCAAATGTAGTTAATAATGAAAAAACCAAATGTCAAAGAAAAATGACCCAAAAATGAGGCTTGCCTGTTGGGCAGTTGTGCCAGATAGAGCTGTGAGCGAGAGGAGTTACTTTGGTCTCTGCTATTAATCGCTCCTAATTTTAAGAAGGCCCTGTCCATAGCTGGGGTGACTTAACATCCGCGTTTGGCAGAAGGAGCTGTACACCCGTGATGGTGACAGAAGGAACTGGGGAGCGTGCCACAGGCCCTGCAGGAGGAATGCCCAGCGGCTCTGTCTTCCAGCTCAGATGGTGTTGTGATCTGGTTTTGACCTCTGGCTGGCTCCACACACTGTCTTTTATGAAAATGTTTTTTGTTTTTTTTACCATTCTAGAAAAACGAGTGAATTTAGAGAAGCTGGCTTTTCCAGTAACTTGGCTCTCACACATGCGCACAAACCCAGTCCCCACAGAATCTGGCCTCTCCATTCCGCCTCCCAGACTTCCAGAACTTATCCTGGGGGTTCTCTGTTTGGGCATCAGACCTGCATCTGGGCCCCAGGAGTCGCAGAAGCAGTTAGCAGCGAGTAACGAATGCAGATGGAGACTTTGATTCACGAACCGTGGGAGACGTTCTCCTCACAGGCCTGCGCACCCTTTCCCAGGCCTGGAGCACTGTGGCAGCTCCGGGGCAGGGGCACCCTGTGGGCGAGGGCAGGGGTTACACTGCCTTTTTTGGAACAAATGGGTGGCCGTGCTGTGGCACAGTTCCTGCATCCCTCAGGGGGTCTCCGAGTGCCCAGGGAGTGGCTGGGCACGTGACCCTGGTCCCCAGGGTCTGAGTCTTTGAGAAGGACCTTGCCCACTTGCTCTCCTGCTTGTGGTGTACAGGACTCTTGTTCACTTTATGTGGAGGCGGGAAAGTAGAGCCCACACACAGCCCCAGGCACGGCTCTGGGGAGAGATCCCCATGCCCCTGGGGTGACGTGCCCTGGTGCTCACCTCTGACTATAGACAGCCTGCCCTCCTCTTCCCTGGGCCTCCTTGATCTGTCTGACTCCATTGACTCCCTGGGGCCCACCGCACGGCAGGAGGGCCATGCCAGCAGCAGAAGCCTGGAGGCGGGTGGGGCTCTGGGCTGCTTCCTGCTGCAGTGGGTTGGGCATTAGGTGGAGGATGGGGATGGTAGGGGGAGAGGGCCAGCATGAGGGAGGACACCATCAGCCTAGGCTGTGGCTTGTTGGTTTTTGGGAGAATAGCTGAGAAAAGAGACTCAGTGTGCCCACCCTTCATGCTGAGTTTTAATCTCATGAAGGCCTTTTACTCATGAAATCAGGCTAAATATCTATCCAGATCTCTCCTGCTTTAGTGAGAAGTAGGCAGGATGAAACAAAAGGGAAGGTGGTTCAGGAAAGGGGCATTGCTGAGGTTTGGTGCTGGTTTCCAGGTTGCTTCTAAGGTGAGGCGAGCGCTGAGGCCTGACCACTGGCGACGTCAGGTCCCTGAGACGCTGAGGCATCCGCTGCGTTCTGAGAGGTAGAGCCCACGGGAGGGGAGGCCAGAGCTGTGTCTCCGTTCCATTCTGATTTTTCATTTAAAATGGATGTTCTCCAAAAGTTTATGGTATAATCCATGCAGCCAGTTAAGCCAGTAATTAGCATCTTTAACATATAAATAAAAGATAATGTCAAAGTTCCCAAATTATTCTTTGCTCCTTCAAAGCAATTTGGCATTGATTCTGATGGATGGCTTCTGAGAAGTATGAATATCCTGTATAATAAAAGGCTAATTTGCAAATCGACTGAACGGCGGAATGCGGAATGACCGGTCGCTATGATGTGCACTGACCACCAGGGGGCAGACACTCAACACAGGAGCTGCCCCTTGGTGGTCAGTGTGCTCCCACAGGGGGAGCGCCACTCAGCCAGAAGCCAGGCTCAGGGCTGGCGAGCTCAGAGGTGGAGGGAGCCTCTTCTGCCTCCGCAGCAGCGCTAAGGATGGAGACTACGTGGGCATAGAACTTGAAGCGTCTGTTGAAATGGAATTAAATCTTACCTGATTATTGGATGTAGACAAACACGGCCATCGTTTCCTCTAGGGCCTCCTGGGACGCCCGTGACACCTCACTGAGGCCTAAAGGCTCTGGGGCCAGGGAAGCATGTTTGAGTTACTAAGTTACTTAATCACAAGCAGGGGACTACTTTTCTGAAATACCCAGGCTTCTGCATAAAATTACAGTCTCACCCAAAATATTTCACATGTTCTTGAAAATGAGAATGTCATTTTCACTTTAAAAGGCTCAAGCACTTTCCAATAACATCTTTTTTAAAATGCATGATATAATGGTGTTGATACGATTGGAAATATTTTTTTTAAATGACTGTTTCTTGGTAACTGCAAATTTTACATCTCATAGGAGGGAGTTTTGTACTAAATTTGATAACTAGTTGATTTAATTGCTAGTCTTAGAAAATATAAAAGTAGTTAGACCATGCAATAGAAAGTCATTTATATTCAGAATTGCTTTTACCTGTGAATGTGATGCACACTTTCCAGAGAACTCCCCCGATGCTGTCCTTCAGGACCATGAGGCCTGCCTGTGCACCTCATCCTCTTGCTCTGCATTTGCTTTGCACACTGGGTTACCATGACAACCCCCCACCAAATGCAGCACCATTTCTCTATGAAAGGGCACCTGTGGGCTCTCACTGGCTCTTCTGAAAGGTGGCCACCCTGAGGGCAGCCCACCTGGAGAAGGTGGCCGGCTACCACCAGGGAACGTGGTGGGGTCCCTCCTTCACGACACTCCAGCCCCGATAGCCATTCAGACCCTCCAGGCAGCCGTCACCTGGGCCCACTGGACTGAAGGCTTTGCACTTGGGGGACAGCCGGGTAGACCAGCCTTCTCAGCCACGTGGCTTTGCTAACATAGAAAGATGCAACTTCTTCAAGGTTTTGGTAAGAGTCGCACTACTTCTTTTACATTTAATTTGATATGTAACAGAATCTTTGAACCACCATAGAACCATGCAATACCTAGACGTGAAACACATGAAACCATTAACTTTAAAAAACGTTTGCTTCCACTTACAGTGCTGCTTTCGCAAATGCAAACTCAGCCCCACACACGCCCATCGCTGTGCTTCTTAATTGCCTTGTTCAGAAACCATCCTACGTGTGTATTGTTGCAAATAGTCTGGCACCCATTTAAATTAACCTTTTTTTTAATGCTATAAAAATAATCAGTTCATTTCATCTTAGTTTAAGTCTTTTCTTTTTTTCCTTTTTTACTGCTGTCATTTCTTGTGCTTGTTTTTTTCCCCAGTGAGGGTTGTCGAAGAGAAAATACAATGAAGAATGTTGGAAGTCGCAAATATGCGTTTAATTCCCTGCAGCTGAAGGCTTTCCCCAAGCATTACAGGCCTCCCGAAGGGACTTACGGCAAGGTTGAAACTTGAACACCCGGTGTCCTCTCTAGCTGTCATATAACAAATGTGGGGACCCTCTAGTATCACACACGAGTTCTTCACCAAGACCTGAAGGACTGGTTTTTACTTTTGTGTTTTTTAAAAAATATTTCACTAAGGAGTCTATGAAGCATGTTTTTTATTCGGTTGGAATTAGTAGGAGGTAATGTTGGCTCAATAGTGTGGATAGTAACAACTGCCCATTTAAACCGCCTGCAGCCAGAACCTCACAGATAGATGTCATGATAGTCACCTGTAGGTCTGAGATGCTAAGACTTTTTAAATGCCCACTTAGGCAGCTGCTCACTTATTTTTCTACTAAGTAACTCAAAACTGAGCATCGAATTACAATCTACTTTTAAAAAATCTGAATGTAAAACAGTAAATAGTAAACAGTTGGATCTTGGACAGACCAATAAGTGTTTTATGTTCATTCAAGTTTTGGGGAGAGGCTAGCTCTGGCTCAGGCAGTGAAAGCAGGTGGTTCTACTGAATTATCCTGTGAGGGCACAGGCGGGGCCAGAGCCGCAGGCTGAGAAACAGCCCAGACAGACTTTATGGGAAGGTAACCCCTGCAGAGCCGCTCACACAGTGGGGGCCACTCTGTTCCTTTGAGTTCTGAAACGGTGTGTGCTGGGGAACAGGAAGCCCGCTGCCTGCCTGTCCTCTCAACCTGCACCCTGGCCCCACCCTGCCCGGGTGCAGGCCCCCTTCCCGGGCGCCCCAGGACCTCTCGGCAGTGAGGATTTATGTGTAGACAGTGGAAGCCTAAATCTTTTCAGAACAGACTTCCTTTTGTGGGTTTCCCAATTGTCTTCTAAAAATCAATACAATCATGTTTGAAGGTCTGATGAAAGTGTCTTTTAAGTTTGCAATAATTGTTACTATCTTCTCATTCTGTTATGTAAAGTGACTATTGAGAAAGTTGAAATTAGCTCTGAAAATGAGATGTTGAAAGGGATTAATGGGCCATAAAACAGGGATTTCATAGAAAATGATGTCTGGTCATCTATTATAAGATGATGAGTCTTATCTGCACATAGCAGAGTTTTTTTCCTCAGTTTATATGTTTTATCAATTGTTTATTGTGATGATTATGTTCATATGTTATTTAAAAGGCTGTAAAAGAAATATATGTGGCACATTGAAGATGTTGATCCTAATGATTGGTGCACCCTTAGGAAATCCCTGTGTCTAAGATTCTGGGAACTATTCTTCATGCTCCTTTAGAAATGCCACTTGGAAACATGTAACAAACTTGGGCCTGGGGAGCAGAGGCACAGGCAAGAGTGCCCATGGCAGGACACAGGGGTGAGCAGCAGGGAGGGTGCCACTCGATGGCCTTCCAGATCCCTGCCCACGCGGAAGCCAGTGCACAGGCAGCGCTTGCCGTCTCCTGAGGCCCACAGAGGGGACGTTCCCACAGGTTGCATGGGGCCTGGTGTGGAGGACGCGTCCATGAGGGACGGCTGCAGCTCACGTCGCTGTCAGAGAAACCCGTGTCCACCACGCCCCCTGCAGAGGTGGGACCGGGGCAGGTTCTCTGCGCCCATCCCTGTTCAGTTTCCAATATGGCTGACTCAGCCTTTCACCTCTCACCGCTTCACCCATTTTGTAATTTTTCTAGTATCTTTTATATTTTCATCTTTTTTTATTTTATCATCACTACCTTTTAAAATATTCCCTTGTCTTCTTAAATTAAATGCCACCCATATTTTTGTTATTGTTTGAAGAGCATTAAATACCTGCATTTATCAAAAAGGAATATAGCAGATGTTGAGTCAACTGTTAGCAGTTTTGCATGGGGCACCTTTTTTGTGAATTATTTTCCAATTTTGGCTTCATATTATGCACATCATAAAACTCTAAGACTTGGCTAATCGTGTAGGAAACGCTCAGGCTCCAGAATCCCATCTGAGCCCTGCGGCTCCCGTGCGGCCAGCCTCCCAGGGCACCCGCCTTGCACTTACCACGCTCGCTCACTGAGCAAGGCCAGTTGTCATGGTGCTGGCAGTGCCTGGACGTGAAGGAGCTTTGAGTTTCCAGGTGCACAAGGAAGGCAGTCTTCTGGCACCACAAAGTAGAGGTCCCGCCCAGTGTCCCTTCTCGGCCACTGAACGAGCATGGAGGCCTGAAGACCTGGCGCTGTGGGTGTCAGAGCACCTCAGCAGCTGCCTTTGGTTCCCCCTGAAACACACAAGTACCGTGCAGTACAGTTTCGTCCCTGCAGTTGTATTTGCCAAGCTTTGTGCACTGAAGTACTTTTATTTATTTGTTTTGGCCAGTATTACTATATATGAACATGTACCGTTTTATATATTCTTAGCTCATTCAAAGCCATGTATGCTATAAATGTGCTAGTCTTTAGAAGGATAATAAATAACTGACGAGAACATTAAACTTGGTCTTGACTGGCTCATTCTGTTGCATTAGGAGGACGGGTTCTCTGGCCGGCATCTGACTGGACGATTATTAATGGGCGTTGCATTGCGTGCTTCGGTGTTTGTAAACGGGCCCGTGAGAGACTTGTTTTATGACCGTTTTCACTCAATTGGAAGTGAAGGGGAATAGGAGGGTGGGACTAAGAGCATGGACGTCCACTTCACAAAGCCCCAGGTACCAATCCTGTTGTCACTCCTTGGCTGGTGACTGAGCAAGTTGCCTGCCCTGAGGCTCTGCTTCCTCATGTGGGAAGTATGGACACAACAGTCCGTTCTTCACAAGGCAGTTGTGAGGCGCCCAGTTGTGAGGCGCCGTGGCTGAGTACATGTTAGATGTTCCTGGCCACGTCCGTTGATATGGGTCACATCTTCTCTGGGTGCCTGGTGATCTGCATCACTTGCTAAGATGTTTCATTAATGGTTTGATTGTTCCTTATAACCAG
The DNA here is from genome assembly GCF_000412655.1 of Myotis brandtii. Classification (NCBI taxonomy): domain Eukaryota; kingdom Metazoa; phylum Chordata; class Mammalia; order Chiroptera; family Vespertilionidae; genus Myotis; species Myotis brandtii. The sequence continues at coordinate 629,873 of NW_005355890.1, read as the reverse complement.
ATTACATCTTGTACCTTTTTTTAGACACATGTCTCCAGTGACTTCCCTTGGATAAATTCCTGACAGTAGAAATGTACAATTAAAGGACAGTGTAAATGTTTTTAAATTTTTGAATTTTTCATAACAGGCATACCTCGGAGATATTGCGGTTTGGGTCCAAGACCACCACAATAAAGTGACTATCACAAGCATGTCACACTAATGTTATGGTTTACCACTGTATATAAATATGCACACTCTACTGCAATCCATTAAGTGTGCAATAGCATTTTGTCTAAAAAAACCAATGTATTTACCTTAATTAAAAATTACTTTATTATTTAAAAATGCTGACCATCATCTGGGCCTTGAGCAAGTCATAATCGTTTTGCTGGTGGAAGGTCCTGCCTTCAATTTGTAAAAACACAGTATCTGCAAAGCCCAATAAAATGAGGTTTGCCTGTATTATTCCCAGAAAGTTAGGCTTCCCACCTGTAGCATGTGCCTTTTCCTTTTATTATTACTGATGTTAAAAATGGCATCTTATTTCAAGTTCAATGTCTTTGATTACTGTGAAAACTGAACATCATCGATACTTTTATTTATATTTCTACTTTGTGACTTCATTGGAGTGGTGGTCGTTTTTATGGATTGTTTGTAATATACAATACTGCATATCAATCTGTCATATGTTGCCAAGTTTTAAAACCAATTTGTCAGTTGTCTTTTAGCTTTACGATATGGGGATTGAGAAGTTTTAAACTTGTATGTGGTCAAACATACCTTTTTCTTTTTGATGCTTGTTTTGAAAACAAGTCCTGACTTCACTGAAGGTGAGTTGGCGTACCCGTCCCTGTCTGTGGGTAGAACGCCTCTCCCCATCCTCTGCTAAGATTTGGCAAATGGGCAGTAACTCTGCCTTATTGTTATTACAGTTATCACTACCAAGCTGTGACACAGAATCCCAAGTGTGGAGGTACAGGATAGTCACACCGCAAACTTCCCCTCGACTCCCTTTGTGCCTCAGCACTATCTTTGCCAGGATTCCTTCCTGCACAGGCTCCCAAGGGGCCTTTTTGGCAGGTCTGCATTCAAATACAGACCTCATGGTGCCGACACGCTGTTGTATCATGTAACAGAAAGGGAAAGAAAGCTGAGACAGTGAGAACTTCCACAGTGAGGAACAAGACTTTTTTTTTTTTTTTTTTTTTGGTTAATCCTCGCCTGAGGATATTTTTCCATTGATTTTTAGAGCGAGTGGAAGAGAGCAGTAAAGACAGAGAGAAACATCAGTGTGAGAGAAACACATCGATTGGTTGCCTCCTGCACAAGCCCCAACCAGGGCCCAGGCCAGGGAGGAGCCTGCAACCGAGGTATGTGCCCTTGACTGGAATCGAACCTGGGACCCTTTGGTCCACCGGCTGACGCTCTATCCACCAACTGGCTAGGGCAAGACATCTCTATCAGCAAGATGGATGTAGAAACAGCATTCCATGGCTTCCCCCTCCCTGCACTCGCCATCCCTTGGCTCTGTGCCTCCCTCCTGGTGGTCCTACCGCTTACCATCCCTCCTCACTGATTTGCTTGTCATCCTCCACCCACCACTAACATTACGGTATTCCCTAGGTTTCTGTCCTTAACTTTCTTCTCACTTGAATGCTTTTCTTAAAAAGCCTTATCTATTCCTATGGAATATATGACCAATTATTTGCTCATGACTCCCAAATTTCTAGGTCTACCTGAGCCTAAGTCCAGATCCAAACACATCCTATTGTACATGAGTGTCTCCAACAGCCTGTCAACGCCAAACTTCTGCATCCTCCTCCAAGCAGGCTGAGCCTTCCTGATAAATGACCCCGCCTTCCACCTGGGGTCATCTTCTCCCTTGCCCAACACATCCCAGCAGCCACTATGATCTGTATCCCTTCAACCCACCCATAATTCCATGCACACAGCCCAGGTGCATGTCCACGTTCTCTCTGATAGGGACCACCATCACTCAACCTTCTCATTTCTCCAAGGCCTTTCTCTGTGGCGATTTCTCTCCACAGAATGAGTGGCCCTTTTAGGAAAATACTTTCCCTCATACAATTTTCAATATATATGACCATTATATCATGTATATCCTATCCCTCATGCTAACTTACCTTTAATTTTGTCCAGCATGTTACTCTGTGTCCAAAACAGCAAATGTAATGACTGTTGCAAAGGAGCTACTCAAAAAGGTTTATGGAATGAATAGATGGGTAAATGAATTTTCTTTGGTGTTCAATTAAAATAATTCCTATTTCAGCACTAGATCATGTTGCTTTTCTCTGGTGTAGTGCTGTAACCTGTTACAGTAGTACCCCTCTATCCAAGGTTTCATTTTCCAAGATCAACAGGTTACAAGAAGGGTAAGTACAGTACAATAAGATATTTAGAGAGACCACATGCACATAACTTTTATTACAGTATATTGTTATAATTGTCCCAGTTCAGTTATTTAGTTATTGATCTCTTACTTTGCCTAATTTATAAATTTATCACAGGTATGTATGTGTAAGAAAAAACATAGTATATATAGGACTCAGTACTATCCACAGTTCAAGGCACCTCACGGATAAGGGGGGACGACTGTATTCTAACACCTCACAAGGAGCCAAATGCAACAAGCTCAAGGAAGAAGAAAAACTTATGAGCAGAGTCTGGCAAACACCAGAACAGTGGTTTTTCTCTCGGGGGTGAGCAGGAGGGCCTCTGAGAAAAGTCAGGATTACAGGGGGTTCATTCAATGTCTGTTTCCCTGGATGGTAGTAACATGATGATTTATAGTTATTAGTTAACATTATACAAACGTTTGGTGTATTTTTCTGTATGTCTACTATATTTCCCGATAAAATTATAAAAACTTAACCCATCATCCAAACCTAAAAAGAAAATTAAGAAATCAATTCCATTTGCAATCACATAAAAAAGAATGAGATACTTAGAAATAAACCTAATGTTGCTAAAAGAAATTAAAGAAAATACCAATAGATGTAAAGTCCTCTCATGTAAATGGATTAGCACACTTCACATTGTTAAAATGCCGATATTCTCCAAAGTGATATACAGGTTCAATATAATCCCTATCAAAATTCAAATGGTGTTTTCTGCAGAAACAGAAAAATCCATCCTAAAATTCATATGGAATCTCTAGGGGCTCTGAATAGCAAAAACAACTTGAAAAAATATCAAAGTTGGAGGTCTTATACTTTCTGATTTCGAAACTTACAAAGCTACAGTAATCAAAACAGTGTGGTTATGGCATAAAGACAGACATAAGCCAGAAATAAACCCTGGCATATACAGACAAATGATCTTCAACAACAGTGCCAAGACCATTCAGAGCGGAAAGGACAGTCTTTTCAACAAATGATGTTGGGGAAAACTGGGTATCATATGCAAAAGGATGAAATTAGACCTTACACCATTTGTATACAAAAAGTAACTCAAACTAGATCAAAGACCTAAACATAAGAACTGAAACTAATATAATAAAATGTAAGGGAAGAGCTTAATTAGATTGGGCAAGGATTTCTTGGCTATGACACCAAAAGCACAGGCTACAAAAGTAAAAACAAACTGGACTACATTGAATTTAAAACTATGCATCAAATACAACCAATGGAGTGAAAAGAAATGGGAGAAAATATATGCAAATCATCTATCTGGAAAAGGACTGATATCTAGAATATACAAAGAACTCCTGGAACTCCACAACAAAAGAACCAACAACCCTATTAAGAATTGGGCAAAAAAACTTGAGTAGACATTTCTCCAAAGATTTACAAATGGTCAACAAAAACATTAAATGATGAAATGGTGCTCACCATCAGCAGATGGTGGCTGCCACGGGGTGGAGAGAAAAGGTGATGGGGAGTTGTATAAAATGGGTATAAAATATCAGTTCTGTAAGATGAAAAAAGTTCTGGAGATTGGTTGCATAATAAGGTGAGTATACTTAACACTACTGAACTACATACTTAAAAATGGTTAAGATGATAAATTTTACATTGTGTATTTTATGACAACTATATAGTTACTAATAGAAGTATCAGAAATTATTTTTAAGTGGATTATAGAGCTATACATAAGCTAAAACTATAAAACTCTTAGATGAAAACAGGAATAAATTTCCGTAAGCTTGGATTAGGCAGTGGTTTTCTTAGATACACCAAAAGAAAAACGGATAAATTGGAACTCATCAAAATTGAAAATTGTGCTTCAAAAGACAGCATCAAAAAAGTGAAGACAAAACACAAATTGGGAGAAGAAATTTACCATTCGTCTTTAAGGAACTTGTATATATAATATATAAAGAACTCTTACAACTCAACAATAAAAAGATAACTTAAAAAATGGACAGTTCTCTATATATACAAGTGGCCAATAAGCACATGAAAACATGCTCAACATCATTAACCATTAGGGAAATGCCAATCAAAATCCCAATTAGATGCCACTTCAAACCTGGTAGAATGTCTATAATCAAATAGTTGAAAAATAATAACTGTTGATGGTGTGGAGAAACTGAAATCCTCATACTTTCTTGGTGTAGCCACTATAAGAAAGTTTGGCAGTTCATCAAAACATTGTTACATCGCACAGTAATACCATCCTTAGGTATACAGTAAGTCCTCACTTAACATCATCCATAGGTTCTGGACTTTAAGTGAAACAATATACAATGAAACCAATGTTACTACAGGCTAATTGATATAAGAGTTAAGTTTCTACAACATCTCATCGATGTTCTAACAAAACACCATTGAACAAATAGACATTCTTCTAGGACCTGCTATATACCCTGAAGAAATGAAATGTGTCCATGTAAAACCTGTTCATGAATGTTCATAGCATTAGTCATAATAGCCCCAAAGTGCAAACAACCTAAAGTCCATCAACTCATGGATAAATAAAATGTGGAATGTCTATACTATGGAATATTATTCTGCAGTGAAAAGTAGTGAAGTACAAATAAATGCTACAGCCTTGAAAATACTGTGTGAAAGCAGCCAGTCAAAAAAGGCCACATATAATTCCATACAGGCAAATCTATAGACACAGTTATTAATGGTTATTGGAAGTGGGGGGAAAGTGGGGAATGGGTATGGGGTTTCTTTTTGGAGAGAAACCCCAAATGTTCTGGAATTAGTGGTAATGGTTACACAACTCTATGACAAAACAAAAACAAAAAACTGAATTGTATATACTTCAAGGGTAATATTTTTAAAAATAGTTCATTGATTTTTTATTTTTGAGAGGGAGAGGGAGAGAGAAACATCGATGTGAGAGCACATCATTAATCAGCTGTCTCCTGCACATACCTACCGGGGATTGAACCTGCAACCCCAGCATGTGCCCTGACTAGGAATTGAACCAGCAACCTTTCAACCTTTTGGTGCAAGGGATCACACCCAACCAACTGAGCCACACTGGCAGGGCAAAGGTAAATTTCATAACGTGAATTTCTCCAAATGAAGCTCTCAATGAAACTATTACATAATTTTATCAAAGTTCCTTTTAATAAAAGTTGTAGCACTTAAATAGTTATACAAGAATTAATTGAAAAAAATCCAGCATTTTCCCTTTCTCAGTGAAAGTAGTACATACAATAGACCTCTGGGATTCTGCAAAAAGGATTCTCGCTTTAGGTGAACATTTGCAAAAGAAAACAAGCTATAGAATACCTTGACTGCTTAAACTCTGATGACCTGTGGATGTTATGAAGATGTGGTTCATTTTTCTTCAACACTGAAAATAAAGTTGAAAACTTTACTATATAGTACAGTTCTGTACTGTATTAAGTGACCAGAATAAAATCACTGATTGTAAACTTTTTCAAGCATTTCATGTTTCCACTTTTGCTTTCCATAGTGAACTCATCTTTTTTGTTTGTGCAGAATCCTTTTCTTTTGGGATGAGGCCCGTCACTCATCCAATGTGATTCTCATGGGAATTATGAGACCCAGGCCTGGCCGACATCGTGGCCCTATTCCTTTTCCCACAGGGACTGGTCTAATTCAAGGGCAGGTGACTCAGGGAAGACAATAGTCCTTTCGTGGAATTTGACTAGTGGCCCCTAAGAAAGGAAGTTTTCTCTCTTCTTTTTGGATCATGGATATTAAGGATGTGTGCTTCTGGCTGACACTGACCTCTTTCCAATTATGTAGAGAGGGCCAGCCTGAAAATGAAGCCAGGAAAACAAAAACAGTCCAGTGAGGGAGGAGAGCGCCCAGGCTACAGAATCCAGCTACGTCTGGTGCATGATGTTAAAGTTATGAAGCTGTTAAGTCAGTGAATCAGTGCAAATGAAGCATTTCTTCTCCAAGAAATCAAACACAACTTATAACTAAACAAGACATTAAATAAAAGAGAGTTTTATCCTAAACTTTCCCAATAGACATTTTCTCCCAGGCTCCATGTTACTGATTTTAACAGTTCCAACAGTGGCTTTCAGAATATTCACAAAGGATGTACAAAGTGTGTCATTTGTTTGAATCATGTTTGAAAATAACTATCTTTGTGCTTTAAAACAATTCCTTTTTTTATTTTTGGTTAATCCTCACCTGAGGATATTTTTTCCATTGCTTATCAGAGACTAGAAGGGAGGGAGAGGTGCGGAGAGAAAGAGAGGGAGAGACACACACACATCATTGCTTATCAGAGACTAGAAGGGAGGGAGAGGTGCGGGGAGAGAAAGAGAGGGAGAGACACACACACACATTAAGTGGTTGCCTCCCACCTGTGCCCCTTCCAGGTACATCCCCTTGACCAAGATCAAACCCATGGTCCTTTGGTCTGCGGGCAGACACTCTAACCACTGAGCAAACTGGTTTTAAAATTGTTTTAAAACCATTTTTAAAACGCATTTATTATGCTCCCTTGCTCATAACTGGTCAATTACATTTTTCTTCTAAAAATAACTCAGAACAATAAAATTATTTATAGATATTAAAAAACAGAAATCATGCATTCTCTCCAGGGCTCCAGGTCCAACCAAACAGGTGTAGGAAAAAATATGTTTCCAACTTTGGTTTCTGTGTTTTAATGACCAGAGGAAATCCTTGTTGTATTCATCTTGGTTTCAACATAATAGTTATCAATATCCTTTTCTTCCTCTGAATCTTGATCTGGCATCCAACTGAAAATAAATGTACAATTAAATCAAATTTTGTACAACATAATTAAATACAAGTTTGCTAAGGGCATCACTACTGGAAAGAAGTAAACCCGTTTTCAGCACAATTAAGAAGACAATTGTCAAAGCTCTTTCTATGGAGCAGCCTGCGCCTTTCCCCACCCCCTTCCCCCAGGCATTTTCCTGGCCTCTCTCTTTCTCCTATGAACCAATAGTCCTTTTGCCTCTATAACTCCTTTCCTGAGCCCATTCCTTCTATGGCTCACTTCTAGCTCTGTGACTTCCTAAATAAACTCTCTTATAATTTGAGTCTTGCATCTGAATTCTTTCTTAGCCAGAACTCATGTACCAAGGTTGCTGAACTCCACTGCTCTAACGCCTGGTGCCATTTCCTGCCAACAATACAACAGATTCATTTTAAATGTACAATTCAAAAGTTTTTAGCATACTCAACCATCACCGAAATCACTTCCCATTCTTTCCTAATCCTTCTCCCCCCTTCACCTGCACTAACAACTATTAATCTTTGTTGCTGTAGATTTGTCTATTCTGGACATCTATAATAATAAAAGTGTAATATGCTAATTAGACTGGATGTCCTTCCGGACAACCTTTCAGACAAAGCTGGGCTACAAGGGAAGCTCGGATTCCGGGTGCCTGCCAGCGGCTGGAGGGAAGCCCGGGTCCCAGGTGCCAGAGGGAAGCTGGTGCTGGCTACTGGGGGAAGGAAGACCTACTCTTGCATGAATTTCATGCACCGGGCCTCTAGTTTAATATAAATGCATATATGCAAAAAGACTGAAAAATAAGTGAGCTAAGTGTTTATCTTAAAGCTTTAGAAAAAGAAAAAATTAAACCTAAAAATAGTAGAATGAAGGAGAAACAGAAAACAATTAAAGACTAGAATTTTTTTTTAAAGGCAATTGTTAGAACTACCATAAAACCCCACAAAGAACCCACAATATTAAAGATGGCATTAAAAACAAGTTCCATTTAAGGTTTTTCTTAAAAAATCCATTTAAGGATTTTCTTCTCAAGTTTACTATAAATTACATTGATCTTTTTCTCTGAATTAAATTCAACATATGTTGTTCTAGCAAACTATTTTCTACTTAAGTTTTGTTTAGGTTAATACTCAAATGTATCTGAAATCTTTAAATAGCAACTGAAAAAAGAACGAGCCTTGAAAAATGGTAAGTAATACATAGCCATTTGGGGATTAAAAATCCTTCAGTTACCTACTCATTTGATGACAGACAGGATTAAGCCTCTCAGTCTAGCCTCGTAGGGGGGAGGAGGAAGGTGAAGAGTATATAAGGCAAATTTGCATAGGCTGTCAATATCACTCCCTAGAAATTCTACAGGAAGGAATTATTTTACAGATAAACCCTATTAATGAGTCCAACATAACCAATGTGGGACAGACAGCCATTTCTTCATCTGATCACTACACGAAGCTGAGCCATATTTTCAAAAAATGACTAATTTTTAAACATGGGAATCAAAATCAGGATGATGAGATGCTTTGTACTATGAGCGAAAGATAATTCAAACTTCCCATCTAACCTTCGGTCTGAGTCCTACACTCACTGTTTGAAATACTAAGTAAAATTACCAGCACAATTTAAATTGTTTCAGGTTTTTGCCAAACATGTATAACTGAAGTTGCATTAGTTAAGTGTGACATTAGTCTTTTCTTGGAGGACTAATAGTGAATTACTACTTTAAATTATACTTGCCAAGACTTCATTTTCATCTTCAGAAATTCACAAAGGTCAGCAGCTATAGTTAGCGTAGTGGCAGAATAATAGTCAGCTATGGGTTTTCATGAAGCTACCTAACATTATCTCCCTCAAGTTACAGATAACGTCACTACCACCTATTAATTACAAGTCACTCACGTATTTAATTCTACATAGCTAGTTTTTAACGTAAGCTTTTAAGAATCTTTTCTTACCATTGATCTTTTACATTCAAAAAATGAATTTTTCAAAGCTCTGCAGTTTCCTTCCTTCAGACATTGCCGAGGGGATTTTCCTTCCTATGACAAATAAAACAATATAAGTACCTGGAAATTTTCTCAGAAACTACATAATGGCCCTTCTGAAAACAGTTCTTTTTTAAAAAGCAAATGAGGAAAATAGTAATTTATGTAAGAGATAGTCATAATTCATTTTGACTATTGTTACTTAAAGGAGAAAAGGCCAGAATTTTTTTTTAAAAAATGTGTAAACTAATTCTGGGCACTTAGGGGGCTCTTGAGGTCTTGAAAACACTGGTTTCCACAGGATACTTTTCTTTTAAATGTTTATATAAAAATCTAGAAACTGGTATCTCCAGCTCCTTATGGATAAGAAAAGGAAAGAGTAAAAGTGAAAGGAGTAATGGTTTCTTCATTGTTCTTAAAACTAAAACAAGAACTAAGACAAGAAAGATGTGTGTGTGAGAGAGAGAGAGAGAGAGAGAGAGAGAGAGAGAGAAGACACATAGATCAGGCATCTGGTGAATGGGAAGGCTTGTTCTGGAAGGTAGTATCAAGTGGCTTTAAAGTCTCCACTTGCATCTTTTTGATGTGAGCAATTTTTGATGCCACCAACACATCTCTGCATTTTCCCGCCTCCTGCCCCCCACAGCCAAGTTCTCTATTCTGAGAAGCTCAACTGAGTAAGAACTGGAAGAGGAAAGGGAGCTATGAGCAGAATTGACATGTACTTGTGAGAGAAGATCTGCCTAAGCCTGATGTGAAACTAACTCCTCTTTAAACAGTGAAAGCTCCAAAGGAGGTTACAAAGAAAACTGGGTTAAGTCATCATTCCCTTTTTGCCATCAAAGACATGATGCTGTTACAAGAATGTTCACAAGAGAAATGCTTACTTCTGACTCTTAATAAAAAGACATTTTTTTCAAGCTATAACTATTAAAAATCCGCTTTGACAAGGTAACAACTGCAAACTAGGTGAGTAGTATTTTTCTTTTAAGATAAGCATGGAATAAAAATCCTACTACTACCTCTACATTATCTTAAAATATTTTAAATAAATCTGCTGTAAATTAACACAAAGGTACTTAAATATATTGGACACACTTCACAATTCAAAAAGGCAAGATTAAAATTTAATTGCAGCAAAATTTCTTTTTGAATGCCCTATCCTACTAATTTGTCTAGTAACTAAACCCTCACAAGGACTAATTTAGTAAAAAAAAAAAAATCAAAACAGTCTGTGGGAAGTTAAAAAATGAATACTAGAAATTCCTGCCTACACAATAATACCAGGTAGAAAAGATGTACACACTCAAAGGCTAACTGGCAGTGTGAGCACATCACAAAGCAGGGGGAAGTGCCTGCCAGAGGGGTTCAGTTTCCCAGGAATATCCTATATAATAAAAGGCTAATATGCCAATCGACCGAACGGCAGAACCACCGGTTGCTATGATGCACACTGACCACCAGGGGGCAGACGCTCAACACAAGAGCTGCCCCCTGGTGGTCAGTGAGCTTCCACAGGGGGAGCGCTGCTCAGCCAGAAGCTGGGCTCAAGGCTGGTGAGCACAGTGGCGGTGGCGGGAGCCTCTCACGCCTCCATGGCAGTCCGACAGCCCCCGAGGGCTCCCAGACTGCGAGAGGGCACAGGCCAAGCTGAGGGATACCCCCCCCCACCCCCAGTGCATGAATTTCGTGCACCAGGCCTCTAGTAAATATATAAAACATCTGGAAAAGGTAGACTGAACTTGAATTTTTTGAATTATGTGAGGTTTAATGACATCAAGCTATGATTTGCAATTCATGAGGGGAAAAATCAAAACCTTACATTATTTTACTATTAAAGAAATATTAATAAAAGTAGAACATATACTGCTTATAAACAGCCTTATGCAGTGCTTGGCAATATAAAGGAAGATCATTATATCTTCTTACTCAAAGTGAGTTCCAATGTAAAATGAGTCAAGCAATTTTGAGGATAAAAATGACCCGGTTCGGTGTTACTTTAAAAGCTCAAACAGCCAGAATTAAGGTGCTCTAAAATCAGAACAATGTTAGTGTTGTTACGAAACACTTTAGATAGATGTTAATGAAGATGGAGTACTTACTACTTAAATAGAATCACCTGGTGCGTTCATGCATCAGGAAAAATTAACCCAAATTTCACCTGCTCTGCGTAATCAGAGATTTCCCCTCAGGCAGATTTGACACCCCAACCCCACCACTGCAACCACTCCCCCAAACCACCAAAGACAGACTATTGTCCTGGATCTGCAAAACACACTGTTCTGCCTCGGTAGGTGCTGCCCTTTACACTCCAGCTGAAGTCACCGCTCAGGATGAATTTACCACAAACTGTGAATGCCCTTCCCTTTACGGGGCTGCATATGAGCATCCGGTTCTCCTCGGTGACCCAGTTCAGCACCAATAAGGCCACTACCAACAGGGGGCCGGACAGCCTGTGCCCCGTCCTGGCCTTTCTCATTTTCCAGAGGTGCCGTTTCCACACTGGGGAGAACGTGTCCCATTCATCCGGACGCCCCCTGAACTGGAGCGTGGCACTCAAAAGTTTGCTAAATAAATTCAATCACTGCAAAAACACCCAACTTGGCACTGACCGGTTTGGCTCAGTGGACAGAGCGTCGGCCTGCAGACTGAAGGGTCCCAGGTTCGATTCCGGTCAAGGGCATGCACCTTGGTTGAGGGCACATCCCCAGTAGGGGGCGTGCAGGAGGCAGCTGATCGATGTTTCTCTCTCATCGATGTTTCTAACTCTTTATCCCTCTCCCTTCCTCTCTGTAAAAAATCAATAAAATATATTTTTTTAAAAAAGAAAAAAGAAGTACATGATGTCCTCAACCAAAAAAACAAAACAAAACAAAAAACAGCTTGGTTTTCCCTTTGCTACCAGTAATCCACTTCCTGGGCTGATCGCTCACCTCCTGGGCCTTCTTGACGCTGGATGTCAGGATGAAACTCAAGCTCCTCGCTGGCCCCGGGCCCTCCCGCACCGCCCCGTTCCCGGGCACCCCCGCAGCTCCCTGCCCGCACGGGCTGCTCTCCCAGGCTCCCCCATAACCACAGTCCCCACTCCTTTCCTTCACAAACGACCACTCAACCCTTAGGACTCGGGCCGAAGGCCACCTCCTCCGTGAGAAACTTCCAAATTCTCTGATAAAATACGGCGCTCTGCACTGGGCTCCTAAGGAATTTTGCTCCTAAAGCTACTCATTACGTCAGTGCTCACACGGCGTTTAGCGCAGGAATCTGGCTCCTCACACGCCTGTCCTTCCCTTCAGACCAGGCTGTGCCCGGCGTCCTGCAGCCGCTGCGGGAAGCTGGGCTAGGTACCCTCTGAGGTCCATAACCCTTAGTCCTACAGTCGGCCGGCTGCTGAAACTAGGAAAGCAAACGGAAACCATGACCAGTAGAAGCACCGACACAGCCTTGTGGTCAGGACCATTTGGGGATAGTTCTCTCTCGAATAACAGCAACTTTCTGAAACTGTATCTCCAGTTGCACACCACCGACTGCCCTCTGTATGTGGAAAAGGCAGCATTCAATCAATGTTTATTTAACCGAAATGGTTTAATCTTCACAAAAATCCAACGGGGCGGCGTCGTGATCTCCCATTTAAAACCGGAGGGACCCGAGGCTCCCACAGCGGACACGTCCAACCTGATTACGTCGGGGCTGCCATGCGCACCCAGCACCCGTCACCCGGTCAGGTGCGCTGCA
>NW_005355890.1:576285-616106 GCF_000412655.1 Myotis brandtii | reverse complement strand
CGCCCCGTCTTCCACGGTGCCGTTCCCGATGAACTCTTCGTGGAGTAAAACACTGGGTTTTAGTTTTGCTTTATTTTTAAATCACCTTCTAGGGAACTGGTAATGCTGTGATGGACCACCTGTGCGATTAGGTCATTTACGTAGAGGCGGGCACCTAGGAGCACGGGATTGAGAGCCAGAATTTGAGCGCTCTCTCTCTCTCTCTCTCTCTCTCTCTCTCTCTCTCTCTCTCTGAGATTGAGATATGGCCCCTATAGGTGTTAGGCGTTACTGTGATGGTTCAGAATGGTGTGGTGCTGCCCCTGGCCACTATGCCAGCTGTCCCTTCCCAAGGAAGGAGTGGGGCAGAAGTGTCAGGCGACCCCCCTCCTGCATGTCTCGGAAGAGGAGTCCTTCCTGTTCCTAGTAAAAGGTTTTACCCCCCAGGAAGATGTTACCAAGTTCAGCGAGCTCCCCGCTGCAGGGGAACGGAGCCCTGAATTCCAGGGATGCAGCGAGACACACGGCGGGGGCGAAGCGCTACAAATACCTGAGAAGGCTTTTCCGTTTCCGGCAAATGGACTTCGAGTTTGCTGGCTGGCAGATGCTCTACCTGTTCACTTCCCCGCAGAGGGTCTATAGGAACTTTCATTACCGAAAGCAGACGAAGGATCAGTGGGCGAGAGACGACCCGGCTTTCTTGGTGCTGCTAAGTATCTGGCTGTGCGGTAAGTGTGCGCTGGTCTGCAGTTGAAAAGACAAATTGAGCCTTTGATCGGACTTGCCATTTGGGGACTCTTTTGTTGTAAACTGTTGTGGGTCGGAATTTGGGTTCATTTAAAGCTGCTGCCTCTTTTCTGTATTCTTCCTGGTTCTAAAGGGCCCAAGCCATTGCCAGAGTAAGCCGTTACCTGGGAACATGAAAAAGCGGAGGAACAGAGGCTCTCGGTGCCTCCTAACCACTGTGATAAATACCTCCGTCCCCAAAGGCAAACTTACTGTGAACAGGAAGGAACGTCAAGGTTGTAAATTGCTGTTCACCATCAGGGAAATGCAGAGGGGGAGTTGTAAAAACACTGCTAGGAACTTGAGAAACTACTTTTAAGTTCTTCGGTAGTGTAGGGAACGTCTTTAGGGTGTTGAAGTGTGAGGTTTTTCTCACCTTTAACTGAGATGCTGGGCCACCCTGGTGAAGCACAGACAGACGAGGTCCTTCTTGGTAAAGCGAGATAGCTCAGTGGCCCTTCCATGCTCCACGTTGGTCTGCATTTCTTAATCCCATAGCACACATCTTGGGGGTTTTGTTTTCATGTCTCTCTCCCCCTGGACGGAGGGCATCTGGAGGTGCAGGGGCTGTGTCCAGTATCCCCAGAACCTTGCAAAGTGCCTGATGAATCTTGTAAATCTTTCTTTCAGTGTCCACTGTAGGATTTGGCTTTGTGCTGGACATGGGATTTTTTAAGATGATAAAGCTGCTCCTTTGGGTTGTGTTCATAGATTGTGTGGGTGTTGGTCTTCTCATCTCAACTCTAATGTGGTAAGTACCATACCTTGGATTCATCAGATACTGCTATAGGGCTTCCTTTAGGCCTTGCTTCACAGGTACAGTAGCCGATGAAAATGGAAACAAGATAGGTGAACTGAGAGCCTCCATTTTGACTACCAAGATTGGTGCGACCTGCCTCTGGTGTCTACCTGTATCAGAAAATACTCTAAAGTTTGGTCTATATTGTCAAAGTGCATGCAGCAAATAAGTGAATTGATGATTATATCATACTGACAAAATTCCTGATTTTGCAAAAATATGCAGTTAGCCAAAAGTTGTCTGGATGATGGCTTATTTTTCTGCTTCATTTGTCAGTGGGTCACCACTAAATGCATAAGATCTAGAAGGTGATGTTACTTTTAGTTTTTGGTATTAAATGTAGCACACTTGAAAAAAACGATTTTTTTCTCATTAAATTTTTGGTTCTTTCCTACTGAGGGAGAAACACACACACAGAAATGTTATTCGAAGGTTCTCAGTCTGACTTTGTCTAGGTTTAGTTTAACAACAAGTGTACTGAATGTAAATCTGGTGTTTGGTTTTTCATTGTTCTCACAGATACAGGGCTTCTGTGTGAAGGGAATGGATGTGGTGGTTGAGCTTTGAAGTGGGCCTGTGGTTGAGTAGGGCTGGTGATCAGTGTATATCAGAGAAACCAGTATGGAGCATTTTAGTCACGGAGAGATCTGGGTTCAAATGCCAGCTCAGTCATTTACTATGTAACTCTTAGTCCAGACTCCTCTTTTGTAAAATGGAATTATTTATTTTGTAAGATATTTGAGAAGATTGTGATAGGAAAAGCACCTGGCTTATAATAAGTGCTCAATAAATGGTACTTCTCGATACTCTTAAACTAAATTCTGAATCTGTAAAACCTGTGAAGATACCAACCTTTTATTTTCCTTTATAACTTCTGACTAGTACAGTAGAGATTTTGTATGTGCTAGATAGTCAATAAATTGTTATTCTAAAATTCTAAAATCTGGCCTAAAAGTAATGCTGCTAATGTAAGTCACATATTTATTGTCAGAATATCCATGGAGAATATGGTAAATGGAAAAATAAAATTTATTTATTTTATAAATAAATACTCTTTCAAAGGAATAGTTTGTAGCAGGCATTCTGCATGAATGCACTGACTGGAGGGCCACAGAAACCAAGTCATCCTGGAGTTTAGTACCTTTGGTATGACTGAATGATATTGTAGTTAAAATGACTTGGTATGTTTTTGACAGCCTACATTATCTTGTGAATGGTGTGAGGAGCTAAAAATAAGAAATGATAATTGTGGTCATCCCACAGGAACCAACATGAGGAAGTGTTTGGGGAGTGATGGGATCAATGATTTCTAGTACCAACTGGAAAAACATAGACATGTGGACAGCATACTAGGTCTGAGAGTATAGGGTGACACTGAATGACTAATGAAGATTTGTGATCTGCAAATAATGACAAATTATTTACTTCTTCCATTATTAATTTCTTCTTCCTTTCCTATTTGGGTGCCTTTTATTTCTTGTTTTATTACTGTGACTAGGACTTGCAGTACCCTGTTGAATGTAAATGGTGAAAGCGGACATCCCTGTCTTGTTCCTGATATTAAGGGAAACGTTTTTAATTTTTGCCCATTGAGTATGA
Organism: Myotis brandtii; assembly: GCF_000412655.1. Taxonomy (NCBI): domain Eukaryota; kingdom Metazoa; phylum Chordata; class Mammalia; order Chiroptera; family Vespertilionidae; genus Myotis; species Myotis brandtii. The sequence goes on along the minus strand of NW_005355890.1, from coordinate 612,943 downwards.
TGTTGGCTGTGATTTGTCATATATGGCCTTCATTATGTTGAGGTATGTTCCACTTTGCTGAGAGCTTCTATCATAAATGGATGCTAGATTTTGTCAAATGCTTTTTCTGAATTTATTGATACGATCATGTGATTTTTATCCTTTGTTTTGTTTATGTGGTGCATCATGTTAACTGATTTGTGGATATTGAACTAGCCTTCCATCTTGGGAATAAATCCTAGTTGATCCTGGTGTACGATATGATCTTTTTAATGTATTGTTGAATTTGGTTTGCTAATATTGATTTTTGTACCTATGTTCATTCATCAAGGATATTGGCTTATAATTTTCTTTTTTTGTAATGTCTTTCTCTGGTTTGAGTATCAAGATAATGCCGGCTTTTAAAATGAGCTTAGGAACCTTCCTCTTTAATTTCTTAGAATAGTTTGAGAAGGATAGGTATTGAATGATGGCTAAAATTCACCTGTGAAGCCACCTGGTTCCGTGCTTTTGTTGTTGGGAGTTTCTATTAATACTGATTCAATTTTGTTAATAGTTATTGGTTTATTCACATTTTCTGGTTCTTCTTGACTTAGTTTTGGAAGATTGTGTGTTTCTAAGACTTTATCCATTTCTTCCAGGTTGTCCAATTTGTTGGCATACAATTGTTTGTAGTATTTCCTTATAATCCTTTGTATTTCTGTGGTGTTGGGTGTCACTCCTATTTCATTTATAATTTTATTTGGGTCCTCTTTTTTAATTAAATTTACTGAGATGACATTACTTAATAAGATTATATAATTTTCAAGTACATTTCTGTGATACATGATTTGTATATTGCATTGTGTGTCCACCACCCAAAGTCAAATCATCTTCTGTCATCACATATTTGGCCCACTTTACCATTTCTGTCTCCCCACTCTCCTTCCCTCTGGTAACCACGATACTGTTGTCTGTGTCTGAGTTTTTATTTGTTTTTCTTATTTGTTCATTTGTTAACTTTCAATTTATATCCCACATATGAGTGAAATCATATAGTTCTTTTTCTGAATGGCTTATTTTACTTAGCATGATATTCTCAAGATCCATCCACGTTGCAAATGGCACTATTTCATCCTCTTATGGCTTAGTAGTATTCTATTGTATATATGTAACACATCTTTTTCCAGTCACTTAGCTAAAGGCACTTTAGTTGTTTCCATATCTTGGCCACCATCAGTAATGCTCCAGTGAACATAGGGGTGCATCTATCTTTGCAAAGAAATGTTTTCAAAATTTTCAGGTAGATACCCAGAAGAGGGGTTGCTGGGTCATATGGTAACTTTATTCTTAATTTTTTGAGGAATTTCCATACTGTTTTATTCTTTTTTTAAAAAAAAAAATTTATGTATATTGTTGAAAGTATTACATATGTCCTCTCTTTTCCCCCATTGACCCCTTCTAGCCTGCCCCCCTGCACCTCGCCCCAGGCCTTCACCAACCTGTTGTCTATTTCCATGGGTTATGCATATATGCATACAAGTTATTTCAGTGGTCTTCCCACCCACCCACCATCCCCTGCCTTCCCTCTGAGATTCTATAATCTGTTTCATGCTTTTATATCTCTGGATCCACTCAGTTCATCAGTTTATTTTGTTCATTAGATCCCACATATGAGTGAGATCATGTGATACTTGTCTTTCTCTGACTGACTTATTTCACTTAGTGTAATACTCTCCAGGTCCCTCCCAAAGAGTAAGGGATTCTTTTTTACTGCTGCATAGTATTCCATGGTATAAATGTACCACAGCTTGTTTATCCACTCCTCTACTGATGGACACTTGGGCTGTTTCCAGATCTTAGCTATTGTAAATTGTGCTGCTATGAACATAGGGAAATTGTGCTGCTATGAACATAGGGGTGCATACATTCTTTCTGTTTGGTGTCTCAGGTTTATTAGGATATATTCCTAGACGTGAATCAATGGGTCAAATGGCAGTTCCATGTTTAATTTTTTGAGAAAACTCCATACTGTTTTCCACAGTGGCTGCACCAGTCTGCATTCCCACCAGCAGTGTACTAGGGTTCCCTTTTCTCCACATCCTCTCCACACTTGTTATTTGTTGATTTGTTGATGGTAGCTATTCTGACAGGTGTGAGAATGGTACCTCATTGTTATTTTGATTTGCATCTCTCAGATGATTAGTGACTTTGAGCATCTATACTAATAAAAGCCTAGGTGGCCCTCACGCCCTCACATCATCACAAGATGGCCGCCCCCATGTCATCACTACATGGCCTCCCCCACATCGTCACAAGATGGCCGGCAGGGGAAGGCAGTTGGGGGCAACCAGGCTGGCAGGCAAGGGCAGTTAGGGGCGACCAGGCCAGCAGTGGAGGGCAGTTGGGGGCGTTCGGGCTGGCAGGGGAGCAGTTAGGCATCAATCAGGCTGGCAAGCAGAAGCGGATAGGGGCAATCAGGCAGGCAGGCGAGCAGGCGAGCAGTTGGGAGCCAGTGTTTCCAGATTGTGAGAGGGATGTCAGTCGTACATCCTCCGAAGGGTCCCATATTGGAAAGGGTGCAGGCTGGGCTGAGGGACAACCCCCCCCCCCCAGTGCACGAATTTCATGCACCGGGCCTCTAGTCTAAATAATAAAAGCTCAGTATGCAAATTGACCAAATGGCCGAACAGTGGAACAACTGTATGGATGACCTTCCAGACGAAGCTGGGGCTGTGAGGGCCAAGGCAGCCAGGGTTGCAATGGCCTACTCTTGCACAGATTTTGTGCATTGGGCCTCTAGTTTTTTCATATGTCTCTTGGCCATCTGTATGTCCTCTTTGGAGAAGTGTCTATTTAGGTCCTTTGCCCATTTTTTAATTGGATTGTTTGTCTTCCTTTTTTTAAGTTGTATGAGTTCCCTATATGTTTTTTATATTAATCCTTTATCAGATGTATCATTGCCAAATATGTTCTCCCATGCAGTAGGCTCTCTTTTCATTTTGTTGGTGGTTTCTTTTGCTGTGCAGAAGCTTCTTATTTTGATGTAGTCCCGTTTATTTTTTTCCTTAGTTTCCTTTGCCTTAGGAATATATCTGTAAACATATTGCTATGAGAGATGTCTGAGATTTTGCTGCCTATGGTTTCTTGTAGGATTTTTATGGTTTCACAACTTACATTTAAGCCTTTTATCCATTTTGAGTTTATTCTTGTGTATGGTGTAAGTTGGTGGTCTAGTTTTTTGTTTTGTTTTGTTTGTTTGTTTTGCACGTATCTGTCCTATTTTCCCAACACCATTTATCAAAGAGACCCGCAGAAGCTTCTTATTTTGATGTAGTCCCGTTTATTTTTTTCCTTAGTTTCCTTTGCCTTAGGAATATATCTGTAAACATATTGCTATGAGAGATGTCTGAGATTTTGCTGCCTATGGTTTCTTGTAGGATTTTTATGGTTTCACAACTTACATTTAAGCCTTTTATCCATTTTGAGTTTATTCTTGTGTATGGTGTAAGTTGGTGGTCTAGTTTTTTGTTTTGTTTTGTTTGTTTGTTTTGCACGTATCTGTCCTATTTTCCCAACACCATTTATCAAAGAGACCCTTTCGACTCCATTGTATGCTGTTGCCTCCTTTGTCAAATATTAATTGAGCGTAACAGCTTGGGTCAATTTCTGGGTTCTCTGTTCTGTTCCACTGACCTATATGCCTGTTTTTCTGCCAGTACTAGGCTGTTTTGATTACAGTGGCTCTCTAGTACAGCAGTTCTCAACCTGTGGGTCGCGACCCCTTAGGTCACAGGGGTTGCCTAAGACCATCCTGCATATCAGATATTTACATTACGATTCATAACAGTAGCAACATTACAGTTATGAAGTAGCAACGAAAATAATTTTATGGTTGGGTCACAACATGAGGAACTGTATTTAAAGGGCCAGACGGTTGAGAACCACTGCTGTAGTATAACTTGAAATCTGGTATTGTGATTCCTCCAACTTTGTTTTTCTTTTTCAAAATTGCTGCAGCTATTCAGGGTCTTTTTTGATTCCATATAAATTTTTGGAGTATTTGTTCAAGCTCTGTGAACTATGCTATTGGTATTTTAATAGGGATTACATTGAATCTGTAGACTGCCTTGGGTAGTATGGACATTTTAATGATATGGCTGTGTTTCTCTATTTCTTCTTCTTACACCAGACTCTTTTTTTTTTTTTTTAAATATATTTTATTGATTTTTTTACAGAGAGGAAGGGAGAGGGATAGAGAGCTAGAAACATCGATGAGAGAGAAGCATCGATCCGCTGCCCCCTGCACACCCCCCACCGGGGATGCGCCCGCAACCAAGGCACATGCCCTTGACCGGAATCGAACCCAGGACCCTTCAGTCCGCAGGCCGACGCCCTATCCACTGAGCCAAACCGGTCAGGGCAAGACTCTTTAGCATTTGTTGCAATTCTGGGTTGGTGATGATAAACTCGTTTAGCCTTTTTTTTTTTTTTTTTTTTTGGTCTGGGAATGTCTTTATTTCATCTTCAATTTTAACTGATGGCCTTGCTGAGTAGAGTAGTTTTGGATTCTGGCCCTTCCTATTAATTATTTTGAATACTTCATGCCATATCCTTCTGGCCTTAAGTGTTACTGTTGAGAAATCAGCTGACTGTCTAATGGGAACTCCCTCCTGTGTTACTTTCTGTCTCTCTGTTACTGCCTTTACTTTTTTTTTTTTTGTCTTTAATGTTTGCCATTTTAATTATGTGTGTAGCTGCGGGTCTCTTTGGGTTCATCTTGATTGAGACTCTCTTTGTCTCCTAAACTTGTGTGACTTTTTCCTTCACCAAGTCAGGGAAGTTTTGTGTCATTATTTCTCTGTTCCTCACATTCTTCTCCTTCTCATACCCCTATGATGCAAATGTTGTTACATTTCATGTTGTCCGAAAGTTCCCTTAAGCTATCCTGCTTTTTAACTTATTTTTCTGTTTGATCTCTAATTGTGTGTTTATTTCTACCTTGTTTTCCAAATCACTGATTCAATCCTCTGCTTCATCCAATTCACCTTTAGTTCTCTCCTGTGTATTCCTAATGTCAGATATAGTATTCTTCATGTCTGACTATTTCTTGTTTGTGGTTTCATTTTCCTTTTTCATGCTTTTTTGGTTCCCACTAAGTTCCTTGAAATTCTAAGTTCCTTAAGCATCTTTTATAACCATTACTTTGAACTGTGTTTGATAAGTTGTTCACCTCCATTTCATTTAATTCTTTTTTCTTTTCTTTTTTGGAGATTCCTCCTTTTCTTTCATTTGGTGGTTTATTTTTGTCTCCCAATTTTAGCTGTCTCTTTGTGTTTGTTTCTATCTATCAGAGCTACTATGCTCCCAGTCTTCATGGGATGGCCTTATGTAGAAAGTGCCCTGTTGGACCCAGTGGTGCAGTCACTTTGATTTCCAGAGCTGGATAGTCTAGCAGTGTCCCCCTCGTATGTGTTATTTGGGCTCTCTTATTGTAATTTGGTCTCATTTGTTGATTTCCTGTTTGTGGATGGGATTTCCTCCAACTTGCAGTAAGGCTCAACCCTAGCTACAGGTGTTATATAGGTGGTGAGAGAACAAAGCAAGACCAAATAGAAAACAACTCGAAAAGCAAAACAAACAACAAGAAAGGCTAAAAAATAAAATAAAAAGATAGCTGTAAAGTAAAAATAAAACGAATACTAAAAGACATGAGAGCAAAGAATTAGAGGGTGTAAAAAAAAAAAAAGAACCAAAAGAGGATGTGGAAGCAAAGAAGAAAAAGAATTTAGTCCATTTACATTGAAAGTAATTTGGTAGACTAAGAATTAAAAAGAAAGGAAAACACAAATAAATGAAATAATTATTTTAAAAAGTAATAATGAATACACTAAAATTTAGAATAGGAAAAGAATAAATGGAAAAGAAGAAAAGTTAAAAATAACAATATAAAAAAGGAACAGAGAAAGAGGAACAAAATAATAAAAGGAAAGAAACAAGAGATATGAAAGAAAAAAGAAGAGAAAGAAAAAAAATACCCTTGGATCTGCTTTGTGTGAAGCATGCTGGATTTTTCTCTGATATTGTTGAATCTCGCCACTTGGTCTATTGATCCTGGGCCACCCAGGAATTTCTCTGGTACAGACAGATGTGAGTCATGGTCTCTGCCTGGTCCTTGGCAACCTGACTGAAGCCTGATAGGCAGAACCCCACGTAGTCCATCAGTGGGAACGCCATAGCCCAGAGGCTGGGTCTGGCTGGGGTCTCACAGTTGAATACCCCTGTTCTGAGTTATCTCTTCCCCCCATGGAACTGTACTCTGCGGGGCTACCATGGTCTTGGCCAGGATGGTTTGAGCAGACTTGTGCTGGGTATAGTGCCTCTAGATAGTAGGAGAGTAGGCAGGCACTTTCTCTCCTTCAATGCCTCAGTTCTGCCTGGCTTGCTGGCAGGGCACCCCCTGGCTGCCATCTCAAGCAAGGTGGGATAAAAGCAAAATCAACGACAACAAAAAAATTGATTAAAAAAGAGTCAGCCCTTTTTGGCACTCCAAACTTTCAGCATTGCCCAGGTTCCAATCAAATATCTGAGTCTCCTGTACTACCAGAGTCAGCTGCAGCATACACATTTGCGGCCCATAGTCGGGTCACTGCAAGGCGGATCAGAAGCAGCCGTTCTGCAGATGCACTTTAGGTGGGCAGGGCTGACCCTCCTTCCTGGGTCCTACTGTCTCGTTCCCATCCTGCTCCCTGCCAAGAGGTCCTCCAGGAAATAAAGGGTCCCTCAGACTCAATGCTGGGTGTGTCCTCCAGTCCCCTCTACTGGCCTTGAGTTCTGCTGCATGGCCTAGATCAGTGCAAACTTCCCAGGTGGGAGGATTGGTTCGTCTCCACCACAGGCACTCCTGGCTCACCCACAGATCCACAGCTTTTTCAGTCTCCATCTATCCCTTGGTTCTAGCAGTACCCTGACCTGGGAAGTTACAGTCTCTTCCCTGGCTAACAGTTCATTTTCCACCCCTGACTTCTGGTGGTAGGGTTGCAGGGCTTGTGGTGCTTACGGCATTACTCTGAGCTGAGGCAGAGGCGCTCCAAGGCCACTATTTTCTTGTTGATTATTTTCTCTGGATGATCTATATATTGAAGTCAGTAAAGTGTGAAAGTCCCCTACTATTATTGTAATACTGTCAATCTCTCCCTTTATGTCTGTCAATATTGTCATTTTTTAAAGTAATTTGGTAGGTATATCATTTTATCAGTTGTTTTCTGATTGTTAAACTACAAAAACAATCAGAAAACAACTGATCTCTGGTCCTTTCCTACTCTCTTGGGTTCAAGAAGTATGTTGATGATTTTCTATAGTGTTGTGTTTGGAATCCTTTCTCTTTATTTTGCATACATCTCTTGTAGATATTTGGTTTGTGGTTAACCATATACCTAGTTATAGTTATAGCAGTCTATTTCAGTTTGATTATCACTTAATTCTGAACACATTCTATAATCACTACAATTTTTACAACCCCCATGTTTGTTTTGTCATTAATTTTTTCTTCTTTTGCATGTGTGTTCAATTTATTGTTGTAATTCCTACTTTGTCTTTTAACCTTTGTACTAGCTTGCTTGATCCACAGTTTTAACTGTTGGCCTTTTTTGTTTTTTAATTTTTATTGATTTCAGAGAGAGGAGGAGAGATAGAAACATTAATGATGATGAGAATCATTGATTTGCTTCCTCCTGCACGCCCCACACTGGGGATTGAGCCCACAACCCAGGCATGTGCCCTGACCGGGAATTGAACCTGGGACCCTTAGTCCGCAGGCCAGTGCTCTATCCACGGAGCCAAACCAGCCAGGGCTGGTCTTTTATCTTAAAGAAGTCCCTTTAATATTTCTTGTAATACTGGTATTGTGTGGTGAGCTCCTTTAGCCTATCTTATCTGGGATACTGTGCTCCTTCAATTCTAAATGATACCCTGCTGGTTAGAGTAATCTTGTAGTAGGTTTTGGTCTTCCATCACATTGATTGTTTTGTGTCAATCCTTTTTTGCCTGCCAAATTCCTGGTAAGATATCAGCTGATAGTCTTATGGTGAGGGCAGGGCTCCCTTGTACATAACTGACTGCTTTTCTCTTGTTATGTTTAAGATTTTCTGTTTTTAGCCTTTAGCATTTTAATTATGATATGTCTTGATGTGGGCCTCTTTGGGTTTATCTTGTTTGAAACTCTGCACTTCCTGGACTTGTATGTATATTTCCTTTTCCAGATTAGTGAAGATTTCCATTATTTCTTCAACAGGTTTCCAATCCATTTTTTTCCTGTATTCTCCTTCTGGAACTCTTATGGTGTGAATATTGGTGGCCTTAATGTTGTCCCAGAGATCCCTTAAGCTATCCTCATTTTTTAAAATTCTTTTTTCCTTTTTTGCTATACTGATTGGGTATTTTTTTACTACATTGTCTTCCATATCACTGATTCAGTCCTCTGCTTTAACCTGATGTTGATTCCCTCCAGTGTATTCTTCTGCAGTTACTGTATTCTTCAGTTCTGGTTGGTTCTTGTTTCAGTTTTCCATTTTCCTTTTTATGTTTCTGTATCTGTGCTGAAGTTTTCCCTGAGATCATCTGTTCTTCTCTCAAGTTCATTGCAAATTGTTATAACCAGTGTTTTGAACTCTGCATCTGGTAGGTTACTTATCGTCATTTCATTTAGTTCTTCTGGAGTTTTGCTCTGCTCTTTTATTTGGGACATGTTTGTTTGTCTCCTCATTTGACTGACCTCTGTGTGTATTGCTGTGTGTTAGGTAGGAACGCTATGTCTCCTGGTCTTGACAGAGTGGCCTTACGTAGAAAGTGTCCTCTCGGCACAGTTCTGCAGTCTTTCTGGTCACCTGAGCTGGTTGCTCCAGGGGTTTCCCCTGTGTGGGTTGGGTGTGCCCTCCTGTTGTAGTTGCTGCTACACCACCACCATGTATTGGTGTTGACCATCTCTGGCTGGCTGACTATGAGGGCTGGATGTGACTACAGCAGACAAGTTACTAACCCTACAGATCGGACTGTTGCTTTAGCAGAACTGTGGTGCCAGCCAAGGCTGCTCTTTGGGTGTACCTTTTGTGGAACTGGTTAGGTGGCACTCTGGTGTGGTCTGAAGCCATCTACCAGGTTTGTTGGGGCTGGAACTTTGGGGAGGGATTCTGGTGCAGGACAAGTGGAGCCACCACTAGGCTCGATGACTCTTGTTAGGAGCTGTAAAGTGACCTGCGGTTGTGGTTGGTTGGTTGATTGTGCTGGGCTTGAAGGTGCTTGGGAGAGTCTATACTGCAAACTGAGGCTGCCTGCCTCTTGTGCCTATCTTGTGGCCTTTTAATTGGAACTACAGTGGGGCCTTGACTTACGAGTTTAATTCGTTCCGAGACCGAGCTCATTAAGGAGCTCGTTAACTCAAATTACTCTATCAACTCAATGCAAAAAATCGTCCGAGAGACAGCTGGGATCTCAAAAAACTCGTTAGTCGGGACACTCGTAAGTCAAGGCCCCACTGTACTACAATACAGGCCAAGTCTTGCCTCCACTTATTCCAGGCTTGGGGCCACCTGATGGGAGTTAGAATATAAGTTGAGGCCGATTTCTCCTGGTACTGGGCTTGGGGCCGCTTGGGAAGAGCTACAATGCACAGCAAGGTCCCAGCTGCTGCTTGTTTGGGGTTTACGGAGCTTTGGGAAAGTCTGCAGCGCAAGCCTAGGACAGCCATCACTTGTGTGAGGTTTGAAGGAAAGTCTGCAGTGCAAGCCAAAGCGGGCTGCTTATGTAGAGGAGCCCTCTCAAGAGGCAAGGGCCTGGCGAGCAAGTTGGGTGGGGTCTTAGGGAATGATCAGGACGAGGAAACAATGTTAGTTTATGGAAAGAGTTGGTGCCCACATATGCAGAACTGGTTGGGTGGGAGGAGAGATGAACCGAGGAACAGTGGTGCCAGCCAGTGCTTCCATCCCTGGTGTGAGTTGTCCTGACCCCTGCCGCTCCAGCCCTTACTCTGAAGTTAAATTCAGTTCTTCCCGGTATGTTTCTGGAACTGTTCAGAGTTGCAGCCCCTTCACTAGCTTAAAGAGTATATAAGTTTGAGTGAATCTGTGCATGGTCCCTTTAAGAGCAATGCCTAGTGTCTAGCAGCCCTTTGTCTTTGAACACAATCCCAGCTGGTTTGCACAACCAGATATTATAGGGACTCCTCTTCCTGGCACTGGATGCGCTGGTCTTGCGGGTCCGGTGTGGGGCTGAGACTCCTCGCACCTCCACAGCTGACATATCCCTGCCGTTTCATAATTGCCACACTGTGGGTGTGGGACCTGCCCGGTCCAAGTATATGCCCCTCCTACGGTCTTCATGTAGCTGCCTCTGTATCGTTAATTATGCCAGTTCTGTTCAGCTACACTTGAACTGGTTCTCAATGGTTGTTCTATAATTTAGTTGTAATTTTGGTGTGATCTTGGGAGGAGACAAGTTCAGAGTTGACCTACTCTGCCAACTTGAGCGTTGGCTGTTTGTTTCCTTTTTTCTGTTTGCTAGTTCATTGGGTGATTTCCACTTCAATGTCTTCCAGCTCACAGACTAATTTTTTTTTTCATCAGCTAATCTGCTCTTGATTCCCTCTAGTGTATTTTTCATTTCAGTTACTGTTCAGTTCTAATTGGTTTTATTTTATATTTTCTATCTCTTTGCTGATGTTTTCACTGAGTTATTATTCCGAGTTTGGTGGGTATCCTTAATCAGTGTTTTTTTTAAGTCTTTATCTAGTAGCTTTTCCCCATTTCATTTACTTCTAATTCTGGTCTTTTGTTTAGAACCTATTTTTTGTCTTATTTTGGTTCTTTCTCTTTGTTTCTTTGAGTTCGGCAAAACAGCAATCTCCCCCAGTCTTAAAGGCATGGGTTTGTGTCTTTCGCGGGGCAGCTGGCACTGGAGCGTGCATGTGCTGTCGGGCAAGCATGTCAAACTCAAAGGCTAACACAAGCCAAATAAACAAGGTTTAGGTTTATGTGGGCCACAAAAAAACAAAAGCTTCTATTTTCATAGAAATGTGGGTTTATTTTAATAGAGACATAATAGAACATTTTAATAAAAATTAATATTTTTTCTTGAACATTAACTTACCAAACACTGAATAACTGCACAAATTAATAAGCATAACGCAAATAAACCTACTTTCCTTGTCCTCCAAAAGCAAAATATTTCCTGTTGCGCACACCAGACAATTCAGTCCAAGACTAATGACGTGGAAAGCAGCTGCTAGTATTAGTGTAGAGAAATGGTGCGCCTGCGCATAAGGCGTGTAAGGGAAATGAGTGCAACACAATTATAGTAATCAGTCATTAGCGAACGTTGTAGTTATTAATAATTATAACAGGATGTTTTAAAAATTAAGTCATGAAATTTTTTTTTTAATATTTCTTTATTGATTTCAGAGAGGAAGGGAGAAGGAGAGAGAGAGAGAAACATCAATGATGAGAATCATTGATTTGCTTCCTCCTGCACACCCCCTACTGGGGATCGAGCCCGCAACCCAGGCATGTGCCCTTGGCCGGAATCAAACCTGGGACCCATCGGTCCGCAGGCTGACGCTCTATCCACTGAGCCAAGCCGGCTAGGGCAAGTCATGAAATTTTTATTAAAATGTTTCTTACATACCTTTATACTGGCTGGGCCAGAAAAATATTCATTGTGCGCCACATGCAGTTTGACATGCTTGCTGTAGAGAGATCAAGGCTCAAACTGCACCAGGGTTGCCTTGGCCACTTGGTTGGAGTTACCTCTGGAACTCCCCACAGCTCAAGGGGCGTCCCAGAGGCAAGCCACACACATACTCCTCAGACATACTAGGCACCCTGCTCAAGAGCTTTGGGGAGTCCCAGAGGTAGCCACACTAGGGCTGGGAGCTTGAGTTGTAGTGGGTGTTTGCCACAAGGAGGTCCACACCAGGACTGCCTTGGCAGGCTGGTTGGAGCTGTAGCTGGCATGGTCTGTGCAAGTCCCAGGGGCTAGCCATAGAGTGGGAACTACAGCGAGAGCGTGTGTGAGCCACGGAAGTTACAGGAGCAAACAGTGCTAGGGTCCCCTTGTCAGGCCAGCTGGAAGCACGGTAGCTGAGGCAGGCCACTGGGAGACCTGTGGACAAGCCAAGGAGACGTGGATCTGACAGTCTTGGCCCACCTTGCTAGAGTGCCTGGGTCATGGTCCTACCATATATTTCTTAATCCATACTAATAGGCATCTTGCACACAATAGGTCCAAATTCAATCTCTTGCACTCTCCTTCCTGCCCCACCTCAGTCAATATCAGCTTGACCTTCCACATGTTTAAGGCAAAAATCAGTCATCCTTGACATTTCCCCCCCCATACTCCACATCCGGCACCTACAATCCTATTGGTGCCGCCATCTAACTATAGTATGTCCGACATGGCCCCACTTGCACTGCTGCTACTGTTTACCTCTCTCACAGTAGCCTCTCAGCTGGTGTCTCCACTTCCATTCTTGTCCCTGTAGTCTGTTTTCAGAGTGGCAGCTAGAGGAACCTGGTCAAAACAGTGTCTCTCTCCTGGGAAATAGTGATCTCTCATTTCACCCAGAGTAAAATACTGGGTCTTAAAATGGCCAGGGACTCTGTAAGATCTGGCTCCCCATTTCTTTTCTGGTTTTATTTCCTGCAACACTGCTTACTTGTTCCTGGCACAGTGGTCTCCTCACCCACTCCTCAGACATACCAGGCACCCTGCCACCTCCTCTGAACTCAATCTCCTCCACATCTGTGTTGGCCTCACTGCCTGAAATGCTCTGCTCCAGGTAATTCCCATCACTGCCTTGGGTCGTCACCCAGATGTTACTTTCTTGTGACCATCCTATCTAACACTGCATTTCAACTCTGTATTCTCGATCATTCCCTTCCTTCCTCTCCCTCCTTTCCACTTTCCTTCCTCCCTGAGGACATGTTTTCATTAATTTTTAAAGAGAAGGAGAGAAACATTGATCAGTTGCCTCCTGTATGCACCCCGACTGGGGATTGAACCTGCAACCTAGGTATGTGCACCAATAGGGAATCAAACCTGCAGCTTTCTGTTGTATGGGACAATGCTCCAACCAATTGAGTACCCAGCAGGGTTACTGTTTCATTCCATAGTACCATCTAATATACACTTAACATTCTATTGTCAGTTTACTCCCCCTAGATTGAGGGCAGAGATTTTTGAGTTATATTTATTGCTGTATTTCTAGTGTATGAAATAACGCTTGGTACATAGAAGCTAGTCAGTAAACACTTATAGAATTTTTGTTGTATTATAAAAGAAATTTTAATTTTGCTCTTTAGGTTTATCTCTAACAAGTATTTAGTGAAACGGCAGAGCAGAGACTATGATGTGGAGTGGGGCTATGCCTTTGATGTGCATTTGAATGCTTTTTATCCTCTCCTAGTCATTCTACATTTCATCCAACTGTTTTTCATCAACCGTAAGTAGCAGTTACTTCTCAAAATATTTTTTAAATGTCTTCATAGTGTGCAATGAAAAGAGAGTCATTGTCTGTGTCTCTTTGGCAGATGTCATCCTAACAGACACATTTATTGGATATTTGGTTGGAAATACCTTCTGGTTGATTGCTATTGGCTATTACATCTATATAACCTTCCTGGGATACAGTGGTAAGTAACTAATTTTTTTGGTTGACTGAAAACATAACAGAGAGGGGGAAGTTGTAACAGTAATAAAATTAGCTTACTTTTATGGAGCCTTTGTAGGCACTGTCTCAAGAACTTTATATGAATTATGTCATTTAATCTTCATAATTATATAATACTAGAGGCCTGATGCACAGTATTTGTGCAAGGAGCTTAGCCCTCACAGCCACGGTTCGTCCTGAAGGTCGTCCGGAGGACAACCGGTCTTATTAGCATATTATGCTTTTATTATTATAGTTAGGTTTACTTAGCCCCATTTTTCAAATGAGGAAACAAAGCACAGAGAGATTAAGTTCACGTGTCCATAGTCACACATCTCAAAAGTGGCATAGTTGGTTTGTAACAAATTCTGTGATTTCAAGGAACCATGTTAGAGCATATTGGTTATCTCCACGTTACCTACAGGAACCCACAACCAGTTTCCTTTTTCTCCAGGCTTTCAGATTTGAGTTACCAATGGTAGGTTAGAGAGGAAAAGGTTGGTCAGATGAATGGGCATATGAACTTGAGTGCCTCATTTTCCATTTTTATAATCACTACCAGAGGCCCAATGCATGAAATTCGTGGAAGAGTAGGCCTTCGCAGTTGCGGCAGCTGCCTCGATGCCTCCCTCACAGCAAGGCGGCTGCCTCGATCCCGGGGCTGCAGCCCCAGCTTCATTCGGAAGGTTGTTCGGCTGTTCGGTCTAATTAGCATGTTATGCTTTTATTATTATAGATTATTATAGATATGGTCTGTAGATGATTCCAGAAAATCAGGCCCGACTTCTGACCTGAGGATATGTTTGCAAATATTGTTAAATCCTGCTATCAGTTCATTTTTCTTAATATGAGAAAATATTTATGTTGGTTTTCCTTTAAGAAATGATCTCCATTAAATAGAGCCAAATACCTCAAATTGTAATACCTTGTTTGAGGTATCGTGAATCCTTTCTCCAGTTCAGGGGAGAGGCCTGTGATATGTCATATAGTGATTGGCATGCTGCAGCATTGTGGCTTCTCTAAGTGGATTTAAAATATATATACATATATATATTTTTCAGAGAGGAAGGGAGAGGGTGAGAGAAACATCAATGATGAGAATCATTGATTGGCTGCCTCCTGAACACCCCACCCTGGAGATTGAGCCCGCAACTGGGCATGTGCCCTGACCAGGAATAGAACCATGACCTCCTGGTTCATAGGTTGCTGCTCAACCAGAGCCATGCCGGCCAGGCTCGCAGTGGATTTTTTATCACTCTTATGGTAACTCCCTATAGTTTAGGACAGCTTCTTTGAGTATAGGTCAGTTACAATTTGGGGCTTCCTGTATGAGGTATTTAGGTAAGAATGCATGGGGTAGGAAAGGCAAGAAACAAACATGGATTTGGGCACAGAATTGATGTTTGAGTTTCAGCTCTTTGGGACGCTAGTGGAGACCTCACCTTCTACATTGGAAAATAAAATAGCTGGAAATTGTTTTTCCTATTATATTATCTATCTCTGGTACTTAAAGATCAGTGGTTCTCAACCTTCCTAATGCCGCGACCCTTTAATACAGTTCCTCATGTTGTGGTGACCCCCAATTTCATTGTTACAAATTGAACATAATTAAAGCATAGTGATTAATCACAGAAACAATATGTAATTATATATGTGTTTTCCGATGGTCTTAGGCGACCCAAAGGGGTCGAGACCCACAGGTTGAGAACCGCTGTTTAAGATAGACTCTTAGAAGTTTCTGAAGCTGTCACAGGTTTAAACTCACCACCAATTTCATTAACATTTGTGATGTTTATCCTGCGTTCTCAATCTAAGACAGATTGAGACAGTCCTGGACTTGCTTCTCGCTCAGCCTTTGTGCTAAAATAACCTCCCTTCTGGGTTTCTTCCCAGCGTGAGGAAGGAGGCAACACAGAACACAGCAAGATTTAGGATGGTTCTGGCTACATAGCTTCATGTTACTGACTGAATGAAATAAGTGTTCCTCTTTGGCCCGTGTTGTGAAGAGCTGTCTTTCAGGATGTTCATTTATTAGTCACATTACCTTATTTAAAAAGTGAATTTGGATTTGTTTCTTTTCCAGCATTGCCATTTTTGAAAAATACAGTAATTCTTCTGTATCCATTTGCTCCTCTCGTTCTGCTGTACGGGCTGTCACTAGCACTAGGATGGAACTTCACCCACACACTGTGTTCTTTCTACAAGTACAGAGTGAAGTGAAAAAAGTGAGACTGTTACCTCTTAACTGTGTCAACAGTATTGGTGAAGTGATTTCTTATGAAACTTGTAAATAAACTCTTATTGTAGATATCCTGAAGGTGTAAAGTTTGTGAATTTGAGGAAATATATGTTAACACTATTGTCATACATTCCTTAAAACTAATTAAATGTACATTTCTATAATAAATATTTTTAAACTAAAGCATGTGTTTTCTTCTAATATTTGCACACAAAATCATATACAAAGTATGAAAGGCATGAGGAAATTAGGCAAAACTTTTCAATATGAATCCTTTTTGAAAGAGCTTCTTTTTGAAGAACATAATCATATGCTCCCCTTCCCCCCACTGTTACAAGGTACTTACTCAGCCTCCATTTACTACTGGGCTGTATTTTAAACATTTATGTAGGGTAGGGTATATGATCTTAGTCTAACCTTCAGGCCCTAAATATCTTTAAGAGCATTTTCTCTGCTAAAAAACACACTTCTTAGAGTGAGGAGGCCCATGATGGCTGCTCTTAATTTGGGGGCTGAGTAGAGCACATAATGTATGAGTATCTGCATCACACCGAGAACCACTGTCTCAACACCAAGGTTTTCTTTCAAGATTTTCTAAAACCCACATAGAGGATCCACTGCTGTTTTCTAATTGAAAATAGTTCAAATATATTATTATATCAGTGTTAAAAACCAATAAAATTTGCTTCATGAAGTCTTACCTATTTTTTTTTTAATATATATTTTATTGATTTTTTACAGAGAGGAAGGGAGAGAGATAGAGAGTTAGAAACATCGATGAGAGAGAAACATCGATCAGCTGCCTCTTGCACACCCCCTACTGGGGATGTGCCCGAAACCAAGGTACATGCCCTTGACTGGAATCGAACCCGGGACCCTTGAGTCCACAGGCCGACGCTCTATCCACTGAGCCAAACCGGTTAGGGCTTACCTATTTTTTTATTAGAGGGAATCTTGAATTCAGCATGGATTTTTAAACATTTTTATTTTCAAATATACATGAACGGTGTGGCACAAACAGGGATGAAAGGCACAGTCAACAGGACCAGTTATTAACTTATAGCAGCAAATTTGAAAATAATCTTCCTTTGAAAATTTAACAGGTACCTAAAATATTACTACAGGTATTACCCATTCAACCAATGACGACCTTGTAAGGAATATGTACAATACATTAAGGAGAAAAAAAGTGAGTACAACTTGGGAAACGAATTCTTCAGGCGGCTTCTCCAAGGGTACTTCCAGAAACTTCCCCGGATGCGCACACCACCTCTCCCGCAGTGTTCCCAACGAGAAAACACTTTAGTTTCTCATTCCATAAATGAAGCATGATGATTATGTGAATCAGCTGACTTCTAAATCTCCTTAAAAAACACTACTGTCTATACTTAATGAAGAGTATCAAATCTGCTGGCAGTGCATCTTACAGTACTGGCGATATCACCATTTTTAAGGCTCAGAAAATGTATTCAAAAGATGTTTTCATCCCATTTTAGCAAACACTGAGCATTGCAAATAAATCATGAAATGCTACTCACACTTGAGTACCGAACCTGATTCCAGGACAGTTTGCTAGCTACTAAACCAAGGAAGTGCTAGCAGCAAGGGGCACACATGCAATAGCTTCCCTAACATCTGAGGACTCCCCACAGCAAACAGACCTAATTTTAGCACAGACTTTACATTTTTACTGCAACAGTGACAACACTGGAAATAATAGCATAAAGTACAGTCCATTCAGCACACTCTGTTTATTGTCTTGAATGGTGTCTCATAAATTCTGAACTCAAATGCACTGGGGAGTGCCAGGTTGTTCCTGCCCCCGTCCCTTTGAAAGTGACTTACTTAGTGCCCACACTGGTGAGGGGACTGTTTCCGGTGAGAAGGGCTTATATATAGATATTGATGATACGGACATAGTAACAAATCCTCTTTTTTAAAAAAATATACTGTGGTAATAGTCTTGTCAGTATTATATATCCACATGCATTAAAGAAAGCATACTAGTTATGGCATATATCTGTTAAGATTAAAATTTACAACAAACTAACTTTTACACTATAATACTGCTACATAGTTTGGAAAAGTTTTCTATAAAAGAAAGATGTGATATGTAAGTTCCCTCAAAACACTAAGATATGTTTATGACCCCAATTTCTGACCTCTGACAGTGTTAGCCTCTCATTTTTTTTTCCTTTAGTTTTATTTTACTTACATCAAGGGTAAGTATAGCATTATACTAAAAATAAGCACAACAATTAATGGACAAACCAAAATAAAAAACTTCACTAGCAATTAATAGCTTGGAAGCAGAGATATTTTGGAAAATATTTGCCAAGTACAAAAATTTGGTTGGCACTATAGGATTTGATCTGTGCTTAGACAATAAGTTTTGGTTTAAAAAAAAGTACTCCAATAAAAGTAGATTGATCATACGGTCTCTACATAAAAGCAGAGGATCTTTCCTCCTAATTTAGTATCTTATTTAAAATACCACTGTTCATCATTCTTAAATAATACACTGACAGGCTCAGAGCAGACTAAATCGGCATAAGGTAATACTTTTTCTAGGAGAAAGATTCCTTAGACACTTGGATTCTTTCTACTAGCAGTTCCTTTAGAACAGTGGTTCTCAACCTTCGTAATGCCGTGACCTTTTAATACAGTTCCTCATGTGGTGACCCCCAACCATAAAATTATTTTCATTGCTACTTCATAACTGTAATTTTGCTACTGTTTTGAATAGTAATATAAATATCTGATATGCAGGACGTATTTAGGCGACCCCTGTGAAAGGGTCGTTCGACCCCCAAAGGGGTCGCGACCCACAGGTTGAGAACCGCTGCTTTAGACGCACTACTAAGATGCTACAAGTTTTTGTCAACAAATTTCCAATGAAGACAGATCTCTGGCATAGAAATCCCAGATGAAGCCCAGGTGTAGGATTTCCTAGTAAGATTTTACTCATGCATTTGCCGAAAATACCACCGTACTAGAGGGAATCTGTATGAAGATTTTCCCTCTTCACCTTTTAAATACTGTATTCATCTTTCATTGCTACATAACACATCATCACAAATTTAGAAACTCATTGCATATCTCTCAGTTTAGGCAGCTGGACTGATGCTCTGCTCGGTCTCAGGCTGGAATCAAGGTGTCGGAAGGCAAAGGAGAACCCACCTGCCCACCTGGTCAGGTGTTGGCTGTGTTCGGTGCCTGGGGCCATGCAGGTCCCTTTGCCTGGGCTGTCAGGGGAGGCCTCTCAGCTTAAGGCCATCTGCATTTCTCCTTATGTGGCTTCCATCTTAAACCAGCAAATGCTGCCTCCTCCTGTTTTGAATCTCTAACTTCTGCTATTAGCCTGAGAAAACTGCTTAAAGGGCTCACATGATAAATAATGTGATTAATAATGACACCTGATTATTTAATGGTGCAACCATTTCTCTGAAAAGCCATATCTTTGTTCAAAGACATCGCCAATGGTTGAGTTAATATACATGTACTTGTCTGTAATAGACATGTCTGTGTGCTAAATAACCCACTGCATTCACTTCTGCCAAAGCTTTTAATCTCACGGCTTCACACCATTGCTCTTTTTGTCTACAGAGTATGGTACAGGGTATGCTGTAAAGAACACTGAGAAGTAGGACAAAGAACACAGAAATCTTGGCTCTTAGAATGCTAGAAATAGGTCCTCGACCCCTTCTTACCCAAAATAATCATTTGCTCTGTGATACATTCTGCATGTCTACTTTTAACCTAATTAACAAAACTCATCCTGGTTTCTACAATGTTCCTATTAGCGAGCTCAACACAGTGCTGGCAACAGAAGCTTCTGCAGTGAAGGAAATGTTCGGGGCCTGTGCTGCCCACCCCGTGGCCACCTGCCACAGGTGGCTATGGAGCACGTCACTGTAGCTAGAGTAAGGGAGGAGCCGAATGGATGTTGATTTAAAGAACCACCACGGGTCTAGTAGCCACTATTTGGGACAGCACAGCTCTAGAGTATGAGTAGTTCAGTGAAATACACACCAGATGCCAAATCCATGCCTTCTTTATTTATGTCAGTGCTCTCACCATCTGATGCTTTTCCCCCCACTCACTAAAAGTGGTTCAGTGTCCTCTCAAGGTCAATAATTGACTTTCCGTTCCAGGGCTCTTCACCTCTGATTTGTCCCAACCCCTCACTCATTAACACAACTCTTAGGACTCCCGCTATCACTTCCTGCTTGAGGAAAGCATGGCTGCTTCTGTCTACTGTAGAGCTCGGGGAAAGGAGAGAGCAACTAAAAATGAGACAGGCCCAGCAGGCACGGCTTAGTGGTTGAGCGCTGACCTATGAACCAGAAGGTCACGGTTCAATTCTGGTCAGGGCAAATGCCTGGGTTGTGGGCTCGATCCCCAGTGTGGAGCATGCAGGAGGCAGCCGATCAATGATTCTCTCTCATCATTAATGTTTCTCTCTCCCTCCCTCTCCCTTCCTCTGAAATCAATAAAAACATATTTGAAATAAATGAGACTAGGAGCACCTGCTGCAGCAGAGCACAGGTAAGAAGTACGAGTTTCAGGTTTGCCCTCAGGAGCTTGAATTTGGTCAGAGAAACACATGCACATACACACATGCACTCCCCATAAACAATCAAAAACTCCAGAGCTGAGTGTGTACGTAAATGTGTGGCAAGGACAGTAGGTGAAGGGAGTTGAGAAAGAAGGGGCTGAAACAGCTGGTCCCTCATCCAGACACTGCCTGCACCTGCCACGTGCCAGGCACTGCTGTCGGCACTGGTAACCTATTCATGGGAAGGGTGCACCAGAGAGGCCGTGAAAGATGGAAGATTTGTCTGGGAGTATTCTAAGGAGCAGGAGGGGTGAGCTAGTCCTGGAGGAAAGTGAGCAGGAAAAGGCTCCGTGTGAAGGCTGACGCCCCCCGAATAGCAGGGGCCACAATAACTGTCCCCTCGGGGTCTTCAGAGGCTTTTTTCCCTGCAATCAGAGTTGGCTTCTTAGGCAGCAGGGAACGAGGGACTTCTAAACTTACCTCTAGATTTTCACCTCCTGATAATCTGTTATAGCAGTAATTATATAAAGCTAGCGCCAAATTTTATAATGAAACGGTATTTTCAAATGAAATATGCCTATAGAAAATCAATAGTAAAATTTTTTAAATGAAAAAGTAAAAGTCACAAAAAATTTTTAACTGTAGTTTGACATAAAAATCATGGGCAACATGACTTTTTAATAGAGAAAAGTAACTAAACATTATTCCAATACGGAGCAATGGAAACTACTCTACCAGTGCTTCCCAGCCTTCGCCACTTCAGAACTGCGCAGCTCACTGGGGGACCAGGCGCGCTCCTGCAGGCTCTGGGCAGCGCCCGCCGCCCAAGCCCGCCAATGACTCCTCTGAAAGCTCAGGATCCATCCCCAACAGCTGCCACCTACTGGTTGGGAACTGATGTTGATAATTCAGAAAATGTTAAAAGTAAAATACCTTTGTAAAGATCACTGATTGCTAAGGCTGGTAATATTTTTGTTATAGTATGTTTCAGAATTTGCAACTGCATGTTTAAGAATAATACGCTTTAGATATGAATTTACTTATAAGTTCTAATACAATAGGAAACATCATTTTGGAAAAACATACAACTGCTACAATACCTTTCATCAAAAACCAGTATCACAATTTTGTTTTTCTTTAATATTAAACCAGTTATGACACACAATAGCATCATCTAGAAAACATTTTGTCAAAACTCATGAGTGCAGATATATAAGGATCAACAAGAAAAGAGATAATGCATCTAATTCACAGAATAAAGACAAAATCAAAAAGAGTTCATCATCTTACACATCAGAGGAAATGTAATGAGCTAAATCCATGGTAATTTGGGTTGAAGGCATCATCCCTGTACATTAAAATTTATCAGACTGATTTTTTTTGTGGCTATACACCATACACAATATAGTAAAATAAGCCTCAAAAAGGACATTGGTTTAAAAATCTTGGCTTTAAGGAATGACAAACTTTGAAAATATTTTGCTCAAGATCAGCAATTACAGTAGTCCCCTCCTTATCCATAGGGGATATGTTCCAAGACCCCCAGTGGATGTCTGAAACCACGGCTAGTACCAAACCCTATATATACTATGTTTTTTCCTGTACATACGTACCTATGATAAAATTTATAAATCAGGCACAGGAGGAGGTTCAAAATAACTAATAATTAAAGAACAATTATAACAATATACTGTAAGGAAAGTTATGTGAATGTGGTCCAACTCAGTATCTTATTGTACTGTACTCACCCTCCTTCTTGTGAGGCAAGATGATACAATGCCTGCGTGGTGACATGAAGTGAGGTGCAGAAACTGGACAAAGGGTAATTCACATCCCAGGTGGGCCGGAGAGGGCCGGCGTGAGATTTCATCACACCACTCAGAACGGCGCACATTTAATACTTATGAATTGTTTATTTCTGGAACTTTTCATTTAATATTTTTGGACCACAGTTGACTAAGGGTAACTGAAACCGTGGAAAGCCAAACTGCAGGTAAGGTGGGGCGGGGTGGCTACTGTCAAAAAGTACTTCTGTTAGGAAATCAATCTAGAATCACTCAGAAATGGCAGTGCATTTGAAAAATGGCATTAACTTATGTTTGCTTTTCCAAAGGAAAATACAGAAAACTT
Organism: Myotis brandtii; assembly: GCF_000412655.1. Lineage (NCBI taxonomy): Eukaryota > Metazoa > Chordata > Mammalia > Chiroptera > Vespertilionidae > Myotis > Myotis brandtii. Next base: position 590,359 of record NW_005355890.1, on the reverse strand, counting down.
AAAAAAGCAAGGTAATTGGTTTTCAAAAAAAGTATCGATTCAAAAATTTACTGCACAAAAATATGTACTTCTTAAGTGTTTCTAATAAATTAACTCCATAACATTTTATGTATATTTATATATTTATATATAATCCCTGATAATCTATAAAAGAGGGTCTATAATAGTAAAATAAATGAATCTCAAAAGTACCCCCTTCATAAAATTTAACATTTTTTCTCAAATTTAAGGAATGTAACAATATGTACAACTCTTATGTATTAGTATAATACCTAAGTAGTACAAGTCATATTAACAGGCTGTCGTAGCTGTAAAATGTTTGAGTCAAGATAAAACTGGAGGACAGCTTAGATTTGAATGAATATATTATCCGTGGGAGAGTCACTTGCCGAGTGGAAATGACAACCATCTACAGTAGATTCACAAGAGGTAGTGTTCAAGTAAAAAAAAAAAAGTACATGGTTCACTATCTTTAATCAACAAACGTACAGAAAAAAATGTATTGGTCTCTTAGGAGATGATCAGTTGGTGACTTTTTTAATATGAATCTGAAATACAAAATTGTGAAGAGTACAATGAGGCAATTAATTTTCATTTCCAAAAAGGTCTTAAATATAAAATCAAAATGTTAAAAAAAAAATGTAGGCTAAGCTATTTCACTGATGTACTGTCTTACCTCATTGAGAATGGCCCAAACAGCAGAATTCTGAATAACTGAAAGTCGAAAGGCTGCAATGGGATTTAGGTTGGGATCCACCATTCCTTCTGCAACACCGTTCTCAAATTTCCCTTCAAAATAAAAATCAACACTTGTTGGGTAGGCTGGAACAGGCACTCGTCAAATTTCACTGATGCAAAGCAGGAAAGAAAACACCACAAGATTTCTAGTGGAAGTCTTCACACAGGGCACGGGTGCATTTTTTCCTTCTTCCTATTTTTATTCAACTTAAAAATTTTTCATGACGTAGAAGCAATCCATCTGAAGAGGCAGAGCTATATGTTTTCTTATTGTAAATTAAAAACAAAACAAAAATATATTTTGGCATCAACAGTGTTTTAACACACAGGTTTTTAGCAAAATGTGACTTACTCAAACCTCACCAAAATAGACTACCATCCCTCGGTCTAACCACTTTGAGAGTTAAGGCAATAACAACCAATTTCAATGCTTCAAATAGACATACATACAATGGCTGGCCTTGAGCAGGGGCTCAATCTTTGTGTATTCTTCCCAAGGTCACATCTAAAAGGAATTAAGAAGTGATACCTTCTCCAGAAATTACAATATGAAACCATTATAGATGATAAGCTGGAAAAGCTCTCCCACAAGGATAAGGACCAAGAAATTCTATGAAAAGTTATTTGTACTCCATTTTTCTTGCCGTGAGGAATAATATTCTTTTTAAAACAAAGCCAAAAAATGCTATTGAAAAGTGGCAGGAAATGGTTTGTTCTGAGCCACATTTCTCTAAGCCAGGGATTGGCAAATTTTTTCTATAAAGGCAGGCAGTCAATATTTTGGCCAAGAGGGAAACTGAGGATACCATGTAGGTACATATATAGAAAGAAAACAAATATCCACAAAATGTTTATTGTTGAAATTCAAGATGTAACAACAACGGAGTAAAATTTTCTTTTCTAATACAGGTGTACTAAGGAGAATATAATTCGTTTTTGGGTGATAACATTTCAATTAACTAGAATTCAAAGTTATCATTAAAAATCAATTGCAAGGGGTCATATGTTAATATGGATCAGTAAAATTTTATATACTTCATCCTGAATATTTCCTTTCACAACAGCCAAATACTGACATTAATCCACAAGCACATGATTTTAATGGAGCACATATCACTTGGAAAGGATGTATGAAATTCTACTACATTCTTCTTTTATATTTGCCTTATATCATTACTTTCAATGAAAGTGACATATGGAAGCTCCTCAAGTAGCTTGCTATTACCTGTACTTCAAATAATGTTGTCATCAGTGACTTGACTACAATATAACTTTTGCATATAAGCACTGGTTTGTCTTGTAGTTTAAGGCTGGATTCATTAAGAAATATCAAACCTGCAGCAAAAATTAACTTTCAAAGAGATAATAGTGGTGGAGGCAGTTCTCTCATGGAAAAGTCTTGATCCTGAGCTCATGATTATAGATATAATCCCGGCCACGCCCCCAGAACTGCTGTGTGGTAGGGCACGGGATGCTCAGTTCGTTTCTGACAAAAATGCATAGAGCTGATGATGACGAAGTCCCTGAGAGTGAATAAGTGTGATTAAGTGTGATTTAAATAACTCACGGTTGGTACATGTGTTTTACTTGCTTGCCTAACACGTGAGGCACTTTGAAATTCACTTTGGATACAGCCTCATTTGAATGTTTTATTTTGGAGAAGAAATTCTGCTGTGATGAAATATTCCATTTTACTTTCTAATTTTCTGGCCATTGCTTTCCTGTGAGCTGGGGATATTGTCGTGAGGGCTTGGAATGGAGATGTATCCTTCAGCACAGCTCCTGCGTCACTACGTAATAACCACACGGCCACCCAACTTGGTGAAATAACCCACATCCCACTGCGCTAAAAAGCACTCAGAGTCTTTTGTGCTGACGTGGTGGGTAAGCACTGGAGTTACTTCCTAAGGTCACATCACAGAGGTGTGTGTGGCACTCGCAACACTGTCACGTTAGAAACCATCATCGCCACTGCAGGCGCCAGGCAGCAATGGAAGCAAGGACGGCAGCATGGGCCCTGCGCAGCTGCTGCCTCCTCCTGCTGTTCAGCCTGACAGCACAGGCCACACAAGTGCAAGTACAATGAGCGCGGCTGTTCCAACACGACCTCATTTATGGGCTGGAATTTGAACTTTTCTAAGTTTTACAAAATGATATTCTTTTTGTTTTTTTAACCATTTAAAAATGAAAATAAACAAAAAAGAATTTTAAAAACATTCTTAGCTCACGGTCCATTCAAATACAGGCCAGAGGGCCTGATCTGACCCCTGGGCTGTGGTGAGCTGAACCCTGTGGTGTTACATTTTGCATCGGCTCCAGAGTCTCACAATCGGTTCCTAGTAAGACAAGATATAATCAAACTGAAAATCAGACCAGACAAGGCTTGTATTCACTTGTATAAGAAATATTAAGCTTGAATACTTCCAGATTAATGGTTTTATTAAAAATGAATACCTTTATTTTATAAAAGTATGTCCATACTGGGGGCTGGACTGGGATAGGGCATACAAGGAAGTATTACTGACTAGTAAGTCAGGCAGAATTCAGGGCTGGAAAATACTGTGAAACTTAAAACATTTTAACTAATGTGATCTCTGATACTGTCACCTGATGAGCTCATTTAAGTAGAAAAATAATTATCAAATGATATAACTGGCCTCATTAAAACACTTTCGCCCAGCAATTTTATTCTACAGATATGTTCTCACATGTGCAAAAACTGCAAACAATCTAGGCCAGCAGCACTAGACTGGCTAAGTAAATTACGATATGCTAATATGAAGGAATACTAGGCAGCCAATTAAAAGAATGAAGATAAAGCAGGTGAAGACTTACTGCCATCCCTAAGTATGTATCGTAGAGAAACTCTCATACATGTGCATAAGTGCTCAAATCAGCATTGTTTATAATGGCAAAAAGATGGAAACAAACTTTATGCTAAACAGGAGACTCTATACAGCAGTGAAAATGAATGAGCCATAGATGCACACATCCACATGGGTAACTCTCACCTGGTGAGAGAAAACAGTTATAGACTACAGAATGATGCAACCTCTATCAAATTTAAAAACAATAAAAGCACTGCACTGTTTGGGGGTATATTATACACATGCAGTAAAGTGCACATGGAAATGGTAGCCACAGCATTCAGTAAAGCAGCTGCCCGAGGGTAGAGGAGAAAGAAGATTTCAGGGAAGAACAACTGAACTGGAAAAACCTTAGGCTGGATACACAGATATTCATTATACTATATTTGCATCTTTTTGTACATCTGAAATACTTATAATTTAAAAAAATGTTCATTTTCCATATGCATATATATTTTGTCCAGTGAAAAGACAAGACGCAGTATAAGGTTGTACAGTATGTCAGTATTTGTGCGTGACTGTTTTTAAAGAATATGCTCATATTTTAATTTATGAATAGGACAAATCATTATAGGAATTGCCTCTGGGAAACACTGGGTAGGTGGGGCCGGAAGAGGGAATGAGACTTAAGTTTACCCTTTTAAATTTGTAACTGTACCATGTGCATGTATTATTTTAACCCAATGGTCCAGTAGGTAAGTGTTAAAAGACAGGAAAGAAAGAGGAAATTACTGAAGAGCGACTAGAATCCTAAAATCCTGGCACTGCGCGGGACCTCCTGCCACCCTGACATGGTCTAGTCCTCCCCTGCCTCTGTGAAGGCTCTCTGCCTCCTCCACCTTACTGATCAGTCCAGCATTTCTTTCCGACTGTCCTTCGCTGTCAGGCCACCTTCACCACCAGTTCTGTTTCCGACTTGCCTTCAGGCATAAACTGCTGCACAGTCGGATCCAATAAAATGCGTCCCCTTTGTGGGCCAGTCTTTGTGGCTTCATCCACCCACGGCTCTTACCAGCCAGCTCTTTCCCTGGTTCTGTCAACCTCTGGACAGGCTACAGTTGAGCCGGAATGTAGCTACCGTCTCCCCTGGACTGCTTTCCACCAAATGCCAGTCGCCTCCCACCGTGCCTACCCCTGAGCTTCACCAAGCTCTGCTTCACACCAGTCAGTGCCCTTGGGAGAGAGCTGCAGAGCTGTTCTCCTGGCCTGCCTCCCCCTGGAGAAAGCCCGTCCCACTGCACAGGAACCTGTGGAAGGACAGCAGCCTCCTGCCCTGGAGGGACAGCCTGCTCTTCGAGGGGCACAGGGCGTGGAGCAGGGCCCTTCATTTTCTTGGCTTCCCTCTCAGGGTGCTGGGGTGGGGGCAATGGGGGCAAATCTCGCCCTGCGGTGCCTGGGACGGGCTTCTGCCCTACGAGTGAGGGCTGGTGAAGGACAGAAGCTGGCGCCTGCCCTTCCTGTGAGATGCCCGCCCCAGAGGGGGCGCTGAGGGCAGGAGGCCAGTGCTCCCGGCTGCACCGCAGGGAGCAGAGCTGCCCGCTCTCTGACTGGGGCAGTGTGGGTAACCGAGCTGGTGAGGACTCCTAATGTTCTTACCGAGATTCAGGTTTTCATGAGTAAATGTTTCTCCGTTTGCTGTATTTTTTTTAAAGTAATTTTCACCAGTTGTGGTGGTTCTACAAGGGAGAAGGGGGCGACGGCCTTCGCACGCCACCCACTACAGCAGACTCCTAAGGAGCAGAGCCTTCATGCTCAGCGGAAGGCAGTCATGGCTCTGTGTTTCGGACGCTGCTTTGTGACACTTGCCCTCGGTTTGATGATTCCTAAGTTCTCTTCTGCTTCTACATACGGATGTGTTGATGTTTGAGATGCTTTTATTTTCAAATGACTGCAGAGACACTTAATACAGATGCATCTATTTCCTCTGCCACTTTCATAATCCAGATCACAACATTCTCGAGATTAAACAGCTGGCAGGTAAGAGGGTTAATAAATGTCGTGTATACTCTGTAATTTTACGTGTTTTTCTAGAGGTGCACTAAGGTATAACCCACACATGAAAATAAACTCACCTGTACACCCAAACTGCACAGAAATTCATCGGAATTAGCGCACAAGCCTTGTAGCAAAAACTGAGTGAAACTCACCAAATGTAAAACCGCTCCGGAGAGAGGAGCCACCAGACCTCTGTCGTCACAATCATCTGGTTGCCGGTGCCTCACCGTGGGAGACACCCTGAAGGCCACCGCCCTTACTGTCCTGTGTGCCCACAACACCAAGTCACCAGCACTCCCTTTGCCCACCACGAAGACAAGCATTCATTTAAGTAAAAGAACATATACAGCCATCGCTGAGTGGACACCTACCAGGTGACAGGCGCTATGTGAGAGACAGCGCCCTCCCTCCCCCTGGCGAGCACACGCCTGGGCGCTTACACAGCACGGGACACGGCGTGGTGAGAAGAGGGGCAGCTAAACTGGCTAATGAACGATGAGAAAGCATTCACTAGAAGGAGAAATATCAACTGACCATTTCAGGAGGAAATACAGCCAGAAATTAAGCCAAAGGACATATATGCAGAGCCAGTGGACACAGACAACGGTGTGGTGAAGGCCAGAGGCGGGGGGGAGTGGGGGCCGGGGGGGGGGGGGGGAGTGGGGGGCGCTGCACCCTGTCACACACTCAGGCGGGTGGGAGTGGGGGCCGGGTGGGGGTGGGGAAGTGGGGGAGATGGCCGCACGTAAGAGCATGGGACATGAGAGGAGTAACAGTCCTGGGACTGGAGCCATAAAGAATAAAGGGCAGGAACAAGCTGTGAAGGTAGGTGGGAACGAAGGAATCTGCCCATGGGAAGTCATTCCGTTTTACCCAGGTTAACATATTAGAGCAGCCGTGGGCAAGCTACGGCCCGCGGGCCGGATCCGGCCCGTTTGAAATGAATAAAACTAAAAAAAAAAAAAAGACCATACCCTTTTATGTAATGATGTTTACTTTGAATTTATATTAGTTCACACAAACACTCCCTCCATGCTTTTGTTCCGACCCTCCGGTCCAGTTTAAGAACCCATTGTGGCCCTCGAGTCAAAAAGTTTGCCCACCCCTGTATTAGAGGATCGACATTTAAAAACGTACCTGCAGGGGCTCTGTGCAAAGCCAAAAGGACACGGGCTCCGCCGCAGAAGCCCAGAACCCACAGCACATCCCAGGGGACACATTTAACTAATGGGCAGGAAAGGGCGGTGGTATTCAGGGTGTCTCCCAGGTTGGGCTCAGGCAACCGCGGGAATTGTGACAACAGAAAGCATGGTGACCAACAAAGTCCGCATCACAGATGCTCAGAGTAGGTGGCTATGTGAGTGGGTGTCAATACAGATCTAAAGCCCAAGATGGGGTCCGGGCGAAAGGCACGGGTTCTGGCACATGGGTGTTGCCGAGACCAGGAGAGGAGACGTGCTCAAGCAGCGAGCCTGCAGAAGGCAGAGTATCCACCAATGAATGTCAACAATGAAACAGCAGGCGGAGGGACCAGTAAAGGAACCTTTGACCTCAAATCCTAGTTGGGTCAAGATAATAAAACGCAAGAACAAATAAAACTTGGAGTGGATTGGTAACTGTAATCCTAAAGCTGTTGAACATTTGAAAGCATTTAAAATTACTTTAGGAGCTCTGGCCGGGTGGCTCAGTTAGTTGGAGCATCATCCTGTACATCAAAGGGTTGCAGGTTTGATTCCCAGTCAGGGCACATACCTAGGTTGTGGGTTCAATCCCCTGTCAAGTCATGTACAGGAGGCAAACGATCAATATTTCTCTCTCACATCCATGTTTCCCTCCCTCCCTTCCTCTCTCTAAAAAAAATCAATAAACATATCCTCAGGTGAGGATTTTTAAAAATTTACTTTAGGAGTAAGTTCAAAATAAAGAACAATTTTTTACAAGTTTAAAGTAGATATTACCTATTCTGAAATAACCATCTTCTAATCGTTTGTCTTTGGTTTCTTTGCTTATTTCCAAACCTTCACTCTAAAATAGAACAAAAACATTATTTTATGAATAATTTCTTCTATTTAAAAAAAAGCTAAGTTATTACTATATCTTAACAAATGTAACAGCAGCATTTGTGGCACAGCTTTCTCTAAAAACACAAAGTGTCATTTCAGTCTTAAACCTTAAAAGGTTTATGAATACAAGAGTTCTTTTTCTAACCATCATCCTGAATGTGTATATAATATACTAGTGATTAGGAAACTTAAATTTCAAATAATTTTAAATTCAAATCAATTTAATAGAACACTATTTTCTATTAAAAATATGCACAAGAACTGTGTGTTAACCTGAAAGAAATTGAAGCATTTCTTAGAGACCAGTACGTTAACTTTCTGTAGTCATCAACAAAACCACATGGTATTTGGGGACTTGATACAAACAGCAGGTAAATATTAAAGTAAAAGAATGGTTTGTTTATTTTCCTGTACAGACTTCCAAGTACTTTCCAATGGGAAACAAAATAAAGGGTCATTCTATAAATAAGGCAAATGGGACAAGATACTAGGTGTTCTATATTTTTTTAAAAAATTAGTATTACTCACCATTGAGGTTCTGCACTAATGAGAACTTTAATCTCATAAACAAGAACAGCCTCAAACCAAGTCTATTGGTGTTAGTTCTTAAGGAAAATTAAGGGGAAAAAATAGTCCTACCTTAAAAGGCAAAACTTCCACAGAAGTGTTAAGCAGAATATCTCCTGGATGTTCTTGGTTGCCACTATGGAACAAATAACTGGAAATACAAAGATAAAAGTACAAATGCAAGTCAGACAAGGCTTCACAGAGACTCAGGAAGGCAGCCTTCCTTCAGAGGAAGCATTCTGCACGAGCTGGCACATCAGAACTTGTGGTAACTACACATTATGTTCTGAGTAGTTGTAGGGAACTTAGAAATTGGAGTGCAGCCTTAGGTGGTGTGTTAATTCCTTCTGTCATAAGGCACATGTTTGCTGCTTAATGTACTTCACAGATTAAAAAGTGACAACAGTTTTATATAGCTGTTTATACTGCTTTAAATATACAAACCTCTGGACAGAATAATCAAAGTCACATTATAATACTGTGTCTTTTATCAGAAAATGTTCACTAGGACAGCCACGAGTTGTGGCAAGTTCAAAGACTAGTTTCTTGGGGTTTTTTTTAGAAAGAGAGAGGAAGGGAGAGAGAGAGGAACATTGATTTGTTGTTCCACCTACTTATGTATTCATTGTGGATCCCTGTGTGTGCCCTGACGGGAATGGAACCTGCAACGTTGGCACATTGGGACGACACTCTAACCTCTGAGCTACCCAACCAGGACCTAAAGACTAGTTTTATCCAATACAAATTATTTCAGTATTAGTAGAGTAAAAATAAGGTAACCAATTCCAAGTAACTGAGTAATTCCATTTGTCAGTGTTAACAAATATTTGAATAATGACTAATCACATGACATACGATAGTAAGTCAAACACTCTCTGGGTCTGAGTCTAATGTTCTTATGTCTGATACTCTGAAAACTAGTGTGTGGGGGTAGGTATGTGGAGGAGGTGGAAACCACACAGGGCAAACAAAGCATATCTAATCTAAACCTAAAGCCTAAGTTTAAGTGAAGTGGTTACAAATTTCAGCTGAATCGTCAAAACACCTGCATCCAAGTCCTGGTGTCTCATTTACTAGAATTTTCACCTTAGCAAGTTGCATTAGCTTTCTGCGTCTGAGTTGTTTTTTTGTTTTTTTGGTTTTGTTCCTGTTAATCCTCACCCAAGGATATTTTTTCCCCACTGATTTTTAGAGAGAGTGGATGGAAATGGGGAGACAGAGAGAGAAACATCGATGTGAGAGAGACAAATCGATTGGTTGCCTCCTGCATGCACCCCAACCAGAGCTGGGGGATCGAGCCTGCAACCGAGGTCTGTGCTCTTGACAGGAATCGAGCCTGAGTTTTATCTATACGTACAGTGCACATATTCCCACCCACACGTGACGGTACCAAGAAGTTTACGAGAACTGACAAAAAGTATTTTACATATTGAATATTCAGCAAATAATAGTTACAATGTGGCCCTGACATAGTTACAGTATGATATTTGTGGGCAGAGATCACCTACGATAAGGTATTGATTTTCAAATGTTACACGGGTCAGGGGCCCTAATAAGAAGCTCCTTCTAAGCTACACCAAAAATCACTTCCAGCATTTTTGCCGAGACACTTCTTTTTAAGACATCTTTGCTATGGGATATTGTTTCCCACAGAGGCCCGGCGCACGAAATTCATGCGTGGGTACGGTCCCTAGGCCTGGCCTGTGATCAGGGCCATCTTCCCCAGCTGCCCACAGCCAGCCCCGCCCCCCGCCACCACTCACCCCCGGTTACCCATTCACCACTGCCTGACGGCCGGGGGAAGGGACCAAGAGGTGGTCAGTGCGCCTCATAGTGTCTGGTCCAGCGGTCGTTCTGGTCATTTTGCCGTTAGGGTCAATTTGCATATTACCCTTTTATTATATAGGATGGGTCATTCAGTATCTCAGCTATAGATGCAAAAATATGGATGGGAAGCCACTCAAAAAAAAAAAAGAAAAAATAGAGCCCAGCAGTAGTTGGTGTGGCTCAGTTGGTTGGGTGACATCCTATGCACGGAAGGGTCCCTGGTTCTATTCCCAGTCAGAGCACATGCCCAGGTTGTGGGCTCCGGCCTGCAGGAGGCAGCCGATTGATGTTCAGCTCTCACATCAATGTTTCTCTCTCCCCCTCCCTCCCTCTCTCTCTAAAAACCGATTTTAAAAAATCTAGAAATAAAAAAATAGAGCCCATGGATATAATCTGGAGTTTAGGCAGACTGATTCAGAGGCGTTCGCTGTGCAATTACCTATAGTGAAAAACTCAATACCACTTAAAAAGAGTTTAACATTAGAATGAGTAAATGATGATTGAGCCATGCGATGGGGTACTATGCAGCCATTGAAATGTCTATGAATCATGTATGAATATACTTGAAAATATAAGGTATAAAAAATTACATATACATCATGGTCTCAAAGTATAAAGTATACAGAATTATCAAGAAACAAAAAGGTGCCAATATGGTCACATAGTGTCCTTGGGTTTTGATTTTTCCCTTATTCTTCAAACATTTAAAGTTTTGTATAATGAACACATAGCAAGCTACATAGCTAGAAAACATTTTTCCTAATACTTCATGTCTGCATTGATAAACACAACTTCTACTTTTTTCCCCTGGTAGCATATGTTATTGTGAAAATGAAAAAGTCATTGCTTTTTTTTCTGTCCTAAGACAGAAAATTCATACATGAGTTTCTACTAGAAAAGCATCCTCAGTAGGAGCATGTAAAACTACTTCACCGAGGTGAACTGTAAACGTTTTTGTTGTTAAGAAATTTGATCTCTAATATATGAGTTTTCAGGCAGCTCTTCAATGGAATTATTTTCATTTGCTAAAAATAAACCAATAGACACAGCTTGAGGTTATTCTTGTTTATCAAGAAGGTGAAAGAAAATTATTGTTTCTAATTCTGTGATGACTCTTTAAATGTGGCAAATGATACCTCAAAGTGCAGATTACCACTATATAGTAGAAATGAGCATTAAATAACAAATATTACATACTCATATAAGTGCAAAATATAATTTTAAAGTATTTTTTATATTTTCCCAGTAATATTTCCATTGCTTAAAACATTTTTACACTTAAATTCCTTTTTAGAATCAGTTTAGAATAAGAAAAGAAAATTTAAAACATTACATTATAGCTATGCATTGTTTTTGTCCACCTTAAAACAGAATTATTCCAAATGACTTTTGGCATAGTCTAAAAACCAAATGGACCTCTCATGAAAACGCCTAACATAATAAACCAGAGACTAGAGAATTATATTCTTTTCTAGGGATCACATGTAAGTAATACTACAGACAGTCTGGGCAACACAACCAAAACTGAGCGAAGTCTGAAGGACTCATGACTGCGAAATAAGACACAGGGAGAAAGAGCCCTAAACTTTGTACAATGGACATAATGTTAGAACACATAAAAGGGTTGTGAATTCCTCCATGATATACTAAAAGGAATCCAGCATTTGCAAAGCCATTGATTAGAAATAGGCATAGTCTGTTAGACTTGTCATTTCAACCAATTTGCTGCGTAACCAACTCATATCTTAGGAGATATTCCAGGATAAGGACGTGAAAACAAATTTGAGATTTTGCAGCACAGTGCTACTTAAAAGTATGAAAAAACTATACTATATACATGTTCAGAAATACCAAGAGAATTTATCAAATATGCTAAATGCTGCTATTTTATCTGAAAACAACAAACCCATTTTATTACCAACTTGTGGGAAATGTATTTTATAACCCAACACTTGGGACCCACTGTCTCCTCACATCTGTTATACACAAAACACTTCCATCACAAATCACATTGTAAAAGATGTCTGAACTGTAAGACCAAACACGTTTCAATCATCACCAACCTTTCCACATTGACCGGCTTATCAAATTTAAACAAGATGTAGTCTCCTGCTGTCGGAGTGATAGCCCAGAAGAAATCCTCCCCCATATATGTTTTCTCCAGTGTGTGTCCTTGGTAGACTTTCAGAGAAGTAGATACTTCCGCAGGTGGGTTTACATGGATTTTAAGAAGTAATGGTTTCATGTAATCTTTATCCTAGGAGGAGAACACATATGCGATTAAAACGACCCATAGCTTATACTTAAGGGGAAGAACAATGATAATGCACTGAGTAACAAATCGTACGTTCATGAGAAAAATCAAATGAAATCACCAACCGTAAGTTTCTGAAGTTTTCCTGTTAGTGAAGAATGCAGACCAACGTGCTGAAAGAGGGAAGGTCTGAAACGAATTCGTAGATTTGCCTTCTGTCTATCACAATGTTTCTAAATATTAGGGAAAAAATCATGTTAGTGTTACATTATAAAGTGAAATCTTGTCCTCATCTGAAAACTGAGGAGTGCTTTAGGTAAATATTGAAAAGAAAATCCAACTCCATCTCATAATTATAAACCACATTTTTAGGTTGCTCACTGAGGCATTAATAGAATCACTGCCTACTTGATAAACAGACAATATGCAAAAATTTAAAATAAGCACATCTAAGGGAAGAGTTAAGGGTTTAATTTCAACCATTTCACACACTATGTCAATATAGACTTGACTTTTAATATTAAAATTCACAGAGAGGAACCAAGATGGCGGCATAGGTAAACGCCTGTACTTGCTGCTTCCCACAACCACATCAAAATTACAACTAAAATACAGAACAACTATCACCCGGAACCACAGGAAAGCTGGCCGAGTGGAAGTACAACTAGAGAGGTAAAGAAGAAAGCGCATAGAGACTGGTAGGAGGTGCGGAGGCTCGGAACGGGCTGGTCCGGCACCCGGATGTGCTGCTGTTTTAATTGGGAGGGAGATCACCTCTTTGGAGGCTGCCTGGAGGAGAAAGCCCCACACCAGACCCCCAGCCCAGGGTCCCAGAGCTGGGGAAAGAAGTCCCTACGGACTGTAAAAACCAGTGCGGATTGGGGCTGAGTGACACACAGGCTGCTGGAGACCCAGCTGCTCCTCTTAAAAGGACAGCATCGCAAAATGAATTTACAAGCTCCCGCTTGCTCTAAGCTCCAGTGCTGGGCAAGGCTGTGGGGAACCCAGACACATACGGGGAGAAACTGGACTGTCTGGCATGGGGCAGGAACACGGGGGCGTCTTTTTTCCAGATGGAGGTGCTCACAGCACTCATTGTTCCTCTGCTGGGACCTCCCGATGCAGGGCTGACTGGCAGCCATTTCTGTTTGCTCCACCCTGGAGATTCCCTGAAACCCCGCCCCACACAATTTACAACCCCACCCAAGCTTTGCACAACAGCTTTTGAATATGAATGGCCTGTCCTTTCTCCTAAAACCTGTCAAACAAGCTGCAGCTGGGTCAGGGAGCCCCAAAGCTATCAATGAAAGGCCCAAGACCTGCACCAGCACCAGCCTGCCTTGCTTCACAGCTGGGCCTTGTCTGGGCACTTCCAAACCCGATAAAAAGAAGAGGAATCTACAGAGCTCTCTGTAGCTCCTGCTGGGTGGCCCCAGGCAATGGCTGACTTTGCACCTCCTTGGAGATTCAAGAGCCAGTGAACCCAGTAGTCAGTGTGAGACCATACCAGATTATAACTCTTCACATCCATAAGTGACACACTCAAGGGGCAGACTCAGTGAGCACCAAAGCCCCACTGAAGCAAGTCCTGCCCCATAAGGGTGTCTCCAGCACAGAAGTTCTCCCACTGCAGACACAGCTGATTCTCACAGCCAATTGGCCTGGAGGTCAGTTCCCCCCAGTGATACCAACAGCAATCAAGGCTCAACTACAATAAGACTGTGCACACAGCCCACAAAGGGGTGCACCAAGAGTGTCTACCT
>NW_005355890.1:565750-576016 GCF_000412655.1 Myotis brandtii | reverse complement strand
CCAAGAATCCAGTCAATGATTTGAAATATGAGGAAGCAAAAAACACCCAACCAGAAGATCAAAAAGAAAAAAAATCCAAAAATATGAAGATAGTGTAAGGAGCTTCTGGGACAACTTCAAGCATATCTACATCCGAATTATGGGGCCGCCAGAAGAAGAGAGAGAGAGCAAGATATTGAAAACCTATTTGAAGAAATAATGACAGAAAACTTCCCCTACCTGCTGAAAGAAATAGACTTACAAGTCCAGGAAGTGCAGAGAACCTCAAACAAAAGGAATCCAAAGAGGACCACACCAAGACACATCATAATTAAAATGCCAAGGGCAAAAGACAAAGAGAGAATCTTAAAAGCAGCAAGAGAAAAACAGTTAGTTACCTACAAAGGAGTACCCATACGACTGTCAGCTGATTTCTCAACAGAAACTATGCAGGCCAGAAGGGAGTGGCAAGAAATATTCAAAGTGATGAATAGCAAGAACCTACAACCAAGAATACTCTACCCGAGCAAAGCTGTCATTTAGAATTGAAGGTCAGATAAAGAGCTTCACTGACAAGAAAAAGCTAAAGGAGTTCATCACCTCCAAACCAGTATTATATGAAATGCTGAAGGGTATCCTTTAAGAAGAGGAATAAGAAGAAAAAGGTAAAGATAAGAAATTATGAACAACAAAGTGACAATAAATACATATCTATCAACAAGTGAATCTAAAAATCAAATGAATAATGAATCTGATGAACAGAATAAATTGGTGAATGGAATAGACTCAGGGGCATGGAACAGACTGACGATTCTCAGAGGGAAAGGGGCTTTGGGGGGTGCAGGAAGAGATTAGACAAAGATCTTATATGCATGTATGCAGTACCTATGGACACAGACAATAGGGTGGCAAGGGCCTAGGGTGGGGTGGGAACCAAATTATGGGGGTTCCAGAAGAAGAGAGAGAGCATCTATAATAATCTCAACAAAATAGATTTTTTAAAAAAAGAAACGAAAAAGACATATAAATGACAAATCTGGATTATTAATAAAATAAATTTCTAAAAAGCAAAAATATTAAAATGCACAAACTATAAACTAAAGGTTTGGGTCAAATAGACAAAATATACAAGAAGGTAATATAATTAAGAATTTGCAAATAATTAAAGGGACATTTGGTTGCATGAAAGCAATTTGAAAATGTAAGGCAATAACTTGACTATAAGCAAGTAAACGATATGAAAAGTGCCACCGATACATCTATCTCAGCACAGTTAAGGACATCTATGTTTCAACTCAAAGTGCCTCAGAGCTTAGACTTTAGATCAACCTGACGTCAAACTGATCAGAGTGCGAGACACTCGATGCCAGCAGGGCTCTCGATGGGTGTTAGTTTGGAGCTTCAAATCAGCCACAGCCAGCTGGTCATGCTTTCATTAACTCTTCATTTTGAATGACTTTTTATAAGTTTTAGGTCAAGAACATGTTAAAACAGACATTTATAAAACATTTCCACTTTGAAAGACCTCCAATAATTTACTGGGTATTAAAAGGCCTGATTTTGGGGGGAACCACTGTTCCTCATGTTTGTTATACACACAAAAAATTCCATCATAAATTGCATTATGAGTAAGAGGTGTGAATTGTAACACCAAATATATTTCAAAATTCATCAACCTTTCTACATTGACTGGCTTATTGAATTTAAATAAGAGGTGAACATTATTACTAACACTAGAACAGAAGTAAAGGAGTATATTTTATTCACACAAATTCAACTACTCAAGTGGAAGGAGAGAGAGACAGAAGGGAAAGAACAAAGGGAGTGGAGAAGAACCAACAGGGCCTGAGGCTGAACCAAACACTCAACAGGCAATGGACACATGTGGGCCGGAAAAGTCAGAGCCGGTCAATCAGCCTTTGGAAAAAATGTGAGATTGCGTTGAAGGGTTTCCCAGATCACACCAAGGAGGCCATTCCAGATACCAGCAAGTATGTGTGGCAGCTTCTCTGACGTCTAGTGGAAGCAACTGAAGAAGTACGGACCACAGAGAAATGAGGCCAAGGAGTGAAAGAACAGATACAACTGGCCAAAGGGCTGTGGACTTAAATGCACCGGTGATTTAAAGGGTTTTCATTGTTTTAATTTTTACTATCAGGAATTTTAACCTCAAGGGCTCACTTAAAGGGTTTTCATTGTTTTAATTTTTACTATCAGGAAAAATTAGAACCTAGCCATATATTAGATTAAACTGCACAGGACCAAATAAATGCAAGCATATTTTAGGAGTGAAAAGATGGCGTTAAATTTTTTATCCCATAATAAAAATTCCTGTAATTCACAAAGAAAACACAGGGAAGGCCTTACATCATGGAATGAAGGCAGTGATAGCTACAGAAGATAATGTCCTAAAAGTGCATTGGAAGGTAGCATGATAAAACTATTCTAGGGAATATAAGGTCATAAAATCAAATTAAATTACATGTCTATTTGTTAGAATGAATATTAAGTCAACCATATAATAATATATGCTTTTAATAAATAGTTCGTGTCATTACATGTCACAATTTACTTATTCATTTTTAAGAATGTACACCCATATTTTATTTATGCTTACACCAAATAAATAAAAATTTGCTTTTTCAGAGGTACAATTCAAATTGGACAAGAAAAACATCAAATTAATTTTTGCAATAAGATTTCTAAGAAAGTAACTTGATGTTTGAATAATCAAAGCAAAAGTCATCGTTCACTTATCACCACCAAAAAGGTCGCTGTGAGTGTGAACACTGGTTTCTTCCAAGTAATAAACTGAAAGGTACTTTTGTGACCTGCCATTATTTTGGTGTAAAATATCACTTCTATGTTATTCCTTATTTCCAGGTGTGTAGGAGTCTGATATTGTCCCCAAAGTATTTATAAAAAGAAAGCTGACAGAGAATCTGAAGAAAATTTAAGTAGCCCACAGAGGACAGATATGATCCACACCTGCAGCCAACAGCAATGAGATAGCAGAGCCTAAAGACACGAGACACACTGATCAGAACTGAAAGGTGGGCTTAACTTATTCATTGGATTTTCCCGCTACTATTTAAAAGTCACTCTATTACTGAAACTTTTGTCAGTTCAAGAAAGAAGGCAAGCACTCAAAATGTTAAGTGGAAATACCTATTTAACTGTTCATTCATAAAATCTAGCTCCCTAAAAGTCACTTTCATGAAATATAGAAAAGAAGCTTCTTCCACCTCCTGGGAAATTAACTTACTGCATCTTTTTCAGGGTTGCAGACTTTCACCCAAAGAATGTGGTCCAAGAGCCAATCAATGGGCTTCTCCTTATAGAACATAAATATGAATTCCACAATCAGAGTGAGGTCTGGTGCTTGAAACATTTTACCTGAAAAGATATTCCAGTCAACGGCGGTAATAAAGAAGCCAAGCATGCATACGGCATACATCAGGGAAACCTACACAACAAATAAACTAACTCATGGTGCTCTTTCAACTATGAGTCATTATGAATAATGTCCCCACTTGTCTTATCACAATAACAAACTTGCTTTGGGTCAACATGGAGCTATCATCCTATATAATAAAAGGGTAATATGCAAATCAACTGAATGGCAGAATGACTGATCATTATGATGCACACTGACCACCAGGGGGCAGATGCTCAATGCAGGAGCTGCCCCCTGGTGGTCAGTGTGCTCCCACAGGGAGAACAGCAGCGGTGGTGGGAGCCTCTCCCGCCTTGAGGCAGAGCTAAGGATGTCTGACTGACAGCTTAGGCCCGCTCCCTGCGGGGAGCGGCCCTGTGGACCTAAGCTGTCAGTCAGACATCCCCCCAGGGATCCCGGACTGCAAGAGGGCGCAGGCCGGGCTGAGGGACCCCCCTGAGTGCACGAATCTCATGTACTGGGCCTCTATTCTGGATATAAATGGAAGTAGTGAATTCCTGATTTTCTCTATTACAAATCTATCATACAACTACTGGTTCAAAGGATTCAAGAATCAAGTCAGAGATTTTTTCCTTCATGTCTTAATAAGATTCTTCCCATTTTTTAAAAAAAAGGAATTTAAGAGGGTTAGGTAAAAACAAATTTTTAAAATAATAAATGCAAAAAACAAGGACTCCTAGTTCTTCTGTCTTCACTTAAACCTTCACAAGTAAAGATGTTTTTTGACTCTTAAATTAAGGTTGAGATAAGTGATCAGCAAGATCAAAGGCCCAGCCTCTAATATTTAAAGTTTTAAAGTACTATAGGAAGTGAAATGTTATCCTCTGGGTGTTTTTCTAAACCTGTAAATTTCCTTCAATTCTTTGATTTTCAACATATTCTCTTTAGTTGGATAATTTAGGAATGTTAGTGAAAAACTTTTTAAATTAGCATCCTGACTAGTCAATAAAAGAAACAAATGAATACAAATTAATCACTGGACAGTAACTTCATGTACTATACCAAATACCAGGAATTCATATTAGAAAACTGTTAACTTGACATTTTTTAAAAGCCAATCTTGCAAAAGCAGTGGGCTATTGAAGAGGGTCATAGAGAATTCAGATATGCTCACCAGGAC
Source organism: Myotis brandtii (assembly GCF_000412655.1). Taxonomy (NCBI): domain Eukaryota; kingdom Metazoa; phylum Chordata; class Mammalia; order Chiroptera; family Vespertilionidae; genus Myotis; species Myotis brandtii. Next base: position 571,460 of record NW_005355890.1, on the reverse strand, counting down.
CATGGCTGGCTTTGCATGTGGACATACAGAGGGCTGCCTTGTAGAATTCTAGAGTAAATACTACAGCTTTAGAAACCTCCAAATACTATTTTGGGTTGCCTTACATCATTTCTCTAAGCTGAATTTCCTCAAAAGCAATACATTTCCAAAGAATAAAGACAACTTTAAAGTAAATAAAAAAATTAAAAAAAGAATGAGTCCAATATCCCAAGACTCACAATTATTTCTGAAAAGTAGATAAATCCAACACTTTTCTTACCAATGAAGCCCAGCTGGGAGAACTCTAGTATCATCCATTCCTCAGAAGAAAGTTGAAGGGCAAAATTTTTGATAGTGTTAAAGTAATTCGGTTTGGCAATAATATCATCTTCAAGCTAAAGAAAGAGGGGAAAGATTTAGATAGACAGACCATTTTTATTATGAAAAATAATTAAGCATACTTTATCATGAAAATCAAATAAACAATGGTCAAAAATGATGAAATTACAAAACTAAATTTTATTAAAAGAAAATGAGGAAAATAAAAGGGAAGATGCAAAATGCAAGTCGACTAAACCATTCCCATACTCTGTGAAATAACAACAGCACTCCATGAATTACTCCTTTTTGATCATTTTATACTGCCCAATGTGATTTCGCACTGCCTTTCTTCTTTTCAAAGGAAAATAATTTTTTGTAGGCCTTTAATTTATTTTTCCTTTTTACATAAAACATATACCAAGTCAAAGAGAGAGTCAAAGAAAAATCTAGTAGCTTCCCTTCTCTGCCCTCCACCCTGCTAGCTGGGGTGGCCAATGTTTAAAGTTGGTTGTGCATCAATTCAACACCTTCTATATGGACATACAGCACATAAAGACCCATACACACTTCCTCCAGGTTCCCACCCACCTCTACGATTTTATTTAAAAAGGGGGCCATACATTTTTCTCTTCATATACCATGAATAACTTTCAGGTTAATAAATACATATTTAAATCATCCTTTTTAATAGATGCGTAATATTCCATGCTACAGTTGTACAACAGTTCATTCAACTTGCCCAGCTCACAGGCAGACATACAGCTTGCTTCTCATTTTTTGTCTGTGCCAACAATGCTGTACTGATATGCTTCTACTTACATACTTTTCATTTCTGTAGATTCCTAAAAGTTCCTTTTTTACATTTTGAAAGATATCTTCAAAATCCTTAAGAAGCTGTAGCAGCTCACAAGGTGCCAGTTAACCCCATGTGCTCTGCCAACACCACGTGTTAACTACGCTCGGAACTGCTGCCAGCTCCATAGGGCGTTGACAGACGTTAACCCCATGTGCTCTGCCAACACCACGTGTTAACTGCTGCCAGCTCCATAGGGCGTTGACAGAGACCAGCGATCATGGATGCATGCAAAGACCTCCTCCCCAGAATCTTCTTTCATATAATTTTAAAGTCACAAGGTAATTTTAATATCCTAAGAAAACTTTTCCTTTTCTTAATTTCACATTATCATTTCTAGTTATCTGAAAATAAATAATTTTCACTTATTTTAGGATTTAAAGTTTTCACATCTTTAAGTCCTCTAAGATTACTTCTTCCTCTCTGTGTAACAGTAGTATTTGGAAAGATATGATACTGACTCACCAAATATTTATTGAGCTTTTATTATGTCCCAGACCTGCACTAAACCCTGGGAATAAATCAGTGGCATAAGGCATCTATGATATATTAAGTAACACCAAATAGGCTATAAAACAATATGTACACTATGATTCTGCTCTTACAAAAAGGGTTGTTAAATGAATTTATATGTGTAAAGCGTAAATTGTAAAGAGCAATGCCTGACATAGGTAAGCATGCAATAGATGCTAGTTCATAGCTGCTGCTGTTACTAAATACTGACCTCTGCTGTTACATACTGACCCTGTTTAGGGGAAGTGTTCCTTATCATCCTCCTTCTAAACTCCAACCTTTCCTTAATTTCCTAAACATTTACTTTTCCTATACTTTACAAAAAATCTTTAAGGTTGCATTAATTCTCTCCTTGGAAAGCTAATTTTAAAAATACAGTATAGTTTTAAATTCTCTCTAAAAAGTTCTTGACCATAATGTGTTTATATAGTGGCCCTAGAATAAACAGCAAGGTTCAACTACATTAATATTTGGGATATGTTAAAACAAAACATTTTGAAATTATTATTTTGAAATTATAGTAAGACTTCTCTAAGGTATTTCAAGGAAATGTACTCTCTAAATTTAGGATATTGGCTTTTATATGCTTAAACGCTGTATACTGTTATATACAACTAGAGGCCCGGGGCACAAATTCGTGCACAGATGGGCTCCCTCAGCCTGGCCAGTGATTGAGGCCTATCAGGGGGAGAGACCCCAGGAGGTTGGCCGGCTGGCCCCTCCGATCGGGGCCTATGGGGGGCGAGGGGCAGGCTGGCAGGGGGGAGGGACCGTGGGAGGTTGGCCGGTTGGCGGGCCGTGGGAGGTTGGCTATGGAAGCACACTGACCACCAGGGGGCAGCTACTGCATTGAGCATCTGGCCCCTGGTGGTCAATACACGTCATAGCGACTGGTCGACCGGTCGGTCTGGTCATAACAGTCACTTAGGCTTTTCTATATATAGATGTTCAGTTCTGACCCTACCATCATTTACATCTCCCTTTCTGCGAACCAAGGAAGAGTTCATGCCCATTTGTCATGTGTTTTTTTAATCCTCACCTGAGGGGGTGAGGACATTTTTTTTTTCATTGATTTTTAGAAAGAGTGGAAGGGAGGAGGAAGGAGAAGAGAGAGAGAGAAACACTGATTGGTTGCCTCCCACACACCCACGACTGGAGGTGGAGAATTGAACCTGCAACCCAGGTATATGCCCTTAACTGGAAATGTTGAACCCCAGGCCCTCCAGTGCACAGGCTGACACTAACCACTAAGCCATGCCAGCCAGGGTCATGCCCATTTGAATGCAGCTGGCCCAAGGTATAATGTCAAGGGAGACAAAGTCTGACCTTAGTTAAGCCCACCTTCCCATGTGATGCCAAGCTTTTTCCTTCTTTCCTCTCCTCCGAAAGTCCCTTCCCATCTCTCCCAACCCCCAGTAGCTGCCCACAATTTCCTTTCTGATTCAGGGACCAGAATACCTTTTCTTAACACTTTCATCAAAACATTCTCCTAGGTAAGGACCTCATAAACGTTTTATACTAAAAAAAACAAAACAAAAAAACACACAAAAGAAACCCTGACAGACTTAGTGTCTCAGGGGTATTTGTATTTCAAACAAGGAATAATGACCTTTGGTGAAAGAAATGAATTGGGAAATTTAAGCTTAAGTCACTAAGGAAAATGAAATTTGAAAGAAATAATAGCTTCCCAGATTACTGAGATGTTGTCTACCTGGCTAACTTAAAACCCGTATCACTATAGATTTACTATTCTAGCCATGCTAATAAAATAAAATGTCAGTTTTATTACCTAAATGTAAATATACTGTAGCATACAAAAAACCCCACTATATTAATAGAACCACTAAAAAAATAATGGAAATCCTTCTTTAAAATTTTCCATATAATTAATTCTTAGTTCTTTTTAACAGTGGAAACAGGGAGGATGAGAAAGGAGAGGGAGGATGAGAGAAGAGGAGGAGGATAAGAGGAGAGGGAGGGATGGGAGAAAAGGAAAAAAGAGATGAGCAACCTGCCCACTGTCACACCACTAAGTGGAGAGCTAGTGTTTGTGCAAAACCAGAGAATGGAACTTCAGAGCCCACATTCTCAGTGACTAGGAGAGATGCTTCTGCCCTCGATATATTGTTCTGATCTTAGAGATCTGAGAGGGCTTACGCTTTTAACACACCCTGTTTTAATGAAAATATACCCTTGATGTTATCACTTTTTCTTTAAAAGTGTGAAACACATTAAAGAAATAACCACACTTACCTGAATGTAATATATGCCCTTTTCCTGAGCATACATCATTAGAAAACAATAATCTAGGTTTTGCTTTGTTCTCCATCTGAAATAAAAATTTTCAAAAATAAGGATCAGACTCAAATTAGGCAAAATAGGATTAAATGTATTACATTTTATGATATATATTATGATATAACATTGTAATCTATATTTTAAAAGGCCTGTGGCCCTAACACCGTAACAACCACAACCAGCACGGGTGGGCGGAGCTGCAAACGCGGCAAGGCGGCGGGTGGTCGTGCGGGTGGGTGGGGCTGCGTGATTTCGCGTGCTGGGCTTCTAGTATTCTATAATATGTAATATATTACATAGTCACAATATGTATATATTTTATATACATGATATATACACAATATATGTCCACATAGACATACAGATATCTAGATACACACACATACATAATATATGCACTTAGAGGAGAGAGTGAAAGAGATTTCACTTTTCTCTAATGAAGCCATTGTCAAAATGTATTCCCCAAAAGACTAATTCTCAAGATGTCCTAAGGAAAAATGAAGTCTAATGCCAAGAAAGTTTTGGAAGCACACATATTTCCCCTCGGGAGATACATGAATATGCATATAGAGGCACTGAAACATCCAGCAGTAAATACATTTGTTGAAAAAAATTGTAATCCAGTATTTTCTAAACTTCCTTGACCACTGAACCTTTTTTCAGTAACATCTTCATGTCTCTGGGAACTAGTCTTCAACAATTATACTTTGGGGATCACTACTCTGGTGCCTAAAACTGTGCTCCAAGCAGGTAGAAATTAATAAATATGTATTGAATGCTTAAAAACCCAAGACATCCTATTAAAATTTACAACATTAAGTTCTTTCAGTGAATCCTGGTAGCCTATAGAAACTGACTAATTTTAAATAAGAGAAGTGGTTCTAAAGGTCAGGTAAAAAAACCCACAACAAACAGTAAAATAAAAGCTTTGAATCATATTAAGCAAACTTCTCCATAATACAGCTAATACGACTACCTAGAATTTTTTACTAAATTCAACGCTAATTTTTTGAAAAATAAAATTATATTTATTGAGAGACAATTAACCAATTATGAGGACATATCTCTCTTTGGGACAAATTAACAACTCAAGATGTACAAATCTCTTCCCAAAATACCGTTTTTCCTTTTCTCTAGTTACAGAAAATCCAAAACTAATACCAATATTTCTTACTTTGTTTTTAATAACACAATGAAAGCTAAGTCCTTCAGTTTTAGAGAGCCAGACACAAATCCAATAGACTAAGTACTATAATACAATTTTGCAGGACAGTATTATTGTTTTTGTCCCTTTATTGAGTCAGCTCTCATTTACGCTGCATACAGATCTGAGATTTCTATCTGGACTAACTTCTGAGTTATAGATAATATACTCTTAAGAAAAGTCATAACATTAGAGCAGCAGTTATAAAAATTATAAAGTTTACCAAATCAACCTCTCATCAGAAACTCCATAGAATTTCCAATAAAATACCCCAAATTTCATTGGCTCTCATTAATTGGCTAACTCCTAAAACATGTGAAGCTTTGATAAAGAAGAACTACATTTATTATACACTAGAGGCCCAGTGCACAAAAATTTGTGCACTGTCGGGGGAGGGGGGTGGAGGGTGTCCCTCAGCCCCACTTGTGCCCTCTCACAGTCTGGGACCCCTCGGGAGATAACCACCTGCTGGCTTAGGCCCACTCCTCCGGTGGAAGATGGCAGGCCCGATCCCTTGGTGCCTGCCCTGCCTCCCCGGGTCG
>NW_005355890.1:539496-565666 GCF_000412655.1 Myotis brandtii | reverse complement strand
AGGCCTGGATGGCGGCAGGGCAGGCGGGATGGTGCTGTCCCACCCCACCACCCCGGGTCACAAATAGCAGGCCCAGATGGCTGTGGGGCAAGCGGGATGGCGCTGTCCCGCCCTGCCTGCAGTATGCAAATTAGCCGCCATCTTCGTTGGCGGTTAATTTGCATATCACGCTGATTAGCCAATGGGAGGCGTAGCAAAGGTACGGTCAATTACCGTGTTTGTCTATTATTAGATAGGATTACATTCACAAGGGTGAGGGTTCTAAGAAACACAGGCTCACCTTACTCTTTCTTTAGAGTCTCCAAATGTCGTCTTTAAGTTTGTCAAGTCAGGATAATAGCTTCCAGGAGGTGATATTATTTCCACCAAACCAGAACTGATTTCTTTAGAAAATCTATCATGAGAAAGGTTAGTTGAGTTATTTAAGCTCTGTGGGATTTTATTTATCTTAATGCTCAACTTACTGTGTTATCATAAAACACATCAGTAATGAACACACTGTGTTCAATGAAGTAGTTCATCAATGATTTTCCAGAAACTACAGATTTTTCTAATAGCACACGTTTTTAAAAAATAATGCTTTTAAAAAGTGTAAAGTGCCACTATTCTTGGAGCAGCATGGAAATCCTAAGCCAATTGCAGGTATTACTTTCCTAAAAAGTATAACAATTTTAACAAATCAAATCGAGATGTCACAGAAAATAGAAATTCAAGAAAAACAAAGTAATGAAGGAGTTTGCGCGTGCGTGCGCGTGTGTGTATGTACAAAAATCGAAGTTCTTTAATTTTCAGGAAGGTTTAGTTGTCGGTTATACACTATATGTCATTCTAAACTAGTGTTTCTCACTGAGAGCACTCCTGCCCCTAAAGGTACACTGAGCAATGACCAGACATTTGGTCCTCATCACTATGGACAGTACTGACATCTAGTGGGTAGACAGACATTAGGGATGCTGTTAAACATACTACAATGCATAGGACAGTCCTCACAACAAAGAATTATCTACCCCAAGATGTTAACAGTGCCAAGGTTGAGAAACTGTTCTAAAGTTTTTTAAACCAATCTTACTTACTCAATAGCAACTTCCTTCTCATTTGCATTCTCCATTATTTCATTTTTGCAAATCTCCACAAAATGGTTGTCTAACTACCTGTCTTTGTACAAATGTTCTTAGTGCTTAATTTTCACTTTTTTTTTCCTGGGCATGGTTTTCCTACACATTGATGAAGAAAGGAATTGACAGAATCATTGCATGTGCCCCCACAGACCTGCCCATGTGGCCCATGTGAAGGGGACTAGTAATTATTGCTCTGGTCCTCTATTAAGGAATCTATACTATATGATAGTACTTTTATGAAGGCTGCCAAGTTGTGCTTATATGAAGGCTGCCAAGAAATTGAGCACTTGAGAAAAAATCTAACAAATACAGAGTTTAATCTGGAATTATACATATTTTTTAAATCTCTGGTTTTAGAACTGTGATAGACAAATATAAAGCCACAGTATTTTAAATCTAGAGTTGGCAAATAATTGTTGCTTCTCTTTTGTCTTTTTAAGTAGAAGATAAGTGTTTAGGGGGCAAGAACAGGCAAAATTCAATGATGAAACCATATCAAGACTGATTTTTTAACGTTACTATTAAGACTACCACCAAAGCAGTATTTTACAAATTAATACCTGAAATTTACTAAACTTTCTATCTGTAGTTACCTGCGATGTGCCTTGCTCACAGTAAATTGTTCCTCAACCTTTGCAAAATAGATTAGATTCAGACATAGTTTAGCACTGAGGTTTGAGGCTGCTAAATGATTATCTGCCATAACAGCAGAAAATTTTTGCTTGGTAAACACGGTGAAAAATTTAAGTAATCTCGTATGATTCTATGTTCACTGTTCTCCAGATTAAAGACTGTTATTTGATAATGTTACATACATATAACATTCAAGTCTTTTCTAAACATACCAATTTATCCCATCAGATAACTGGATGTACACCTTCTTTATGACAATGCCAAAGACCAATTATAGGCGGTCCAATGAACACTGAATTCCAGAGAAATGAATTATAAAAGAAGGCATTATCTTTTAGCAGAAAGAGAAGAGATAATAGTAATGATTATTTTCACTTCCATAATTAAGAAGAACTTACTCTTTCTCCAGGTTGGCTATAACACCGTGTACATAATCAATATCTGTCTGGGAAAGAAAAGAAAATTGTACCTACGTTCATTGTTTTTATTTTTTTATTTAACTTTTAATACTGAACTCAAAATCAAATAAGTGAATAAAACATTCATTGAAAACATTACATTAGATTTTCAGGTAAGTTATGGGATTTGCACTTATGTACCGGTATTCTACTTTAATGCACCACTAGATATCACTGAGTATTTACTAATACAGTAAGTAGATAATTAAGGTTTTATTATTTTCAATTGTCGATGTTCAATAGAAAAAATTAAGCACAAAAACTATTACTACTTCTTCTGAAATATCCAAACTGTAAGTAATGAATGAACAGTGTCTGTAAGCAGGCGACAGGAAAGATGTGTCTACTGCGAATCATAAAACCCAGCTTTAAGATTCGCCTCTGTACTCACTGGCCTGTACAACTTAGAGTAAGCCACTTCTCTGAGCCTCAGTTTCCTGCCCTATTTAAAAAAAAAAATGGGAGGAAAAATCATCTCAGAGACTATGACAGTGAGTGATAAAAATGGAACAAAAAGCTGTATTATTCTGTATTATTATTATTATCAAGTTGATAATAAAAACCAAAGTCAAGAGCATTTTAACCAGAGTTAGAAGTAAATATTTATCAGGCCTATGTACTTTGAAATTATATACTGTAAGCACAGATCCAATACCCCTATCAATTTTAAATTCAGTGACAGCTTACATTAAAATGCTCCATTGTTAAAATAAATAAATGACACATCAAGTCTGATCTATGTTATAAAGACTACCAAAACACTTAAAAATTGAGGAGAAACAAATATAAAACTTAACCCTAGAAATTACAAAACTTTTGGATTATAAAATGTTGTTTTGTGAGAGTTTATTTTATTTTATTTAATTGATCTTTATTGTTGAGAGTATTGCCGTGTCCTCCTTTATCCCCCATTGACCTCCTCACCCAGCTCGGCCCCCTCTCCAGGCTTTCCCAGCACTATTGTCTGTGTCTATGGGCTATGTATATCCTATATAATAAAAGCCTAATATGCAAATTGTCCCCTAGGGCGGTCACTGACCTGGAGTTCGACCGCTCACTATGACTTGCGCTGACCACCAGCGGGCAGTGCGGAACATGGTGGGTGTGAGCGATGCAGCGTTGGCAGTGGGTGGCAGTGGAGGCACAGCGGGACCACAGCGGGATGGTGTAGCAGGTGAGTGGGCAGTGTCAGGCCAAGGCGGGTGCAAGCAGGGGCCCAATCGCCCTGCCAATCACCCCACAGACGGTGACCAGCAGCGGTGGCGGGGGGTGGGGCAAGCAGGCGACACCAGGCCAAGGTGGGGTGCCAGGCAGAGCTGCAGGGCTGTGAGGCTGGGGATGCGAGCTGGGGCTGCGAGGCTGGGGGTGCAAGCTAGGGCCTGATCTCCACAGACCACCCCAGAGACCCCACCTGTGCATGAATTTCATGCACCGGGCCTCTAGTATTCATCTAAGTTTTATGGTTAATCTCTGCCCACCCACCCCCCCTTCCCTCTGACATATGTCAGTCTGTTGCATGTTTCAATGTCTCTGGATCTATTTTGTTCGTCAGTTTGTTCTGTTCATTAGAATAGTTTAACTTTAATTTCTGTTAATTGAAAGTAATTTCTATTTTTATTGTTAAATTTAAAAACTTAGAAGATCCAATTAGAACACAGCCCACAACCCTCTGTACTTCCCCTTCATAAACACAAACAGTAGTGAGCTCATTTTCAATAAATTATCACCCAGTGAGTATCTTACTAACTCATCAGGTTCTAATTTTGGAGCACATGACCAAGCCTGGTTTATATAAACTTGAGTAAGTTTAGTAACAACCTGAAACTCAAATTGATTACCATTTACTGAGTGCCAGTAATTTGCCTATCCAAGGAAACAATATGAATAGGGCCAGCTCCCTATCTCCAGGAGACTCTTCAAAAGGGGGCCAAGAAGAATAAACTTATGTGAATATAGATTTATTATGTCATGTGTAATAAAATTTATGAAGTGCAAGTGCTCCATATCTAATCCACACATAATATCCTTATGTTTAAAAAATACATTTTTTGCTGATTTGACAGAAAAAAAATAGGTAGTTTTGATTCATTCACATCAGACAGCTATTATTTGTGTTGTCTCTCGTCTTTTTTTTTTTCTTTTTTACAATCTAAGGGAAAAGAGTTCAGTCCCCCAGACTAAATAGTCAGGTATTGCATGTTTTAAACATTCTTGTGGCACATGGGCTGAAAATCGCTGTACTATGTATTAGTTTTCTCATCTGTCCTTCTCTCTGATGTAGGTTTCATTGGGCAGAGGCTTTGTTTTGTTCAGTGATAGGACTGGCTTATCACTGTGTCAGTAAATATTTGTTGAATTACAAGCAAATTTTATATATCTCCAATTTCTTGCCCATTAGATTTGTATGATATATAACCAATGCATAAGTGAACATCTTAAAATCTAGCTGCTGAAAAATTACAAGCCAAAATACCACTGATGCACCAACACAGTAATCTGTAGTTTAAAATCAAGAATAGAAACAACTAACAACTAAAAAAGACTGGTAATTATGAGAGCTTAAGAAAACATAACTATAGAGAGGGCTACTCTTTATTTCTCAAGTGCTTTGGGGTGTAAAAAGTTCCAAAGCACTCAGGTAACTAATCCCTGCCTGAAAACACTAAACTGTCTCACTAGAAAAGACTAAACCACTTAATCAGAGTTCACCCAGGAACACAACATTGACATTATATGCAATTACCAATAAAAATCAGATACAAATCTAGAATACAGAACCTATGGAATACAGCTAACACAGTGTTCAGGAAAAAATTCATAGTAATTCCTATATTAACAAAAAGAAATAATGGAAATAAATCAATTTAGTATCTGGGACAAGTATAACATGTAAAGTATAACATATAACTAACAAAAGCAGAAAAATTAATAATGTTAAAAGCCAGTATTAAAAAATTTTGTAAAGCCAGTATTAATCAGAAAACAACAACAACAAAACAAACCCAAAAGATGGTTTTTGAAATAATAAAAACAGATCCACTCGCTAAAAAGAGGGAGACTACAATATACACGCATATATAAAGAAATCAGGGGGAAATTACCACAAAAAGAACAAGAGTCGACTTTGCTCCACTTTGTATAAAGCAAATTTTAAAACTTAGGTAAAATGAATAAATTTCTAGAAAAATATTTTACAAGGAATCTATATAGGTCTTTATGTGCTAATATAAAAAGTTAATATTATACCATCTACATAGAAATAGTGCGAAAAAGAATATATCCACATATAGACACATTAAATATCTCTGAATGGGAACAACTACTATTAACAGTTGTTGCCTGTAGAGAGGTAATAGTGACTAAGGAATAGCACTAAAAGGGAGACTTTTCAAAGTATACAACACACATATTTATAATTTTTTAAGCATGAGATATTACCTATCCAAAGAATAAACAGTAAACACTGTTTCCTAGCAAATAAAGTATATAATAGAAAAATTTAAAAAACCCTATAGCAATTTGATCAATTCTCTGTTATTCAACTTCTGTATTCATTTATAAATTTACCTGCTTTGCATATTTCTGCCCATAAGCCAACTAACTAGCACTGTTAGCACAATTTAAATAAAAGAATTTTAAAGAAGGCATAGTAATGGCCTCAGGCGCTCTAAACAAACTACAAAACGCAAACTAAAATGTGTACAATAGTAAAAAGCAAAACTATTTTCATGCTATATTCTAAACACACTGTGAGCTGGAAATTCTGTAAACTCAATTTTTCAGAAACTACCTTTAGGTGCTTTTCTAACATGATGAATTTGTTATTTCATTATAGAATCTCAACTTGAATTCTTCAGGAACTTAACATTTTAACATGCCTTTGGAATGTTTTTAGGCAAATTACAGAAACAATGTGAATAGTCATCTATAATAATAAAAGCGTAATATGCTAATTAGACCAAACGTCCTTCTGGACAACCTTCCAGACGAAGCTGCAGCGTTGGCGGGGGCTGAGGCAGAGGCAACTGCCATGGTGGGTGGGGCCAAGGCAGAGGTGGCCGCAGCAGCGGCGGGGGGGCCAAGCCCCTTGCACGAATTTCATGCATCAGGCCTCTAGTAATGATATAAAAGACATGCTACATAAAGATATGCTAGCTAAAGTTCTCTTTCCAGTCCTAGCCAGTTGCTCAGTGGTTAGAGCATTGGCTCTCAGGCTGAAGGAGTGCAGGTTAGATTCTGGTCAAGGGCACGTACCTCGGTTGCAAGCTGGATCCCCTGCCCCCGTTGGGGAGCATGCAGGAGGCAACCAATCAATGTGTCTCTCCCACATTAACATTTCTCTCTCTGTATCTTCCCTTCCTTGCCACTCTCTAAAAATCAATGGAAATATATATATATCCTTGGGTGAGGATTAACAAAACCAAAAAATAAAGTTCTCTTTCCAAATTCTCAGCAATCTTTACGGTCATCAACATAATGTGGCTGTTATAAATTAGGCAATATTCTATCTGAAACGCACCTTAAAAATTGATTTCATCTCTTTCACTTGGAATACCATTTAGCCACCTAGCTCTGCACATCCATGTTGACTGCATGTTCTGTTTATAGCAATTGAGGTATTTTTGAACAAGCTGTAAGCTGTACCAGTCAGGATCTTCATAGCAATAGAAACTGACTGTGGCAGAACAGTCAGACACTGAAAGATGAGAGGGAGAACTCACAGGACCTCCAGCGAGGCCGAGGAACCAGGCTTGGAAGGCGGCAGAAAAAAAGCTGGACGACAGCCAGAAACCACAGCCTGCTCCCAATGCTACAACTTGCAAAGCCCTCATCAGTCTTCAGTGCCTCTGAACCCCGCCCTGTGACCATGGGAAAGACACCCCCACAGCCACCATCTGTCACCACAATGGACTGTCCACAATCTCTGCTTCTTTAGAAAAATATTTATTCTAAATGTTATTTTCTTATTTTTTGCTACTGGCATTTAGAAACGTAAGTTGATCCTATATGCAGCCACCCTGATAAATTCCCATTAATTCTAATAATGTAATAATCTGTGTGCTTATCCCTTTGGGTTTTCTGTGTCAACTGGAAATAATAAAGCACCACGCCAAGTCCAGGATAGGAATACCAAGGGGCTGAGCCCAGGTCACATTCCTGAACTAGTAAAGGAAACATCTGACATTTTTAGTTTCAATAGTGGGCAGGAGGTACTTCCTTCCTCCACCAAGATTCATAAAATAGGGAATTCTCCAAATATAAGAATGGGACAGAAAAAAGAATTTTTGCTAAAATTCAGAGTACAGTGTAGGAAAACGTTTTGTCAGAAATGATCATGAATGACAGAAACGATATGAGCAATGATACAGCGCTATAAGAAATATTATACAGACTATCACTTGCTACTAGTGTTAATGAGCCCCAAGCTACCAGACACTTAGGTTAAAACTACGAATTAAGGTAGAATCAAATGTAATAATTAAGAATTTTAAACTGCCTAAAAGCAATTCAAACAACTCTGTAAATTAATTCTTTTTTCAGTACAGATTTTCTTCCAAATATTAAAATTCTATACAGATACATATATAAATACTGCAATTCAGGGGGAGGAGTCTTCAGAGACCAGAATACTGCCCACACCTGAATTTACAACACCTCTCCATCTGTGACCTCCTTGTGCTTCCCTGTACCAACACAGCTCAAAAGGCTCAAGAACATTATTCTCATTTCAGAGATGAAGACACTGAGGCTGAAGGAAGAAAAAGGACCTGCTCAAGTGGCAGAATCCAGGCCCTGAACCCAGGTCATCTGACTCCAAACCCATTGTAATGACATCTTAGCATCAGATAAATGGCAATGGAAAGAGGGTCTTGAATCTTTATGTACATGAATCTGTCCATATACTGAACACTATTTTCTAGTGTATAAGGATAGTTTTCTTCTTTTACAGTAATAAGACTTTTTTCTGAGTAAAAATCAATATGTGTTCATTGTAAAAAAAAAAATTCTAATTTTGTAAAACTGTATGCAACAGAAAGTGGCATCTTCCCATAATCCCAACTCTCAAGGTACCTGCTACTAATAGTTGACAGGGTATTACACAGGACCATTTTCTCTATTTATTTTATTAAAGCACGCAGGAGCTGTTTACATGTGTGTATGTGCTTGAGTAGATTTTCACACCTACAAATGTTACTACTGAATCAATTTTTAGAAGCAGAAAGTTGGGTCATAGAGTATACTTTAAATTTTAATAGCTATTGCCAAAATGCTTTCCAAGGAGGTTGTATCAATTTCTACTGGTATACAATATGCAAGTGACAAATTTAATTACTTAAGACGTAAAATTTCTTTAACAGACAAAAAAATACAAAGTTCCTGCAAAAGACAAACTGAACTAAATATTTCAAAGAATTTATTCCTCTCATATATGAAATTTTCTTACAAATTAAAAAAGAGCAAAGGTTATAAAAATAATTATAAATACAAATGGTGCAAGAAAAACCTATAAATCAGCATTTAATTCCATCAGTAAAGAAATCCAAATTGAGCAAAAGCAATGTATTATTTTTTACCCATCAAACTGACGAAAAAATTAAAGACTAATATGATCTAGTAGAGCATGCGGATGGGGAAACAAGCTTTCTCACAGAACCTGGAAGAGGCATAAACTGGCTCAGCTTCTGTGAGGCGTTTTGGCCATGCACGAACATTTCAATGTATGTGAATGCTGACCAAGGCAATTCCACACTTAGGAACTGATCACACCTCAGTAACTAAACAAAGGACACAAAATTTATGCCATGCTGAAAATAACAGCAAAAACTTGGAAACAGTCTAAATGTCTAGCAATCAGAAATTAAATAAATTATGTTAAAACCATACAATGGAAAATTTTGTAGCCAGAAAAAATGATGTTGTGATATCTATTCTTTTTTTAAAAAATATATTTTATTGATTTTTCACAGAGAGGAAGGGAGAGGGATAGAGAGTTAGAAACATCGATGAGAGAGAAATATCGATCAGCTGCCTCCTGCACACCCCCCACCGGGGATGTGCCCGCAACCAAGGTACATGCCCTTGACCGGAATCAAACCCGGGACCCCTCAGTCCGCAGGCCGACACTCTATCCAACGAGCCAAACCGGTCAGGGCAGTGATATCTATTCTTAACATGAAAAAATGTCTATGAGCCCAGCTGGCATTGCTCATTGGTTGAGTGTCAACCTATGAGCCAGGTCATGGTTCGATTCCCGGTCAGGGCACATGCTCAGGTTCTGGGCTCAATACCCAGTGTGGGGCGTGCAGGAGGCAGCCAATCAATGATTCTCTCTCATCATTGATGCTTCTATCACTCTCTCCTTCTAACTTCTTCTCTGAAATCAATAATAAATATATTTTTAAATGCCCATGAGAGATTAAAATACATATAGAACAAATCCATTTATATATGTACACAAGCCACAGGAAGTATTTCTTTTCTTTCGTTTCTTTTTTTTAAATAGTAGCATATATATATATTATTTATTTCAGAGAGGAAGGGAGAGAATCATTGATTAGCTACCTCCTGCATGCCCCCCACTGGGGATCAAGCCTGCAACCCAGGCATGTGTCCTTGACCAGAATCAAACCTGGGACCCTTCAGTCCGCAGGTCGACACTCTATCCACTGAGCCAAACCGGCTAGGGCAGGAAATATTTCTTAAGATATATTTCAGAATATCTAATTATTATATCTGTATGGAGGAATAGCAGGTAATTTTTCATTACACATTTCTGTAATTGTTTTAAATAGTAAGCATGTGTTCTATTCTTATATTAAGAAATACATTAAAAAGACTTTCATTGAGAAAGATAGGGAAACACTGAAAAGCTGGGAATCAGTGGGCCAGAACCAGCTGATGTCCTAAATCAGTGATGGCGAACCTTTTGAGCTCGGCGTGTCAGCATTTTGAAAAACCCTAACTCAACTCTGGTGCCGTGTCACATATAGAAATTTTTTGATATTTGCAACCATAGTAAAACAAAGACTTATATTTTTGATATTTATTTTATATATTTAAATGCCATTTAACAAAGAAAAATCAACCAAAAAAATGAGTTCATGTGTCACCTCTGACACGCGTGTCATAGGTCCGCCATCACTGTCCTAAATCCTTTCACATTCTGAAATTCTATATAATAATTAAGAAAATAATTACTTCAGGGTGATTTTTCTCATTATTTATGAAAAACTTGCTCAAGATTTATTCTTTCCCTAGATCTTTTGAGGAAACTAAAAATACAATAAATATAATATTCCTCATTCTCATGATATTTTACCTTTTCAATAATGGATAATGGTTGCATCTTGAGAGTACAGACAAGGGGTCAAGAGAATAACAAGATGATAAAACCCATGTCTAGGCTAAACTTTTCTCAGCTTTCTATACTCCCAAAGAACACCAGTGCCAATCTCCAAATTTAGGTTCTATAACTAGAAACAGGGACTCACTGCTCTGAAAGATTTATGTATGTAATATTATCCTCAATTGTAGCTGCAGTAAAAAAGTTAAGGCAAACGTAACCATTGGATAGAATACATTACCTAAACTTTACTCACATTTTTTAAAAATGCACATAAAAGTATATTCAAATATTCAATTATAGTTTTAACTCATAGATTATAGGTGTAAAAATCACAACAATTAAATAATTACCTCTCCTATGAAGACTACTATTACACAGTCCAATTTCTCTTCAGGATACAGATTATCAATAAGGGAATGAAGAGTTTCTACGAGGTAAGATTTAACTTCTCTCTTCACAGTAGGAATTCCCATTACTATTGAAACTGAAACAAAATTATATATTATAATTATAAAATTATAATTATATAAGAAGATTTTACAAATATATAACAATACCACTACTTCAAAAATATTATACCCTTCAAATTGATCAAAATAATTGAGGTATCAAAATATACTACATTTCAGAAAGAAAAATAACCAACGGATAGAAAGGCATTATCCATAATATTGTAATTCTTTTTCATAGAACTTATGGAAATAAATAATCCATAAGAAAAGAAATAATGTCAAAGAACTGATAAAAATGAATGATATTAAAACTCATATTAAAAAGTGACTGTAAAGTATAAACAAATTTAATTATACAACTAAACCTTAGAAACACTGAACATCTTAAAAAGTAATGATCCAGCCCAGCTGATGTGGCTCAGTGGTTGAGCATCAACTCATGAACCAGGAGGTCACGGTTTGATTCCCGGTGAGGGCACATGCCTGGGTTGTGGGCTCGATCCCCAGTGGGAGACATGTGGGAGGCAGCCAATCAATGATTCTCTCTCATCATTGATGTTTCTATCTCTCACTCCCTCTCCCTTCCTCTCTAAAATTAAAAAGAATATAATTTTAAAAATTAATGTCCCAAATCTCATATATATGATGCACGGAGGCCACATGACATCCTTTCTGTGGGTTCCTTGCCCAAAATGAATAATCTCAATCTAACCATAACCATGAAGAAACAGAAGACAAACACAAATTAGGGGAATACATCACAAAATAACTCATTGGTCAGTACTCTCTAAACCAGGGGTCCTCAAACTTTTTAAACAGGGGGCCAGTTCACTGTCCCTCAGACCGTTGGAGGGCCGGACTATAGTTTAAAAAAAAACTATGAACAAATTCCTATGCACACTGCACATATCTTATTTTGAAGTAAAAAAACAAAACGGGAACAAATACAATATTTGTATTTGCATGTGGCCCGCGGGCCGTAGTTTGAGGACCCCTGCCAAGATCAGGAAAAATAAGAAAGAATGAGGAACTGTCCGTGACTGAGGAAGACTAAGAAGATATGATAATTGAGCGAAATATGGGATCCTGAGCTGGATCCTGAAACAAAAAAATACTAATAAAAAAATGGCAAAATGTGAACAAGACTGAAGGTTAATTAACAGTATAACATCAATGTTTATTTTCTGGTTTTGATCATGGTACTATGGTTATATAAGATGTAAATGTTTAGAGGAACTGGTGAGCTATATGGAAGCTGTACTATTCATGTAGCTGTTTTTAAGTCTAAAATTTCATTTCTACTATTATGCCTGTTTTGAAATGCAAACTTGTACTTTGTGTGATTAGTATATTAAGGAGCCATTTCAGCATAACACTGATTTCACATTTGTTTATGTGCAATTTCTCCTCTGGAACAAACACTCACAGAAAACTGGGCCTACTGGGACTGAGTTCAGGAAACTGAAAGGAGCGCTGCAGAGGCACAGAATGCACACACTGCCAGCCGCTGCCCGCGGCCTCGGCTCACTGCCGCCAGGGCCACACCTAGCCACCCCTGGTGTGACCACTCTCTGTCAGATTTCAGACAACTCCCTTTGCACCACTTCTCAAAGCTTCCCAGCTGCAGGCCTTCGAAGCCCATTTTAACACACAAATCTCACATCTTTTACAAGGCGGAGGACCATAGTAGGTCCTCGGGTTACGTTGGAGATCTGTTCCGCGATTTCCGTTAAGTCGGAACCCACCTACATAAGCACCTACGTCACTCACATGGAGCACATACAAAGCAGTAATGACGTGAAACAGTAAAAAAAAGTTAAAAGGTAACAATTCCTGACCTTTACTTGTAGTAAATAAATAATGAAAAACATAAAGCACATATGTATATACATCGAAATGACAGAACTTTTTTTTTAATAAATACTGTAAATGGGAGATGGCTACGTAACCACGAAACGACGTACGTTGAGTCCAACGTAACCCGAGAACTGCCTGTATGTATTATAGCAATTTCCTATTTATTAATCACTTAATGAGTGTAGAATTATGCTACCATTTTTAAGTTTTTATATTTTTTAATGTGTATAACTGGCAAAATTGTTGAGTATTGTAAACCTAATCCAATTTTTCTCAGTTTACGGCACAATTCTGCATAGTGCAGTAATTTTTAGGAATGCATATATTGTGTTACAATAGGACTGTATTTCCCAGAAAGTTTTTAAAAATATCACTTCTTAAGAAGTCTTAGTATACTGCATATTAGATATCAGTAGAAAAATACTTTATATCTTTTAAAAATAATTAAGTATTAACAATTAATTGGAGATACTACAAAATACTTAAAATTCATAGAATTCTAAAGCTAGAAGGAAAGTTAAAGATCATGGATCTACAAGTCTATCACCATGATTCTACGGATAAGAATTATAAGATCCAAATAATTCAAGGAACTTGCCCAAGTTTCACATTCCTCTCTTCCATTCTGGGACAGAGTTTACAAGGGCTCAGAAAAAGATTTGCTACATTTTTCCAAACATATTTACTAAACACCTATTAAATGTGAGGCATTATTCTAGTGACTGGGATATAATAATGAACACACAGATAAGGTCCCTACCTACCCTCATGGAACTTACATTCTAGAAGAGAAGAGAAGAGAAAATAATACAATCTTAGAGGATAATATGTACTATACAAATTAAAATGTGGCAATATTAGAAAGAGTGTGGGGGGGAGGGGGAGGAGGAGAGGTACCTTTTAGATAGTGAGGGTCATGGATGGCCTCTCTGGTATCAAGTGAGCTGGTAATTAATGATGAGAAAGAGCAGAGGAAAAACATTCCAGGAGAAACAGCAAGGCCCTGAAGAGACAATGATCTTAACAAAATTGAGAAAGAGCGAGGAACAGAGTATATCTAAAGCAGAATGAGCCTAGATTCAGAGCATTAGTTAGGGACCATTTCACATGAAACCTTAAGTTTAGTTTTTAATTCAGAGAAAGCCTTTATAAAGCTATAAGTAGGGGAGTGACATTATCCAATTTGTTAATTTTAAAAGTTTACCAAATTTTGTGGAGAACAGAAACAAAAGTGTTAAGAGTAAAAGCATCTTGGGGGAAATCAGGAAGCTATTGCAGTAGTTAAAGGAAAAGATGGTGGTTTGAATTAGGATATTTAAAGATGGAGATGAGTGGATGGATATATATTATCCTCATTAGAGGACACGTTTATTGATTTAGAGAGAGAGAGAGAGAGAGAGAGAGAGAGAGAGAGAGAGAGAGAAACATCGATGTGAGAGAGAAACAGATTGATTGCCTCCAGCACATGTCCGGATCAGGGACGAACCCACAACCTAGGTATGCGCCCTGATGGGGAATACAACCTTTTGGTGTACAGGACAACACTCCAACCAACTGAGCTACCAGGCCAGGGCTAGGACATATTTTGAAGACCCTTTCCAATGGGGCTCAGAGACAAAGGAAGAGGAGGATTGAAGGATGACTTAGCGGATGGGGATCTTTTATTGAGAACAACACACCGTTTCGACCATGTTACGCTGAGATGCCTAAAGACAGGATGAGTTACCCTGGAAGCAAATTTCCATATACTTCAACCTACCTCAAATGGTTGCAAACACAAACGGTATAAAGTTATAATGCAAACTCTATTCCCTACCACTGTCTTGAGTTGTATTGTTTCTGTTTTAAGTTTAGATGGCATGTTTAGAGAAGCTCCAAATATACTGTTTTGGAGCTGAAATTTAAATTCTTTAGTTTAAAACAAGGCACTCAAGGACTCCAAAAACACTAAAAATGAAAGTACTAATTTCAGCTAAGCTTTCAGAATTAGAGTATCCACGCTTGTGGTATTTCACAAAATTACCACAAAAAAAGACAGTTTTTCCAGCCTTCTGGTCACAGGTAGGATTGCACTTCCTGGCCCCCTTAGGGTTGGGGAGAACAGTGGGAGGGGTTGTGATTAGTAACAAACAATGAGTCATCCCTGGAACTGCAGTGTGAGTCCTTCAGAGTTGTCTTTCTTCCTCAGCAGAGCAACCAGTAATGTGCAAGATGCCGACTGCTCTGTCTGCCTGGATCTCTGCGTGACCAATGATGCACAAAGCCCCGCCAGCCTGATGGACATGTACTTTGAGCAGTAAGTAAGTAAGTAAGTAAATAAATAAATAAATAACTCTGCATTACTTAAACCACTGAGATTTTGGGCTTGTTAATTACTACTGCATAACCCAGCCTACCCTGGTCCTGTTTGATAAAATGTTCTTCTATGGCTTGCAATCTAGAAATATATGTATTCTTTGGGAGAAGTAAGAGTTCAGAATAAATATGGCAGCAATTGTGAACAATACAGACATATCATCCTTTTGTGGAGGAGCAAGGTGGACCAAGGAACCAAACAGGAATGGAGACAAAGGGTTGTTCTAAGTTCTTTGTCCCAGTAATTAATCATCCAATATTTCCTGTTCAAGTATTACCTGTGTACCTATAATACATCAATGATGTACTAGACTATCTAAAATACAGTCATAAGATAGGTAAGGCTGTTGCCTCATGGTGTTTATAATTTGACAGAGATAGCAACTGATATTATTTCCGTTTTCTTTAACTTTTCTGGGAAGTTTACAAATTCTAGTATTTATTTCCTTTATGATAAAAAAAAATTAGGAAAAATGTTAATTTGGCATTCTGAATCTTCAATTACTAGTCTACCTTCAGTTATAACTATTTCAATATTCATTGCTAATTAAGTATTTTTAGCCTATCGTGTTTCCTCTGGTTTGATTTTCGTCATTTATTCCCCATTTCTTTCCCTATATTCCATGACAATAGTTTTATCTCTATTGTCTAGTTGCACTTTCCCTGTCTTTGTTGGCTTCATCTTTCTTTTTCCTGAAAACTAACTGTTCTAGGTCCTCAGTTCTAGGTCTTGGGTGATCTCATCCATCCTTGTATCTTCAAAAACCAGTTATTTGCAAATGATGACTCATAAAATTAAACATAAATTTAATTTATGGTCTCGTCTTGGAAACTAATATTACAAAACACTTTCTACTGTCCTTTATCACGTGAATAGTACCAGCCATCCAGTTATATAATCCAGAAATCTAGGTCCTATCCCTGACTACTCCCTCCTACCTTAGCCCACAAAACCGTCCAACACTATGTCCTCCCATGTATATATCCCCATACATTCCCAACATAGCAAATCACCTTCTTGCCATCGCTACTACTACCACTACTACCTGGCCCAAGCTCATCCTCTCCCAAGTGGATCACTACAACATCTCTTACTGAGTCCTTCCACATCTACTCTTCTTCCCACACTTTCTATAATTTTTCTAATGGCATCAAATGTGAGCGTTGCAAAATTTAAGTCTTATAAAGTCATCCTAAGTCCTGCTTCAAACCCTTCAGTGGCTTCTTTCTGCTTTTAGGATAAAAATCCAAAACCCTACAAATGGTCTGCAAGGTCCTGCGTGGTAGGGGCTCAATACCTCTCTCGCCTCATCTTGTTCCAAATTCCCATCACTCTATACTTTATCTACAGTGCCGTCTCCATTTTCTAGAGCATTCCATGTGCCCTTCCTTCAAGGCTTTTGTAGTGCTTTTCTCATTTTCCGGAATATTGTATCCTTTTCTCACATGTGGTGGAATACTGCCCCATTCCCCAAGACGCCCATGCCCTAATTCCTGGAATCTGTGAATATATTACCTCACGGGGCAGAAGGGGCTTTCCAGAGATGATTAAGGGTCTTCAGATGGGAAGACTGTCCTGTACTACCCACGTGAGCCTAATGTACTCACAGGGGTCCTTATGAGAGGAAGGCAGGAGAGTCAGAATGAGAGGTAATGTGACAATGGAAGCAAGGGAGTCAGAGTCAGAGACTGTGTTGGAGATGCTATGCTTTGAAGATGAAGGAAGGGCATGAACTAACGGATGCAGGTGATCTCTAGAAGCTGGAAAAGGCAAGGAAGTGGGCTCCTCCCTAAAGCTTCCAGAAGGGACACGTCCCTGTCAACACACTTATTTTCTGGACCTCTGACACCCAAAACTATAAGATCATAAACTTATATTGAATTAAGTCACTGAGTTTGTGGTGATTTGTTATAGTAGAAATACAAAGCAAATACACCCATCTTTAGCAGGGAACTACATATTCTACTGATCTCAGTTCAAATGTATTTTTAAAAACTTCCCCACAGTCCTTAATTAAATCAAATGCCCTTTATGTACATTCTCAAAGCATCCTTTATGTCACCAATTAAAGCTGTAACTATGCAACAGTTTATATAATTGATTATTTAACTAATGCATTCTCCTTTGAATTGAAGTTCCACAAGATTAGGAACCTCATCTAATTTTGTGTACCTAAGTGCCTGGCACACAGCAGGTGCTCATGGGTTTTTTATTTCAGCAATTACGTGAAGAACGGCCTGCTGTCCTCTACCAACCAATAATGCCATTCTGGCAGGTACCTACGGAGGGTCTTTTCTCAGCCATCCTGCTCAGCACTGAATAGGCCCTTCATCTGAAGACCTGTTTACTCAAAGAAATGTTCTTCAAGATTTCTAGCTGATCCTTTTATAATAATCAGTTATGAGTTGACCTCTTTCTTCCCTCTAAAAATATATTATTTTTGGCCCCAGCCGAGTAGCTCAGTTGTTTAGAGTGTCATCCCAATATGCCAAGGTTGTGGGTTTGATTCCCAGTCAGGGCACATACAATGAATGCATAAATAAGTGGAACAACAAATTGATATCTCTATCTCTATCTCTCTCCCTTCTCCTCTCTCGAAAATTAATCAATCAATAAAAATTAAGTATATTATTTTTAAACTATATAATAATTACAAATTCATTTCCTTGAGTATTAAGTCATTCATGATGTCAATTTTCTTAACTATTTGGAAACCCTGGTTGTACAAGATGGCCTTTCACGCCCCCTGTACTTGCTTGGTCTGTGTACTGCAGGCTGCCTCTGCAAATGCTATGGACTGAATGTGGGGGGGGTGAACTGACAGTTTTTCCTTCTGGACATGAGAATTCTAGAGGAGCAGCAGCTGCCTGGAGCACTATTCTCCCCCTTCAGCCTTTGAAAGGCTTAGCTTAGCTGGTCTGAGTATTGTTCCTTAATCAGTCTGACCCCTGAAGAATGGGATTTTTAGCAAGAAGCAGTTTTTCTTTGATCTAAAAAACCTAAGTTCTTAATATAAAGTCTCTAACTAGGTTTTTGGTTTCCACAAAATCCCAGAAGTTACATACAAATTTACTTTTTCAATGTGCATTTTTAAAGTAAGAGTCTTGACAGCTTTCCTAGGCTATCCAAAGGGTTCTGTGACTCTAAAAGTGTTAAGAACTATTGCCTAAGCCAGAGGGAAGTTTGTTTTTTTTTTAAGTAAATGTGAGGACTTTCTTATTTTTCTTTGAGTTGTCTTTTTTTTCTATTTCCCAAAAAATGGTGTCAGCTTGATAAGAATGTTAACTAGCCCTAGCCGGTTTAGCTCAGTGGATAGAGCGTCGGCCTGTGGACCAAAGGGTCCCAGGTTCGATCCCGGTCAAGTGCAGGCTCCTTGGGCCTGGTCAGAGGCAACCAATCGATGTGTTTCTCTCACATCGATGTTTCTCTCTGTCTTTCCCTCTCTCTTCCACTCTCCCTAAAAAATCAATGGAAAAATATCCTCGGGTGAGGATTAACAAAAAAAACAAAAACAAAAAAAAAGAATGTTAACTACAGGAAAGCTGGTTGACCAATATTTCATTTTATTTAAAATGGATAAAGTTATAAGCAAATGGGATGGAGTAAGTATCTTCAAAAGGAACAGAATGTCACATTCATAAAATAAAAACAGACTACTATAAAAGAATATATTTGTAATTCTACAGTTTTAAATGACTTTAAAAACACTTGTACTTTCCTTCAGTATTTTTATTAATAATGATTAATGAAGTCTAAACCAACAAATTCACTAAATGGCTTACGGCATCTACCTAAACAGTGATTACTAAAGGGAGAGAATACAATATCAACTTCAGAAATAATGATCAATGTTCTAAGAAAATACTTTTGAGTATGCTACACATCTCGTTTGTCTTTGTTTATCTAGCACCTTCTAAAAAATATTTCTTAAATCATAAATATTTCTTAAATCATAATCTGAACACACTCTTTTAAGAGCTATCAGCTCCTCTGGAAGACAGCAGCCTCCTGCCTCTGCAAATGTTGTGGGAAGGTCAGGATATGGATTAATTTTAATATTCAAAATAAAAAATGACAAAGATTTTACCATAGCCGGTTTGGTTCAATGGTTAGAGTCTTGGGTTTGATTCCGGTCAAGGGCACACGTACCTAGGTTGCAGGCTCCATCCCCAGCCCTGGTCAGGGCGCATGCAAGAGGCAACCAATCCATGTGTCTGTCTCACACCAATGTTTCTCTCTCTCTCTCTACCCCTGCCTTCTATTCTCTCTAAAAATCAATGGGGAAAAAATATCCTCAGGTGAGGATTAACAACAACAAAAAGACAAAGATTTAAACATTTTTCTGCCTAGAGGTGGAGCTTGAACTAGATTTCTCACAATCCTTTTCAGCTCTACTAATCTGGTCTATGGAGAAAAATGTCCAACTCCTCTCAACATGAACTTTAGAATGAGTCCTAAGTTACTATGCACAGAAAAATAATTTTTATTCTTTGACCTGCCAAACTTCTAACAGACAATGTAGTATTCCAATACACAAATTAAGACTAGCAGTATAACCACAATAAGAAACCAAATATACATACCTCCTGTTCTTCCATTACCAATCTGCACAGCAGGTTGAAGGCTTCCTTCATTTTGCAATAAATGAGGCAAATGATAATAAATACTTGGCACGTGGAGAGATTTTTTGCCTGTTAACTCCTTTAATAGCTTTAAGGTATTATCTGAAACACAGAAGTATAATTATTGCACAAGACACCTTACCTATAGATGTTGCAGTTTTTACAAATATAGCAGTAAAATTTATGAAAACTAGAAATAAAGAATTTTATTTCCTAATTTCATACTTTGGTGAATGGGATCTCCATTTGAAGTGAAAAAGATGCTTTTGCAATAAAATTAAATAATGATAATAAATTTTGGTGATAATGTGATAAATGTTTCAGCTATTCAGAAAAACATCAAAAACCCTGAAACACCTCTGTCCTGTTATTCAATAACTTCCCTTTTAGGAATTTAACTTTTATGCATTCAGTGAATATTTAGTGATTATCTATTTTGTTGCAGCCACTGTGCTGTGTTGTTAAAAATCAATGGTCAGCCCTAGCAGGTTTGGCTCAGTGGATGGAGCCTTGGCCTGCGGACTGAAAGGTCCCAGGTTCGATTCTGGTCAAGGGCATGTACCTGGGTTGCGGGCACATCCCCAGCAGGAGGTGTGCAGGAGGCAGCTAATCGATATTTCTCTCTCATTGCTGTTTTCTAGCTCTCTATCCCTCTCCCTTCCTTTCTGTAAAAAATCAATAAAATATATATTAAAAAAATCAATGGTCATCAAAACATAGATCTTGTTTTTAAGAAAGGCATAATCTAATGAAAATAACTTAAGAGCTACCAGAAGTGTGATTGATTTATATGCAAAGATGTTTATCACAGAGCTATAAACTGGGGCAGAAAAACCACTCAGAAAAGCCTATTTGCCTAATTATTAAAAAATGTTTAATATATTACAGTAAATGATTAGCTGACAAGTTATATAGCCATTAGAAATGGCATTTTTGGAGAATATTCAATGACATAGTAAATTCTAATACATAATTTCAAGAGTAAAAATCAGGCTATAACACACAATAACAATTTTGAAGAAAAATATTCATAAAAAAAGACTAGACAGAAACAAAAAAATGTTAACTGAAATCATTTGGCAGAAAGCTTATGGATGATTTATTTTTATTATCTGTACCATTCCATACTTTTACTTATTTTTAATATTATTATTTTTTTAATCCTTACCCACGGACATGCTTAGAGTGAAGACGGAAGGGAAGGAGAGAGAGACTGGTGTGAGAGAGCAACATCAATTGGTTGCCTTCTGTATGTGCCCCGAACAGGGATCGAACTTTGCAACCCAGGTATGTGCCTTGACCAGGTATCGAACATGCAACCACTCAGTACACAGGATGACATTCAACCAACTGAGCCACTCTGGCTGGGTTACCATTCCATAATTTTAAATGTTACTGTGCCATAATACAATTTCATAATCAGAAGAGAAAACAATTAAGCATGAAATTTTTAAAATAAGGTAAGGTAGTGAATCTTAAGACAAGAAGAACTAATGGTAAAGGATTAGAACAGATTATGCTAAATGAAAAGTACATTAATCTTGAAATAGTATGTAAATTTGAAAGCAACGGATACACATATATCAGTTTGATTATTAGAATAAGAATGGTACAGAAACAGAGAGATGATTGGCACTCATCATATTCTAACCAGAAGTTCTCAGAGAAAAAAGTCAAATATCTCTAAAAGTACCCATTATAAAACTTAATATTTTTTTCTTATAAGTCAGATCTAAGAGCACGAATTGCTTCAAAGAGCTCAAGATTCTCCAGAGTCCATCTGAGGCCCATACAAGTCATAACATAAACATGTATAAATGCAAAGTTAAATTTTTATCTCATTTTGAATATGATTTTAAAAACATAAAAACACTATTATCAATGAAACTTGCACAACTGAAATTTAACCCATTATTACTCTCTTAAATTAATAAAAACTATTTTATAATATACCATAATAGAAAATTTTCTGTGATGATTTCTCTCTCTCTGAAAAGGGTAATAAATGTTGGCTGATAAGCTACTCTATAACTTTCAAATAAAATATTTCACATAACCCTCTGAAAATATAATCTTCTTATAAAACTAAAAATATAATTTGTACCTGAAAATGTATTCAATGTGTCCTTACTTCCATTTGTCTCTGCTCCTACACGCCTGAACTGCTGTACAATGGCACTTAATTCAGAAGAGCGCTGTGAGATTCTATGTTCAGCTATCCGAAGACGTTCTTTCAAAGCAAGAAATTCTCGTTGATAAGCAATCAGTTTTTCTAGAAGCAAACCCAAAAGTTATTAGTGTATTTCTTAAAAAAAATAACAAACAACATAAAACAGAACTGAAAATAAAAAGGATCCCTGATGAGTTATATAACAAAGCACCATTAAGTGTGCTCTTAGTATCTGTCAGAATATGAGTACTTTAGAAATTCAAAGACAGGGAGAAAAAGACAAAAGTTTTTAAAATTAACACTTCAAGGATAATACTAACATCCTTTCTCAAAAGGCACAAACAACTGTAAAGATGGAAAAAGACAGGGATGAGGCACTGAAACTAATGATAATACATCTAACTAGAAGCCCAGTGCAGAGATTCGTGCACTGGCAAGGTCCCTCAGCCTGGCTTGCAGGGATCGGGCCGAAACCGGCTCTCCAACATCCCCCGAGGGGTGCCGGATTGCAAGAGGGCAGTTCTTGGGTGACACACCCCGGAATCGGGCTCCCTCCTCTCTGGTTCCAGGTGCATAACCTGAGAACTGCAGCTGCCAAGTCACCACAGCTCGGCAGCTCCTGCGTTGAGCATCTGCCCCCTGGTGGTCAGTGCACATCATAGCTACCAGTCAGACGGTCAAATGGTTGGCCAGTTGCTTAGGCTTTTATATATGTAGATGACATAATGAATATAACCACTTATATAGCATAATTATTAATTTCCAAGGTTAAATGTTTCCTCTGTACTTCATATTCTGCAAAGATTTCCCTAGGCCAGACTTCAGCCACATTCCTGATCCCTAAAAACTTAATCAGGTAAATGTAAGATGATCCTAGTTGAAACCCATTCATTTTATTTTATTTTTATTTTTTATCTCTAGCTGGCTGGCTTCGCTCTTGTCTAGTTCAATATATTATCATAATAGTCTTCTTTAAAGAAATCTTTATTGTTGAAATACACTAATCCTCAATACACTATCATAATAGTTATAGTCTTTTTTAAAAAAATATTTATTGTTGCCCTAGCTGGCTTGGCTCAGTGGATAGAGCATCAGCCTGTGGACTGAAGGGTCCCAGGTTCGATTCCAGCCAAGGACACATGCCTGGGTTGCGGGCTCCATCCCCAGTGGGGGGCGTGCAGGAGGCAGCCGATCTATGATTCTCTATCATCATTGATGTTTCTATCTCTCTCTCCTTCTCCCTTCCTCTCTGAAATCAATAAATATATTTTAAAAAATAAAAATATTTATTGTTGAAAGCATTACTTATGTCCCCTGTTTTCTCCCACTGCCCCTTATAGCCTGCCCCCACACCCTACTCCAGGCCTCCACCACCCTATTGCCTGTGTCTATATATGCATACAAGTTCTTTCATTGATCACTTCCCACCCACCCACTCCTGCCTTCCCTCTGAGATTCAACAGTATTATTCCATGCTTCTGTGTCTCTTTTGATCTTATGTCATGCTTCTCATCTATTTTGTTCAACAGTTTATTTTGTTCCCTAGATTCCACAAATAAGTGAGATGATGTGATACTTGTCTTTCTCTGACTGGCTTATTTCACGTAGGATAATACTCTCCAGGTCCCTCCATACTGTCTCAAAGGGCAAGAGATCCTTCTTTTTTATTGCTACATATACCATGGTATAAATGTACCACAGCTTTTCTACCCACTCATTTACTGATGGGCACTTGGGCTGTTTCCAGACCTTAGCTATTACAAATTGTACTGCTATGAACATAGGGGTGCATACATTCTTTCTGATTGGTGTTTCGGGTTTCTTAGGATATATTCCTAGAAGTGGGATCACTGGGTCAAATGGCAGTTCCATATTTAATTTTTCTATGAAACGCCACACTGTTTTTCCATAATGGTTACACCAGTCTGCATTCCCACCAGCAGTGTACTAGGGTTCCCTTTTCTCCACATCCTCTCCAGCACTTGTCATTTGCTGATTTGTTGATGGTAGCCATTCTGACAGATGTGAGGTGATACCGCATTATCATTTTATTTTGCACTAGAAGCCTGGTGCACGAAATTCGTGTCGGGGAGAGGGGTGTCCCTCAGCCCAGCCTGCACCCTCTTGCAATCCGGGATCACTGGCTCCTAACTGCTCGCCTGCCTGCCTGATCTCCTCTAACCATCTGCCTGCCTGCATGATATCCCCTAACCACTCACCTGCCAGCCTGATCGCCCCCAGCGGCATCTGCCTCGGCCCCTGCCGTGGCAGCTTCATCCAGAAGGACATCTGGAAGGTTGTTTGGCTGTCCAGTCTAATTAGCATATTATGCTTTTATTATTATAGATAGATGACTTCGAGCCTTTTTTCATATGTCTCTTGGCCATCTGTATGTTCTCTTTGGAGAAGTGTCCACATAGGTCCTTTGCCCATTTTTTTTTTAATTGGATTGTTCATCTTCATTTTGTTAAGTTGTATGAGTTCCTTATATATTTCAGAAATTAATACTTTATCAGATGTATCATTGCCAAATATGTTCTCCCATACAGTGGATTCCCTTTTCATTTTGTTGATGGTTTCTTTTGCTGTGCAAAAAGTTTTTATTTTATAGTCCCATTTGTTCATTTTCTCCTTAGTTTCCTTTGCCCTAGGAGATGTATCCACAAACACATAGCTATGAGAGATGTCTGAGATTTTGCTGCCTATGGTTTCTTCTGGGATTTTTATGGTTTCACGTCTTACATTTAAGTCTTTTATCAATTTTGAGTTTATTTTTGTGTATGGTGTAAGTTGGTAGTCTAGTTTCATTTTTGTGCATGTACCTGTCCAAATTTCCCAACACCATTTACTTAAGTCACTGTCTTAAGTCCATTGTATACCCTTGCCTCCTTTATCAAATATTGATTGAACATAATGGCTTGGGGTGATTTCTGGGGTCTCTGATCTGTTCCATTGATATATATATGTCTGTTCTTATGACAGTATCAGGCTGTTTTGATTACAATGGCTTTGTAGTATAATGTCATATCTGGTATTGTGATCCCCCCAACTTTGTTGTTCTTTCTCAACATTGCTGAAGCTTTTTGGTACCCATATAAATTTTTGGAGTATTTGTTCTAGATCTGTGAAATATAATGTTGGTAATTTAATAGGGACTGCATTGAATCTATAAATTGCTTCGAGTAATATGGACATTTAAATTATGTTAATTCTACCAATCCATTAACCCAGTATATTCTTCCACTTGTTTGTATCTTCCTCTATCTCTTTTTATCATCATCATGTAGTTTTCCGAGTACAACTCTTTTACCTCCTTGGTAAAGTTTATTATTAGGTATCTTAATTTTGTTGTTGCTATGGCAAGTAGGGTTATTTGTTTAGTTTCTGTTTCTGAGCATTCATTACTGGTGTATAAAAATGCCATCAATTTCTAGGTGTTAACTTTATATCCCTCTCACAATCCAGGACCGCTGGCTACTAATCACTCACCTGCCTGCCTGCCTGATTGCTCCTAACCACTCTACCTGCCTGCCTGATCGTCCCTAACTGCTCTCCCCTGCCGGCCTGATCGCCCCTAACCGCCTCTGCCTCTGCCTCGGCCTCCGCCACCATGGCTTTGTCCGGAAGGACGGCCGGAAGATGTCCGGTTGACCCGGTCTAATTAGCATATTACCCTTTTATTAGTATAGACTAGAGGCCCGGTGCACAAAAATTTGTGCACTTGTGGGGGAGAGGGGGTCCCTCAGCCCGGCCTGTGCCCTCTCGCAGTCTGGGACCCCTCGGGAGATAACGACCTGCTGGCTTAGGCCTGCTCCCGGGTGGCAGAGGGCAGGCCCAATCCCTAGGTGCAGCCCCTGGTCGGGCTCAGAGCAGGGCCGATTGGGGAGTTGGGGCGCCGCCCCCTGTCATGCACAGAGCAAGGCGGATCGGGAGGTTGCGATGCCACCCTCAGTCATGCTCAGGGTAGGGCCGATTGGGGGGTTGGGGCACCGCCCCCTGTCACACTCAAGGCAGGGTCGATGGGGAGGTTGCGGCGCCACCCCCTGTCACGCACAGAGCAGGGCCAATCAGGGGGTTGGGCACTGCCCCCTGTCATGCACAGAGCAGGGCCCATCAGGGGGGTTGGGGCGCCACCACTGTCACACTCGGGGCAGGGC
>NW_005355890.1:536841-538662 GCF_000412655.1 Myotis brandtii | reverse complement strand
TCTCCTTTTTTTCTTTTTTTTTTTATTCTGGCATTTATTTACCTTCTATGGCTGTCACTGGAGCTGAGAGCCGGCTTTCTCTCTGAGGCTCGGCTGCTGAAAGCAGGTTTCTGGCCTTTGTTTTCTGTATTCGAAACAATGTTGCGACTCCAGCTCTGAGATCCCGGCTGACTGACAGGAGGTTTCTGGGGTTTTGTTTATCTTCTATAAATGTTACAATGTTTCCAACTGAAGCTCAGAGGCCGGCAAGGCAGGCGGGGGAACGTTGGAGTCCTCTGTCACTGAAGGAAGCAAGCCTCCCTGTTCGCATCAGCTGCCTGGCTGCCGGCCGCCATCTTGGCTGACAGTTAATTTGCATATCTCCCTGATTAGCCAATGGGAAGGGTAGCGGTTGTACGCTAATTACCATGTTTCTCTTTTATTAGTGTAGATTAGTCAGCTCAGATAGTCATAACAAAACATCATAAATTTGTGTGGCTTAAACAACAGAAATGTATTTTTCTAACAGTTCTGGAGGCTGGTATTTGGGGTCAGGGTACCAGCATAGCATCATCCCATATACCAGAAAGTGGTGGATCAATTGCCAGTCAGGGCACATGCCCAGGTTGCAGATTCAATACCCAGTCCAGTGAGTGCAGGAAACAACAGAAAAATGTTTCTCTCTCTCTCCCTTCTTCTGAGATCAATTAAACTGAATCATCCTATCCTATATAATAAAGAGGTAATATGCAAATAGACCAGTGATGGCGAACCTATGACATGCGTGTCAGAGGTGACACGCGAACTCCTTTTTTTGGTTGATTTTTCTTTGTTAAATAGCATTTAAATATATAAAATAAATATCAAAAATATAAGTCTTTGTTTTACTATGGTTGCAAATATCAAAAAATTTCTATATGTGACACAGCACCAGAGTTAAGTTAGGGTTTTTCAAAATGCTGACAAGCCGAGCTCAAAAGGTTCACCATCACTGAAATAGACTATCACGCCCTCACAAGATGGTGGCGCCCAGAGCAGGGGCGGGGCTGGCTGCTCTGTGTACCTGTCACCGGAGTCCCCTCAGCCCTGCCGTGGGCCTCAGGTCCTCCTGCACCCCCCACTGACTGAGGCTCAGGCAAGCAGGGCTGGCCGAGGTGCAGGCAAGCCTCAGATGGTGGCTGCCCGGCTGCCCAGGGCCGGCCCGAGGCTCAGGTAACCAGAGGGGGCAGGCCGGGCTGAGGGACCCCCCCCTCCAGTGCATGAATTTTCATGCACCGGGCCTCTAGTAAATAAATAATGTTCTCTAAGTATGGTTTTAACAAGAAAGACATTAGTGATCTATGAAGTGAAAAACTTGTTGTAACACATGTATACAGCATGATGCCATTTAAAAAAATATTTATTGATTTCAGAGGAAGGGAGAAGGCTAGATAGAAACATCAATGATGAGAATCATTGATCAGCTGCATCCTGCATGCCCCTACTGAGGATCAAGCCCGAAATTTGACCAGGAATCATATTGTGACCTCCTGGTTCATAGATCAATGCTCACCCACTGAACCCCACCAGCTGGGCCCCATTTTTATCAATACCAGGCACATGAGGTACACTGGCAAGATCTCACTCCTAGATGAAAGTCTGAAATTGCCCAAACTCCTTTGCAGCGAGGTTCCTGGATATGAATTCGTTTCTGCCAATTGGATGTGCTTGCACAATATTTTGAAGGCAGAAGTGGGGCAGCGGCATCTTCCTGCAGTTTGGGCTGTTTGCTGCTGGTGATCATGTTTGCAGAGATGTGGAGGTTTTCTGCAGCGGAATCCAGGCTGTGCACAGGCAGTTGTG
>NW_005355890.1:528096-536693 GCF_000412655.1 Myotis brandtii | reverse complement strand
TCTTTCCTGGGGGCCCAGCCTAATACCCACTCCTCCAGCTTTCCAATGATTTCCCAAGCACCAATTCCCTGTGCTAAAGTCTTTCCTGCCTAAAATAGCAAAGATCTAAAAACATTTTGGATCCTCTACTTTCAACAAAAACAATGCTGCACAGGGTCAGATCTGAAAAGTGGGTGAGGTGTTACAGAAAGCTCCCTTCTTTGAGTTTCAGCTTCCTCTCCTGTAAAACTGAGATCAAAGATTATCTGTTCATAGTTACTGAAGACCGTGGCAGCTGTGTTTCCTGAAGATGGCCACAACATTTCCTATCCTTCCTGTGGCCTTGCCACTTTCCACCATGTCCTCTCTCTCTTGAGGGGCTGACCTCTGAATTCCAAGGCCAAGGCCGAAAAGGCACAGGGCTGCAGCCCCGCCCACCCTGCCAGGGTTTCCAAGCTCCGGCCCCGCCCACGCTGCGTGGGGCCTTGTCCTCCAGGTTCGCTTCCCCTCCCGTCTGCGGCCCAGCACCTCACTGCATATTATGGCCCACCTGCTGGTGCTGCTGTGCCCAGCAGGCAGGGTAAGAGCCCAGGCCGGGCCTCGCACCTCCTGGCTCCTGTGTGCCGCTGCCCCCTGTGCCTCACGGCCCCTATTCCTGCTGCTGTTCCGACCAGGGCCAGACGCCCAGGTGCTGTGCGCAGCCCGCGGGGACTGCTGTGGCCACCAGGAAAGCCTCCCCACCCCATCCCCAACTCCAGCGCTCTGATCCCAGTCCACTTCCGCCAAAGGAGAGCTTTGCCAACGCAGCTGCCCGAGACGGAGACCGAGCAACTCCAAGGTCCCCGGACCCCAAATTTCTGCCAGCCAAGGCGGTTGGCCGGCTTGCCCCGCCCTGATCGGGGTGTTGGGGGTGATCCAGCCCGGATCAGGCTGGTTTGCTGGCCGCAGTGGGTGTCATAGTGACCGGTCATTAGGTCATTATGGTCGTGACGGCGTTACGGTCTCTGGCTTTTTATATAGATAGATAGACAGTAGTGTTTGTAATGGAGTCATTAGGATTTTCTATGTACAATATCATGTCATTGTCAAACAGTGGGTTTTACTTCCTCCTTTCCAATTTCGATGTCCATCATCTTTCTTCTTGTCTGATCACTCTGTCTAGGACTTCCACTACTATGCTGAATAAGAGTGGTGAAAGCGGACATCCCTGTCTTGTTCCTATTCTTTGGAAAAATGGTTTTTGTTTTTGCCCATTGAGTATGCTATTGGCTGCAGGTTTGTCATAAATGACCTTTATTATGTTGAGGCATGATCCTTTTATTCCCACTTTGCTGAGAGTTTTTATTAAAAATGGGTGTTGGATTTTGTTGAATGCTTTTTCTGCATCAATTGATGTTATTTTTGTCTTTCAATTTGTTTATGTTATGTATCACATTTATTGATTTGCCAATATCGTACCAGTCTTGCATCCCTGGAATAAATCTCACTTGGTCATCCTGTATTATCTTTTTTATATATTGCTGGATTCAACTTGCTGATATTTTGTTGAGGGTTTTAGCATCCATGTTCATCAGGGATATTGGCCTATAATTCTCTTTCTTTGTAGTGTCTTCATCTGGTTTTGGAATTAGGAACTTGTAAAAAGAGCTTGATAGTGTTCCTTTCTCTTGGATTTTTGGGGAATAGCTTGAGAAATATATAGGCGTTAGTTCTTCTTTGAATGTTTGGTGAAACTCCCTTGTGAAGTTGTCAAGACCAGGGTTTTGTTTGCTGGGAGTTTTTTTTTTATTTTTTATTACTGCTTCAATTTCCTCAGTTGTTATTGGCCTATTCAGGTGTTCTGATCTTCCTGACTGAGTTTTGGAAGATTGTATTTTTCTAGGAATTTGTCCAATTCATCCACATTGTCCAGTTTGTTGGCATATAGTTGCTCATAGTATTTTCTTGCAATCCTTAGTATTTCTTTGATGTCAGTTGTTACTTCACCACTTTCATTTCTGATTTTGTTTACTTGGGTCCCCTCTCTTTGTATCTTGATGAGACTGGCTAAAGGTACATGAATCTCGTTTATCTTTTCAAAGAACCAGCTTTTGGATTGAGTGATCTTTTGTATTAATCTCTATTATCACTTATTTCTGCTCTAATCTTTATCATTTTCTTCCTTCTACTTATTCTGGGCTTCCTTATTATTCTCTTTCTAATTCTTTAAGTTGTAGAATTAAAGTTTATTATTAATTATTATTAATTTTTCTTGTTTTTTTGAAATAGGCCTGTAATGTTATGAACTTCACTCTCAGGACTGCTTTTGCAGTGTCCCAGAGATTTTGGGTTGTTGTGCATTCATATTCATTTGTTTCCAGGAAGTTTTTTATTTCTTTCTTGATCTCATTGGTAACACATTCATTGTTTAATAACATACTATTTAGCCTTCTTATGTTTGAATATTTTTGTGATTTTACTGTAGTTGATTTCTAATTTCATTCCACTGCGATCTGAGAAGATGCTTGATATGATTTCAATCTCTTGAACTTGTGGAGACTTATTTTGTAACATATGGTCTATCTTTGAGAATCACCTATGTGCACTTGAAAAGAATGTATATTCTGCAGCTTTGGGGTGAAATGTTCCATAAATGTCAGTTAAATTCATCTGATCCAGTGTGTCATTTACAGTCATTGTTTCCCTGTTAATTTTTTGTCTGGAAGATCTATCCAGTGAAGTCAGTGAGTTGTAAAAATCCCCTACTATGAATGTATTGCTGTTGATCTCTCCCTTAAGTCCTCCAGAAGATCTATAATAATAAAAGCATAATATGCAAATCGACCGAACAGCCAAACAGCGGAACGACCGTCTGGACGCCCTTCTGGACAACCTCCCAGATGAAGCCGAGGCTGTGAGGGCCGAGGCAGCCAGAGCTGCGAAGGCCTACTCTTACACAAACTTCATGAAATAAAGAGCTTCGTAGACAACAACAACAAAAAAAAGGCTGAGGGAGTTTATTACCACCAGGCCAGCAATGCAAGAAATGTTAAAGGAATTGTTATAAAAGAAGAAATAGAAAGGGAGGAAGGAACACAGGCATAAAAACAATGGCAACAAACAAGTACCTATCAACAATAACCCTATATGTATTGGATGAAATCCTAAGAAAACCTGACCCATATATATGCTGTCTACAAGAGACCAACCTCAGAACAAAGAACTCACAAAAAAAAATTTTTGAAAAAAAAAAAAAAAAAAAAAAAAAAAAAAAAAAAAAAAAAAAGCTGGGGCAGCAATACTTATATCTAACAAAACAAACTTCAAAGTAAAGGCCATAACAAGAGATAAGGAAGGCCACTTCATAATACCAAAGGGATTGCCAAAACAAGAGGATATAACTCCGTTAAACGTATATGCACCCAATACAGGAGCATCCAAATACATAAAAATACTTCTGGAAGATATCAAGGGAGAGAACACTAACAATACAATCATAGCAGTGGACTTTAATACCCCATTGACATCATTGGATAAATCTTTCAGACAAAAAATCAACAAGGAAACAGCAATCTTAAATGATTCACTAGATCAGATGGAACTAATTGACATGTTCAGAACATTTCACCCCAAAGCTACAGAATATACATTCTTCTCAAGTGCATATGGGACATTTTCAAAGAAAGACCACATGTTAAGACATAGGCTAAGTCTCTACAAATTCAAGAATATTGAAATTATATCAAGCATCTTCTCAGATCACAATGGCATTAAGTTAGAAATCAACTATAATAACAACAATCAAACACATGG
The DNA here is from genome assembly GCF_000412655.1 of Myotis brandtii. NCBI lineage: Eukaryota > Metazoa > Chordata > Mammalia > Chiroptera > Vespertilionidae > Myotis > Myotis brandtii. The sequence goes on along the minus strand of NW_005355890.1, from coordinate 532,922 downwards.
AGGCTAAATAGCATGCTATTACACAATAAATGGGTTACCAAAGAGATCAAAAAAGAAATAAATAAAAAAACATCCTGGAAACAAATGACAATAAACAGAAAACAATCCAAAATCTATGGGACACAGTGAAAGCAATCCTGAGCGGGAACTTCATAGCACTACAGATTTACCTCAAAAAACAAGAAAAACTTGTAATAAGTTATCTAAACCTACAACTTAAAAAATTAGAAAGAGATCAACAAGAAAAGCCCAGAGTAAGTAGAAGGAAGGAAATAATAAATATCAGAGTGGAAATAAATGACATAGAGACCAAAAAAACAATACAAAAGATCAATAAAACCAAGAGCAATAAACAAGATTGATAAACCTCTTGCCAGACTCACAAAGAAACAAAGAGAGAGGATGCAAATAAACAAAATCAGAAACAAAAGAGGTAAAGTAACAACTGACACTGTAGAGATACAAAGGATTGTAAATAAATACTATGAACAACTCTATTCCAATAAACTGGACAACCTTGACCTAATGGACATACTCCTAGAAAAACACAATCTTCCAAAACTCAATCAGGAAGAATCAGAAAACCTGAATACACTGATAACTACTGATGAAATTGAAGCAGTAATAAAAAATTTTAAAAACTCCAGCAAATAAAAGCCCTGGATGGCTTCACAGGGGAGTTTTACCAAACATCAAAGAAGAAAGAACACCTATCTCCTCAAACTATTCCAAAAAAATCAGAAAGAAGAGACACTTCCTAGCTCTTTCTACGAGGCCAAGATTACCCGAATCCCAACACGAGATAAAGACACTACAAAGAAACAGAATTACAGGCCAATATCCCTGATGAACACAGATGCTAAAATCCTCAACAAAATTCTAGCAAACCGGACCCAGCAATGCATTAGAAAAATCATACACCATGACCAAGTGGGGTTTATTCCGGAGATGCAAGGCTGGTACAATATCCTCAAATCAATAAATGTGATACATCACATAAACAATCTGAAAAATAAATACCACATCATACCAATTGATGCAGAAAAAGCATTCGACAAAATCCAGCACCGTCTTTTCATAAAAACTCTATAAAAAGTGGGAATGGAGGGGTCATATCTCAACATAATAAAAGTCTTATATGACAAACCTACAGCCAACATCATACTCAATGGGCAAAAACTAAAACCATTTTCCAGAAGAACAGGAACAAGACAGGCGTGCCGACTTTCACCACTCCTGTTGGACACAGTACTAGAAGTGCTAGCCGTAGGATCAGACAAGAGGAAATAAAAGGCATCCAAATTGGAAAGGAGGAAGTAAAACTGCCATTATTTGCAGATGACAGGATATTATACATAGCAAACCCTAAAGACTCCATAAAAAAACTACTATATTTAATAAATGAAGTCAGTGATGTAGCAGGATATAAAATTAACACCCAGAAATCTATGGCATTTTTATACACTAATAATGAACTCTCAAAAAGGAAAACTAAACAATCCCATTTACCATTGCAACAAAAATATTAAGATGCTTAGGAATAAACTTAAGCTGTACCCCAAAAACTGCTGAGAGAGAGGAAGATATACATAAATGGAAGAATATGCCATGTTCATGGATTGGTAGAATCAACATCATTAAAATGTCCCCACTACCCAAAGCAATCTATAGATTCAATGCAATCCCGATTCAAATACCAACAACATACTTCACAGACATAGAACAAATATTCCAAAAAGTTATATGGAATAAAAAAAGACTCCGAATAGACATAGCAGTCTAGAGAAAAAAGAACAATGTTGGAGGGAATCACAATACCAGATTTCAAGTTATACTACAAAGCTACTGTACTCAAAACAGCCTGGAACTGGCATAAGAACAGGCATATACTAGTAGACCAATGGAACAGAACAGAGAACCCAGAAATTGACCCAAGCCATTATGCTCAATTAATATTTAACAAAGGAGGCAAAAGCGTACAATGGAGTCAAGACAATCTCTTCAATAAATGGTGCTGGGTAAATTGGACAGACACTTGCAAAAAAAATGAAACTAGTCTACCAACTTACACTATACACAAAAATAAACCCAAAATGGGTAAAAGACTTAAATGTAAAGATGTCAAACCATAAAAATCAAAGGAGAAACCATTGGCAGCAATATCTCAGACATCTCTCAGAACAACATGTTTACAGATACATCTTCTAGGACAATGGAAACTAAGGAAAAAGTAAATAAATGGGACTACATCAAAATAAAAAGCTTCTACACAGCAAAAGAAACCATCAACAAAATAACAAGAGAGCAGTGCATGGGAGGACATATTTGCCAACGATACATCCGATAAAGTTTTAATCTCCAAAATTTATAGGGAACTCATACAATTTAATAAAAGATAAACAATTCAATTAAAAAATGGGGAAAGGACCAAAATAGACACTTCTCCAAAATGGGGATACTTAAGGCCAAAAAGGCATGTGAAAAAATCCTCAAAGTCACTAATCATCTAAGAGATGCAAATCAAAATGTCAATGAGGTACCACCTCATACCTGTGAGAATGGCTATCATCAACAAATCAACAAATGACAAGTGTTGGCAAAGATGTGGAGAAAAGGGAACCCTGGTACACTGCTGGTAGAATGCAGACTGGTGCAGCCTCTGTGGAAAACAGTTTGGAGTTTCCTCAAAATATTAAAAATGGAACTCCCATTTGACCCAGTGATCCCACGTCTACGAATATATCCCAAAAAATCAGAAACATTCGTCAGACAGAATATATGCACCCTATGTTCATAGCAGTGCAATTTACCATAGCTAAGATTTGGAAACAGCCTAAGTGCCCATCAGCAGATGAGTGAATTAAAAAGCTGTGGTACATCTACACAATGGAATACTACGCTGCTGTGAAAAAGAAAGAACTCTTACCATTTGCAACAGCATGGATGGACCTAGTACATTATGCTAAACGAAATAAGCCATTCAGAGAAAGATAGGTATCACATGATCTCACTCATATGTGGAATCTAATGAACAACATAAACTGATTAACAAAAATAGACCCAGAGACATAGAAATATCAAACAGACTATCAAACCTCAGAGGGAAGGCAGGAAAAAGTGGTGTGTGGAAAGAGAATAACCAATGAACTCATATGGATATATGCATAACACATAGACACAGACAACAGGGTGGTGAAGGCCTGGTGGGGGCAACGGGGTAGGAGAGGTCAATGGAGGAAAAAGGAGACATATGTAATACTTTCAACAATAAAGATTAAAAAAATAAATAAACAAAATATTTAAAAGGAGGGGGAGGCACAGGAAGATACCTGAGGTATTCTGAATGGCCACATTTGGGATAATTTAAGTACCAAAATAAATATTGGTGGCAACAGATAACCTATTGAATAAAATAAGAATCCATGAACCCATATCAATGATAAATAACAATTAACAGATGAGGGAAATGTTTCTTACAGTAGTATGCCAACTAATAAACATTGAAGGATTGATGAATATTAGAAAATCATTATTTTGCAACTATCATAGCAATAACTAATTCAGGCAAGAATAAAAAAATGGATGCTAAAACTAGCAGGTGAAACTCTGATGAACAATGAGATATATACATCATCTCAAAGTATCTTCCTACAAAGTACTTATTAATTTACAAAGAAGAAATCTGGCAGATATTATCTTAATCAAGTAATCAAAATTCACCTAGACAACAATGGAACAGACATCAGATGCCTCCTGATGTAATGCACAGAGTGCACACCTCATTTATGTGGTATTCCTGCCAAAAATACATGATCTGAATCTCATCTCAAGGAGACATCATACACATCCAAATGAAGAGTCAATGTATAAAACAAAAAGCTTGTATTTACATGTCAAGGTCATCAAAGACACATATTTAGGAATTGTCTAAGAGTAAGAAACTAAAGGAAACATGACGAAGACATGGCAAAGACAATTCTGGGTTGGATCCTGGAGCAGAAAAAAATGAATACTATAAAGAACATTACTGGAGAAAATAAAAACATCTACACTAATAAAAGAGAAACATGGTAATTGGCGTACGACCGCTACCCTTTTCATTGGCTAATCAGTGAGTATATGCAAATTAACTGTCAGCCAAGATGGCAGCCAGCAGCCAGGCACTGAAGCGAGCAGGGAGGCTTGCTTGCTGCAGACTCCAACGTTCCCCGCCTCAGTTGCCCGCCTCTCAGTTGCAACTCTAAGCAACTATATACTATGTTGCAAATAAGAAGCTAAACAAAACCCCAGAAAAGGGCTTCCATTCAGCCGGGCTCGGACCGCAACATTGTATCTATGTTTTCAGCAGCGAGGCCTCAGAGCTAAAGCTGGCCCAGAAAAAAAAAAAAAAAAAGAGAAGAAAACAAGGAGCGGTTGGAAGCTTTAGTCACTCGCCAGCCGGAAAACAGCCCTCAGCCCCTCACCCAGACTGGCCAGGCACCCCAGTGGGGACCCCCACCCTGATCCAGGACACCCTTCAGGGCAAACCAGCCAGCCCCTACCCATGCACCAGGCCTCTATCCTATATAGTAAAAGGGTAATATGCCTCCCAGCACCGGGATCAGCGGAGCAGCGAGGCTCCCGGCACCGGGATCAGCATGACAGGGGGCAGCGCCCAAACCCCCTGATCGCCCTGTGGCTCTGTGAGTGACAGGGGGCGGGGCCACAACCTCCCTATCCGCCCTACTCTGTTCGTGACAGGGGAAGGCACCCCAACCCCCTGATCAGCCCTCCTCTGTGCCTGATAGGGGGGAGCTCCCCAATCCCCTGATTGCCCTGCGCCTCTG
>NW_005355890.1:517702-527671 GCF_000412655.1 Myotis brandtii | reverse complement strand
GGGCGGCGCCCCAACTCCCCAATTGGCCCTGCTCTGAGCCTGACCAGGGGCTGCACTTAGGGATTGGGCCTGCCCTCTGCCACCCGGGAGCAGGCCTAAGCCAGCAGGTCGTTATCTCCCAAGGGGTCCCAGACTGGGAGACCCCCCTCCCCCCGCCCCCTGAGTGCACAAATTTTTGTGCACCGGGCCTCTAGTATATCTATATTTACAGAATAGCTAACATTGTCCCAATGTTAAATTTATAAAATTAGATACTTGTACAGTAAGTCCTCCCTTAATGTCATCAATAGGTTCTTGGAAACTGGGACTTTAAGCAAAACGACATACATAACAAAACCAATTTTACCATGGGCTATTGATATACAGATGTGTCTTTGAAAAAGTACTCTTGTTCACATCAATTAGCCTATGGTAAGGACTTGGTAGGGGAGAGGGCAGCAGAATAGGCAGAACTGCCGTGCACCTCCTCCCAGGGCCTGGAAATACAACTAAGTTGGAGAACATTCACCTGGAATTACCAACTGAGGTCCAGCTGAGGAGGAGACTTACATCAAGGAAGGATAGAAAATACCTGGAGACCAATAGGAAGGGCAACGTCATGAGAGGAGCCGACCCAGCTCCCAGGGATGGCAGGCTAGCAGGGTGGCAGGTGCGAGAGAAGGAGCGCTGGGCTAAAGGAGGGTCTGTTCCCTCAGAAGACAGAGGCCCAGAACCCAGGCTAGGCTCCACAGCCCGCAGAACCAGAGCCGAGAGCCTCAGCCCAGGTAAAATCCAGCCATGAAAGACGGCAGGGCAGCTGACCACAGCAAAGCCTGGAGCCCATAGACCAGGGGGTGGTTGGCCTACTGGCCCTGCCCCCTGGTCGAACTCCCAGTTGAGGGGACAATTTGCATATTAGCCTTTTATTATATAGGATTACATAGGATGTGGCAAAAGAGGCTTTGCAGGTGTAGTTAAGTTGAGGATCTTCAGATGGGGAGAGTATCCTGGATTATCCAGGTGGGACCAATATAATCACAAGAGTTCTTATAAGACGGTGGTTCTCAACCTTGGCTGCACATTAGAATCACCTGGGAGTCTTTTTAAAATCCTGATTTCTGGGCCTCATCCTCCGGAAATTCTGTTTCTTTGTTATGAATGTTGTGGCCCTACCCCATAACAAAGAAACAGAATTTCCGGAGGATGAGGCCCAGAAATCAGGATTTTAAAAAGATTCCCAGGTGATTCTAATGTGCAGCCAAGGTTGAGAACCACTGCCATAGACTGAAGCGGCTTGGAGAGAAAGCCACAGTTTCATTTTTGTTTTCTTCTCTGAACCCAGAGTACAGGAGTTTGCATTTGAGTAATGTGCAGCCAAGGTTGAGAACCACTGCCATAGACTGAAGCGGCTTGGAGAGAAAGCCACAGTTTCATTTTTGTTTTCTTCTCTGAACCCAGAGTACAGGAGTTTGCATTTGCAGCTACTCAGCCAAGGCTTTGGTGCATGGAGGGAGGCGCAGACTTGAAGTGCCTAAAGAGAAGCTGGAGCGGGAAGCAGTGCAGGAGACATGGAAAAGCAGTAGCCAGGCCCTAGTTGGTTTGGCTCAGTGGACAGAGCATCAGCCTATGGACTGAAGAGTCCCGGGTTTGATTCTGGTCAAGGGCACATGTCTGGGTTTTGGACTCAATCCCCACCAGGGAGCATGCAGAAGGCAGCCAATCAATGATTCTCTTTCATCATTGATGTTTCTCTCTCTCTCCCTCTCCCTTCCTCTCTGAAATCAATAAAAAATACATATACATATTTAAAGAAAAGAAAAGCAGTAGCCAGGAATCCTGCATTTGGTTCTTTGTATGCACCCAAACCAAAACAGCCACCTTTCCTGAAAGAAGCTAGCTGCTCCCAGTAGCCACAGGGCAGGTCAAGAAAAAAACCCTGCCCTAGGTGATACAGCCCACCCCACCCTCAGGAGCCCTTCCTGCCACACCTGCATTTTGACCTTTTTAGAGGAAACAAAAGCAGAGGCCAGGCCTACAGGTTTGAACAGTCTCAGTGACTGGACTGAGGGAGGGCCATCCGCCCCACTATCCTGGGCACTAGTCTGGTACTCTCCCCACAGAGGAGAGCTGACAGAAGCTCCGGGTTCCCGCCAATCCCACTGGACTGCATACAAGGATCTCTGCCCAGCTGAGGGCAGAGGACTATTTTGGGCTATTTTCAGAGGAGTAGCTCTGGGATAGGGAAAAACACCAGCCACATTCCCTGGAGTCTGAACAGCACCCCACCTGCCTAAAGCCTCTTCAGAAACAGATTTTTGAGTGATTAAAATTGACAGCAGCTAGCAGGAAAGCCAGGCAGAGGCGGAGCTCACAGAACCAAGGGACATTTGCTGACTCAGCCCTGGGCTCCACACTAACAAACCTGCTTTGGAGGGCAGATGGGCCCCTCCTGCTTGCAGCCAAGTCCTGTGGAGACAGATACAAAGGGTGGGTCACTGGGCACTTAGCGCAGGTTGCTGAAAGCCAACAGAGGACAGTTTCTGATAGTGGTTAGCACCTAATATCTCACAGAAAGCCCAGAACTGGCAAACAGAACAGCCAGGCACAGTCATCAGAAAAGTAGGATCCAAAGGGAGCTCCCGTGGGCCACTAAACTCAGCCGAAAAGAACAGCACTTCACTTTCCTTTTTTTAAAAATTTATTTTTATTTTTTATCTTTCATTTATTTATCTATCTGCTTTGATTTGTTATTATTCTAGTCTCTATTGTTTCATTCATATATCTACTTTTCCTCTTCCCTTTTCCTTTTTCTCTCTTCCTTTTCCTCTCTTATCTCATCTTTTTTCCTTGTCTCATTTTGGGTCTATCGGCTTACTCCTCTATTTTCCTTTTTAATTTCTTTTCTTTTCTTCCTCCTTATTTTAAACCGTTTTCCTTCTCCTTCTCCCCTAATTCTCTATTATTGTTTTCTTTATTTCAGCTCTGCACCTACATGTTCCCCCCCCGACACACACACACACTTTTCTTTGGTATTTTTTATTTTGTTTTTTGTTTGTGTGTGTGTTTGGCTGGTTGTTTTGTTATTTTTCTCTTCTATATTTTTTCTTTCTTACTTTTCTTCTATCATTCGTGTTCTCTTTCTTCTCTCCTCTCTGGTGGTTGCTTTTGTTGTTGCTGGAGGGGTCTTGTGTATGTTTTAGTTTTGTTTCTTTCGTTTTGCATTTTATTGTGTTTTATTTTGTCCTGTTCTGTCAGCACCTCCACAATAGCTCGCATGACATGGTCAGCGGTGAGCCATAGTCAGCCAGTCTGAGAGGAGATTCCATCCACAAACAGACAATGACATTCAAAACACAACTACCACAGGAGAATCCAAGTAGTTCAAACAAGATGAAAAGAGAGGTTGAAACAATAACTAAGAATCAATTGGAAGTGAGAAAAAACATAGTTCAAATAAAGAACACCCTGGAAGTATTCAACAGTAGATTAGAAGAAGCTGAGGACCGAATCAGTGAATTAGAACAGCGGTCGCCAACTGGTGGTCCGTGGACCACTGGTAGTCTGTGAGGTCCGAAAGGTTGGCAACCGCTGAATTAGAAGACAAGATAGAAAAAAACACCCATTCAGAGCAGCAAATGGAAAAAAAAAAATTAAAAAGCAGGAGGAGAGTTTAAGGGAGCTTTGGGACAACATGAAACAACAATATTTGCAGAAGGAGAAAAATCCATGCAACGAATAGAGTACCTGTTGAGAAATAATGGCAGAAAATTATCCTAACCTGGTGAAAGAAAAAGGTCACGTAAGTTCAGGAAACACAGAGAGTCCCAGCCAAAATGAATCCCAAAACACCTACACCGAGGCACATAATAATTAAAATGGCAAACATTAAAGACAAAGAATTTTAAGGGCTCCAAGAGAGAGACAGAAAGTTACCTACAATGGAGCTTCCATTAGGCTGTCGGCTGATTCTCAATAGAAACACTTAAGGCCAGAAGGGAGTGGCATGAAGTATACAAAGTAATGAAAACCAAAGGACTGAACCCAAGACTACTCTAACTAGCAAGGCTATCGTTCAAAATGAAGGTGAAATAAAGAGTTTCACAGATTAAAAAAAGGCTAAAAGAATTTACTACCACCAAACCAGTAGTGCAAGAAATGCTAAAGGGACTAGTGTAAGAAGAAGAAATAGAGACAAAGAGAAGAACACAGGCATAACGAGTAAGAATGGCAAAAAATAAGTACCTATCAATAATAACCTTAAATATAAATGGCTTACATGCTCCAATAAAAAAACATAATGTAGCTGAATGGATAAGAAAACATGACCCACACATATGCTGTCTACAAGAAACTCACCTCAGAACAAAACACTCACACAGAATGAAAGTAAGGTATGGAAAAAATTTTTCCAGGCAAATGAAAATGAAAAAAAAAAAAAAAAGCTGGGGTAGCAATACTCATATCTGACAAAATAGACTTTAAAGTGAAGGCCATAACAAGAAATAATGAAGGCCACTTCATAATACTAAAGGGATCAATCCAACCCTGGTATCAAAGAGCATTCAAATATATAAAAAACTTCTGGAAGATTTCAACAGAGAGATGGACAGCTATCCTATATAATAAAAGCCTAATATGCAAATTGTTAGACCGGGAGTTCAACCGCTCGCTATGACATGCGCTGACCACCAGGGGGCAATTCGGATCATGGCAGGTGTCTGCGATGTGGCGCTGGGAGTGGGCCGCAGTGGAGGCACTGCCGGCCCCAATGAGAGTGGAACGAAGGTGGGATGGTGGAGCAGGTGAGTGGGCAACGCCAAGCCAAGGTGGGTGCGAGCGGGGGCCCAATCGCCCCACAGACGGCGACCAGTGACGGCGGTGGGGGACAGGGCCGCCACCCAGCTCCCTGGGGGTGTTCCATCCCCGATCAGACAGGATGGTGGAGCAGGTGAGGGGACGGCGCCAGGCCACAGTGGGGTGCCAGGCCGGGCTGGGAGGCTGGGGGCACAAGCTAGGGCTGTGAGCTTGGGGGCATGAGCTGGGGCCCAATCCCCGCAGGCCAGCCCGAGGGACCTCACCCGTACACAAATTCATGCACTGGGCCTCTAGTACAATTATAGTAGGGCATTTTAACACCTCACTGACACCACTGGATACATCTAGACAAAAAAAATCAACAAATAACAGCGTTTCTAAATGACACACTAGATCAGATGGAATTAATTGATATTTACAGAACATTTCACTCAAAGCTACAGAGTATACACTCTTCTCAAGTGCACTTGGGTCATTCATAAAGATAGACCACATCTTAGGACACAAATTGTCTCTACAAGTTCAAGAAGATTGAAATTATATCAAGCATCTTCTCGGATCACAGTGACATGAAATTAGAAATCAACTACAATACAAACACTCAGAAACATTCAAACACATCGAGGCTAAATAGCATGTTATTAAACAATTAATGGTTACCAATGACATCAATAAGAAATCAAAAACTTCCTGGAAACAAATGAAAATGACACAACAACCCAAAATATATGGAACACAGTGAAAGCAGTCCAGAGAGGGAAGTTCATTGCACTATAGGCCTACCTCAAAAAAAAAAAAAAAATCTTCCAGAAGTTAATAAACTATCACATTAGCTTATTTTACTGTCAATATTCACTGTTATCTGAAATAATCTAACCTGTTCAGTTACTGACCTATTATTGAATACTACCCCCTGCTCCCTTCGCATCTCTATAGATAGGCTCTATGACAGCAAGAATGTCATATATCTTGTTTACCAGATATAGCCTAGTGCAGCGGTTCTCAACCTGTGGGTCGCGACCCCTTTGGCGGTCGAACGACCCTTTCACAGGGGTCGCCTAAGACCATCCTGCATATCAGATATTTACATTACGATTCATAACAGTAGCAACATTACAGTTATGAAGTAGCAACGAAAATAATTTTATGGTTGGGTTACAACATGAGGAACTGTATTTAAAGGGCCAGAAGGTTGAGAACCACTGGCCTAGTGGAACAGCACCTTGTATGTGCTCAATAAATACCAGGTGAATTGAATAAATTAAATGAGCTAAAGAGAGAAAATGGAGCAATTTAAAGTAAGTTACTTACAAATCAAAGAGCACTATGCCAACTGACCACTAATATGTTGTAAATGGATAGTAAATATCCCTTAAGATCTAATTCATTTCAGCAACAGTTTAAGCACAGAACTAGTAAAGACAATGTTCATTTGCCCCACTATAGTTTAGCATATTAACTTCTGGATAGTATACCAAAAGAACACAAGAGGCACAAGTCACACAAAGAAAGAAACGTCCCTTAAGGAAGGGGACAGGACATCTGGAGTGTCCTATTTTTATTTTATCTTTAATCTTAGTTTTCTCATAAGGAAACCTAAATTATCTTTACTCTTGCATCCAATCAGGTCAGAAAGGGCAAAGTTCATTTGCCTTGAAAAGAGGATTTGTTCTAGATAGGTTTATTAAGAACTCCAGACCTTAATCGGCACAGGAACAGGAAACTTCCTTTCATTTCTACTTCGGCAAATGCTTGCCACCACCTCAGGAAATGTTTCTCATCTCCTTAAAGAACTAGTTGCCACTCTGTGCCGGTTTCCCGTGTTTCATGCATCCCCTGGATCAAGCACACTCTCGGGTACACAGTTCACCATGATTCTGAAGGATGAGTCTACATCACTGAGAGCTTTGTTTCCCAGCACAACTGAATCAGCTGTTCTGTTCTGTGTGAACATGGCCAATCATCTTCTATCATCGTGCTTTCACTCCATTAACAGGGCAAATACATACAGTACCTTATCCTTGCTTAGGACAGTTCCAGTTTACAGCTGCTCTCCAAGCACCCCCTTTATTCCAAGTGCCCCAGTTTAGACAATAAATTATATGATCAACCTCACTGTAGAGAAAATAAATAATGCCCATTAAAAATGTTATCTATAGTCACACAACTATGATTATATGACCATGGAACAGTCTGAACTTAGTGAAAATCAACTAACAATAAAGTCCCTATTACTAGATACCAAGAACTAAGTGTACCCAAACACTGAAAATGAGGAATACGATCTGGATGTTGAAGGAACTGATAAATAACAGAGGTTTTCATATCACGTCCTAAATATTACCTACCATTTATGTATGGACAAGAAAGTAATATCTACCATGCCATGAGTTAAACTCTTTAAGACAAGCATTTGAATGAACCAAGATGAAAATGGTACATAGATGGTTTAGGACAGTGATGGCGAACCTTTTGAGCTCGGCGTGTCAGCATTTTAAAAAACCCTACCTTAACTCTGGTGCCGTGTCACATACAGAAATTTTTTAATATTTGCAACCATAGTAAAACAAAGACTTATATTTTTGAAATTTATTTTATATATTTAAATGCCATTTAACAACGAAAAATCAACCAAAAAAATGAGTTCGCGTGTCACCTCTGACACACGTGTCATAGGTTCGCCATCACTGGTTTAGGACAATCTTGGACCAGAATCTTGCTAGGAACCAGAGAACAGAATAGTGTAAAAATGGCTATAGAGTAACACCAGCAAAAATGGCAGAGTAGGGCCCTCCAGGGTGTGTCCCTCCCCAGAAACACTGAAATGATGTGAGCAGAAAAGGTCACATGCCTGGGTTGCAGGCTTGATCCCCAGTCAGGGGTGTACAGGTAGCAGCTGATAGATGGTTCTTTCTCATAGATATTTCTCTCTCTCTCTCTTTCTCTCTCTCTCTCTCTCTCTCAAATCAATAAAAATATTTTTTAAATGAAAGATTAGAAGTAAATATGAAAAGGTAGGTGGAATGCTTCTATATTATTCACTATATTTTTCTTTGTACTTTAATTTTTTTTAAAAAAAGGTGGAGGTGGGAGACATGGGTCTCTGTCCTTAAGAAGCTCATTGTTGAAATCCTAGCCCATTTTTTCCTGTCTATTAGCAATCACTATTCTTTTTACAAGTATTCATGCTCACAAAGTATCTGATTAATATCTGTCCCCAAGTGTCAAACTCTGTAATTTGTCGTATCCACCTGTTTATCCTTTAAAAGAAAAGTAACAATCATCCTGGTTTGCCTACATTTGTCTTATAGCACTTCTCCCAATCTTTAAAATTCCTCCATGATCATTAACAGAATGAGAGGCTACAGGAAATTTTCATGTATCTGCTCAATTTGTACAACAAGAAATGCAAGAAGGATAAAGCAGAAAATAATGAGATTGAATACCTACAAGGGACATATGGGAACTGGGTAGGAAGGAGGGAGGAATGGAAATGAGTAAAAGGAATGAGGAGAAACACTTCTCTCAGGATACTCTTTTCTACAGCCTGAGGCTCAGAACCAAGATAATGTTTCACAGATCCAAAATGTAAATAACTACAATTAAAGCAGACATGGGGAAACTCAAAATAGAATAAAACAGTAATAAATGAACCCAAGTGTATTATAAAAGAATATAGCACAACATTGAAGGGGAAGTAACTAAGACAACAAATAAACTAAACTACTTTGCACAAATCACAAATACTATAAATTTATTTTTCACTAGGGTACGGGTTAGCAATTCTGAAATTACTGTAAGTATATACTGAGACTGAGCAAATAATTATATTGAGATACTAACAGACATGTTTTTTACTGTTGGAGATAGAGGTTACAAATAAGAAAAAGTGGATACTAGAATGAATACTATAGTACTGGATTAAATCAGAGGAGTCAGTATGAACCGATGGCACATTTTTAAAAATATATACAGATGTATACAAAAATAAATACAGGTCCTTAAATGCCCACTGAGGACCAGAACTGATGATACCACAGTAGGAAGGAGCACACCAAGATTCCATCCTGCAAAGGACTTACAGGTTCCTTGGAAAATGGTTACTTCCTGGGTGAGGACAGGAAAAATACAAGATGAACCTGGAGCATGTTATGGCACCAGAGAATTGGCATGATTCAGTGGCTGAGCATCAACCTATAAACCAGGAGGTCATGGTTCGATTCCCGGTCAGGGCACATGCCAGGGCTCCATCCCCAGTGGGAGGCATGCAAGAGGCAGCCGATCAAGGATTCTCTCTTCCTTCTGTCCCTCTTCCTTCCTCTCTGAAATCAATAAAAATATATATGTATATTTTTTAACTGTTCAAAAAATGAATGGGGACTAGATAAAGGTGGTGGTTGCACAACACAATGAATAGTTCACTTTAATATGGTTAATTTTGTTATGTGAATTTCACCTCAATAAATTGAAAAGAAAAATGATAGGAGCATGTTGAAAGTACAAAAGCCAACTTGAAGGAGCTGCCAATGGCTCCCTGTGAGGCAATTTAAACAACAAAATAATTAATGACAATAAAAGGTTATAACAATAAAACAAATTAAATACCCATGAGTTCATACTAATATAAAGAAATAAGAAATAAATGAGGGAGAAGAGACACCTCTTCCTTTCAGCAGAGTTCCAATTAATAGTATAGAAGGAAGGATTAAACAGAAAATTACATTTGGCAAATACCACGGTAATAATTGATGCAGACAAAAATCATCAATGGAGGTTAAAACTTGTGGGCAAAAGTATGGTGAGAAACAGGATATCTGCTTAGTTTTAAAGTATGACTCCACAAAATGCTAATTACAAAAGAAAAAAACAGTAATTTCACAGGATAAGCCCTTGGGGGATGTCGGAGAGCCGGTTTCGGCCCGACGGCGGAACAACTGGTCACTATGACACTCACTGACACCCAGGGGGCAGATGCTCAACGCAAGAGCTGCCCCCCTGGTGGTCAGTGTGCTCCCACAGGGGGAGCTCCACTCAGCCAGAAGCCGGGCTCATGGCTGGCAAGCGCAGCAGCAGTGGCGGGAGCCTCTCCTGCCTCTGCAGCTGCACTAAGTGTGTCCGACTGCCGGCTTAGGCCCGCTCCCCAGAGGGAGCGGGCCTAAGCCATCAGTCAGACAT
>NW_005355890.1:512121-516419 GCF_000412655.1 Myotis brandtii | reverse complement strand
ATCGGAAGGATACGGAACAGAGAGAGCAGTGTTAAAAGCTTACATTTTTAAGCCGGTAAGGTTGGTACTTAAACATATAAATGGAAAACTAGAGTCCTTAAGGTAACAAAGGCTACAAAGGACAGGGACAGCGCATGACCTATTATATCCAGCAACCCATATGGGGACTGAAAACTTTGCAATGATGACAATTAGTGAAGATATGAATCAACTAAAATAGTTGACAGGGACAATTCTTCCGCCTTTGAAAATATCTACATCAAATCTGTTTAAATAGATTTTCATCTGCATAATATAACACATTCTGATAAGAACACCACCACCACCAATGTGGTCAGTGTTGTGCTGATAAATGTTTAATAACTGAGGGACACACACCCCCGCCCCCCGAGTGCACAAATTTTTGTGCACTAGGCTACTAGTTTGTGAATAAAAATATTGAGCAAAATCTTTAAGATTTTTAAGTTTTTCTTTACGGAATATGCAAAGCTCATTTAAACAGAATACAAGGAAAATTAATAGTAAATCTAGGGCCCTAACCGGTTTGGCTCGGTGGATAGAGCGTCAGCCTGCGGACTGAAGGGTCCCAGGTTCGATTCTGGCCAAGGGCATGTACGTTGGTTGCGGGCACATCCCCAGAGGGGGGTGTGCAGGAGGCAGCTGATCGATGTTTCACTGGCATCGATGTTTCTAGCTCTCTGTCCCTCTCCCTTCCTCTCTGTGAAAAAGCAATAAAATATATTAAATAGTAAATCTAGGATTTGAAGAACACTCTTATGGTTCTGGCTCACTGAGGTTGTGTAATAGTTTTTGTTGAGTGTTACTGACTTCCTCCCTTCATCCATGGCTCAGCTCCTAGAGTGGGGGCTCCACTAAAAAAGAAGCCTATCAGTATCTCCACCCCACCTCCAGGGTCCTGGCTCAGAAATTTCCCCTGGGGGAAAGCAGGCCATAAAATAGATAGCCCCTAACCTCTTCCCAAAGGAACTGGCTTCGTTTGCAACAGAGCATGGAGAAGTGTAAACCTAAACACTCTCAAAAGTCATGGAGGCTGTAGAGAAAGGAACTGTGAGAATTGGAGAGGCAATAAAAATATAACCTAGACTGCAGGTGGCTAGTCAGCAAGAGAGAATCAGGGAAAGTGAAAGCTTTCCTCGGGTCAGAAATAACAAAACACTGAACTCAGAAACAATTTCTTCGAAGGAACCATGTTTGACTAGATTAGTTTATAGAATTTATGCTCCAGTGCACTGTTGTAAAACAAATGACAGTCAGCCAACAATAAGTGTAGTGGTCACTAAAAGAGTAAGAGAGAGAACCCTACCAGGGGCAATGGCCATCCCAGGAAGATCCCCTGAACTGTACCTCCTTGAGGAGCAACACCTTGGGGGTGGGGGGTGGGGAGTGGGGAGGAAGAGGAAGGAGAGGATTTAACAAGTAATTATTTCAAAACAGCCACTATTACTACACTCACAGAACTAAAGAAAAGCTTCACTGAAGAAGTAAGGGAAGGTATGGCAATGTTGCATCAAATGAAGAATATCAATTAAAAAAATGGAAATTTTAAGAAAAGAACCAAATGGAAATTCTGGAGTTGAAAAGTATAGTAATAGCAATGAAAAATTAAGTAGAGGGACACAATAGTAGATCTTAATTGGCAAAAGAAAGAATCAGAAAGATTCCTGAAGAATCCAGGAAGATTCAGAAGACAGATCAATCCAGATAATGTAAACTGAAGAAAGAAAGAAAAAAGAATCAGGAAAACTAAATAGTGCCTCAGAGAAATATGGGATACCATTAAGTACTAGTATACCATCATAAATGTAATGGGAATACCAGAGAGGAGAGAACGGTAAAGAAAATATATTCATAGATAAGTAATAACTGAATATTTCCCAAAGTTACTGAAGACAATAACCTACCTATCTATGAAGCAAGACCCACAAACAGACACATCATGGCAAAAATAGTAAAGGTCAAACACAAGAAAGCAACAAAAGCAAAATGATGCATCACTTTCAAAGAAACCCCAATAAAATCAATAACTGGATTCTCATCAGAAACCATGGTAGCCAGAAGGCAGCAGGATAACACAAATGCCAAAACAAACAAATGAAAAAACCCTGTCAACCAAGAACCTATATCCAGCACACCTATTTTTCAAAAACAAAGGTAAAATATAAACATTCCAAGATAAACAAAATTTGACAGAGCTCATTGCTAGCAGACCTACCTAACATTAAATACTAAAGGAAGTTCATTGGGCTGAAAAAAAGCAAGTGATCCTAGACTAGTGATGGCGAACCTTTTGAGCTCGGCGTGTCAGCATTTTGAAAAACCCTAACTTAACTCTGGTGCCATGTCACATATAGAAATTTTTTGATATTTGCAACCATAGTAAAACAAAGATTTATATTTTGATATTTATTTTATATATTTCATTTAACAAAGAAAAATCAACCAAAAAAATGAGTTCGCGTGTCACCTCTGACACGTGTGTCATAGGTTAGCCATCACTGTCCTAGACAGTGATTTAAATCCACACAAAGAGCACCAGTAATTATGTGGTTACTGGAGGCCCAGTGCATGAATTCGTGCATGAGTGGGGTCCCTAGGCCTGGCCGGCAATCAGGGCTAATTGGGGCCAGGCTGATCAGGGCCTACCAGCCAGGGGAAGGGACCACAGGAGGTTGGCCAGCCAGGGGGAGAGGCTGTGGGAGGTTGACCACCAGCCCCAAGGAGGGAGCCGGCCCTCGGCCCCCCTGGGAAAGGGGCCACATCCGCCACCACCCACCCCCGGTTCCCCGTCCCAGCCCAGGGCCCAAAGGCCCCAGCAGGGTTGGGAGAGAAGGCGACGGTCGCCAGTCTGGGCATGGAAGGAATGGACACCAGACACTGACACTCGGTTCCCCCCTCCCCCCCTCCCCCTTCCCTCACTGCCACACTGCCACCGCAGCAGGCGGGCAGCCCCCTGGGGAGGGAGAGAACAGGGCGAGACAAACCCTTGTGTCGAGGGCTGACTTTCAATAGATCGCAACGAGGGAGCTGCTCTGCTAAGTATAAAACCCCGACCCAGAAGCAGGTCATCTACAAATGCTTTAGCACCAGGGCCAAAGGGGCCGGCCAGCCGCCCAGGGGGAGGGACCACAGGTGGCTGGCCAGCCACAGGAGGTTGGCTGTAGGAGCACACTGACCACCAGAGGGCAGATCCTGAATTGAGCGTCTGTCCCCTGGTGGTCAGTGCGCGCCATAGTGACTGCTCGGCCGGTCGTTCTGGTCGTTCGGTTGTAACAGTTGCTTAGGCTTTTATATATATACTAGAGGCCCAATGCATGAAAGTCATGCAAGAGTAGGCCTTCCATCCCCCGGCTGCCAGCACCAGCTTCCCTCTGGCAACCGGGACCTGGGCTTTCCTCTGGCCACAGGCAGGCACCCGCTCTAATTAGCATATTACACTTTTATTATATAGGATAGATAATAGACTAGTGCCCTGGTGCATGGATTCGTGCACATTGAAAGGAAATTAATTAGAAGGTGGCCGGCAGGGTGGGACTGGGCAAGATAGGCCGAACATGCCCTGGAGACAACCTCCTGCAGTCCCTCCCCAGCCAGCTGCACCTGGGGTGGTGCCGCAACTCAAAGGTCGTCTGCAGAGTGAGCAGGATCCCTCAGCCTGGCCTGCAGGGATCGGGCCGAAACAGGCTCTCTGACATCCCCTGAGGGGTCCCAGATTGCGAGAGGGCGTTCTCAGGTGACACACCAAAGGATCAGGCTCCCTTCTCTCTGGGTCAGGGTGCGTTACCCGAGAACCACTGCTGCCAAGTCACCACAACTCGGCAGCTTCTGTGTTGGGCATCTGCTCTCTGGTGGTCAGTTCACCTCATAGCTACCAGTTGGATGGTCTGATGGTCTCTTAGCCTTTTATATATAGATTATATATAGACTAGTGGTCCGGTGCATGGAATTCGTGCCCGGGGGGGGTGGGGCGTGTTGTTCCTCAGCCAGCCTGCACCCTCTCCAATCTGGGACCCCTCGGGGGATGAGCAACTGCTGGTTTAACCGGCAGTCAAACATCTCTCACGTAATCCAGGACAGCTGGCTCCTAACCGCTCACCTGCCTGCCTGCCTGATCGCCCCTAACCACTCTGCCTGCCAGCCTGCTCGCCCCCCAACTGCCCCCCCACCGGCCTTCTTGCCTCCAAATGCCCTCACCTGCCAGCCTGCTGTCCCCAAACTGCCCCCCTGCTGGCCTGATCGCCCCCAACTGCCCCCCACTGCCAGCCTGCTTGCCCCAACTA
>NW_005355890.1:499908-512045 GCF_000412655.1 Myotis brandtii | reverse complement strand
GAAGGTCTCCCGGTCTAATTAGCATATTACCCTTTTATTAGTATAGATAGAGGCCTGGTGCATGGGTGGGGCCGGCTGGTCTGCCCTGAAGGAGGTCCCAGATCAGGGTGGGGGTCCCCGCTGGGGAGCGTGGCCAGCCTGGGAAAGGGGCTGAGGGCCGTTTTCAGGTTGGCCACACCCCCTTCAGGGTGGGGGTCTCTGCTGGGGGCAGGGTGGGCCTGGGCAAGGGGCTGATGGCCATTTGCAGGGTGACCACACCCCCATCGGGGTGAGGGTCCCTGTGGGGGGCATGGCCAAGCCTCCAGCTTTGTCCAGAAGGATGTCCAGAGGGTCTCCTGGTCTAATTAGCATATTACTCTTTTATTAGTATAGATTCGTGGTCGGCAAACCGCGGCTCAGAGCCACATGGTGGCTCTTTGGCCCCTTGAGTGTGGCTCTCCCACAAAATACCACGTGCGGGCGCACGTACAGTGCGATTGAAACTTCGTGGCCCATGCGCAGAAGTCGGTATTTTGTGGAAGAGCCGGTATTTTGTGGAAGAGCCACACTCAAGGGGCCAAAGAGCCGCATGTGCCTTGCGAGCCACGGTTTGCCAAGCCGCAGTTTGCCGACCACTGGTATAGATGATATTAATGTATACTTTTTCTCCTTCCTCAAGTGACATATGAAAAACATTTAAGATGGCAGATATAAGTCAAACTATATCAATAACATTAAACTGCGGGAGGTTGGCCGTGGGAGTACACTGACCACCAGGGGGCAGCTCCTGCATTGAGCATCTGCCCCCTAGTGGTCAGTGAGCATCATAGCGACCAGTCGTTCCACAGTTCAGTTGATTTGCATATTAACCTTTTATTATATAGGATGCACCCAATAACAGAACACCAAAACAGGTGAAGCAAAAACTGATAGAAATGAAGACAGAAATGGACAATTCTATATTAATAGCTATAGACCTCAATACACCACTTTCAATAATGGATGGAACAACTAGACATAAGTTAACAAAGAGAAGATTTGAAAAGTACTATAAACGAGCTGGAGCTGACATTCATCTATAGAACACTCTACCCACAACAACAGAATATACATTCTTCTCGCTCTGGCTGGTGTGGCTCAGGTGGTTTTGCATCGACCTGTGCACTGACATTTTAACAGTTTGATCCCAGGTCGGGGCACGTCGAGGAGGCAACTGCTTGATGTTTCTCTCTCACATCGATGTTTCCTCTCTCCCTCTCTCCCTCTCCCTTCCTCTCTCTCTAAAATCAAGAAAAACATTTAAAAAAAATAAACAATAGAAAAGATCAATGAAACTAAGAGCTAGTTCTTCAAAAAGATAAACAGAATTGACAAACCTTTAGCTAAACTCGCCAAGAAAAAGAGAGGGCTCAAATAAAATGAGAAATGAAAGAGAAGTCACAACTAATACCGCAGAAAAACAAAAGATCATAAGATACTACAATGAACAATTATATGGCAACAAATTGGACAACCTTAGAAGAAATAAATTCCTAGAAAAATACAATCTTCCAGGAAGATTGAACCAGGAAAAATACAATCTTCCAAGAGACTAAACCAGTAAAAAAATATAAAATTTAAATAGACCTACTGAACTAAAAAGATTGAATCAGCAATAAAATAAAATAAAAACGTCCCAACAAACAAAGTCCAGGACCAGAGGGCTTCAGTGGTGAAATCTACCAAACATTAAAGAAGATTTAATACCTGTCCTTATCAAATTCTTCCAAAAAAACTGAAGAGGGGGGAATGCTTCAAAACTCATTCTACAAGGACAGCATTACGCTGATACCAAAACTAGAAAAAAGATACTATCAAAACGGAAGAAAATCACAAGCCAATATCCCTGATAAACATAGATGCAAAAACCCTCAACAAAATATTAGCAAACCTAATTCGACTAACTGTACATTATAAGGATCATATACCATGATCAAGTAGGATTTATTCCAGGGATACAAAGATTATTCAACATTTGCAAATCAGTCAACGTGATACACCACATAAACAAAAGGAGGATAAAACTCATCTGATCCTCCATAGATGCAGAAAAAGCATCTGGCAAAATTCAACATCCATTTATGATTTTTTAAAAAATCTCAATAAGTATAAGAAACATACTTCATTATAATAAAGGCCATATATGAAAAGCCCACAGTTAACATCACACTCAATGGTGAAAAGCTGAAAGCTTTTCCTCTAAGATCAGGAACAAGACAAAGATGCCCACTCTCGCCACTATTATCCAACATAGTACAACAATTAGTACAGCAAGAAAAAGAAAAAGCATCCAAATTTTAAAAAGGAAGTAAAACTGTCATTATTTTCAGATGCCCTGATACTATATATAGAAAACCCTGAAAACTCCACACACAAAAAATCCACCAAAAAACCTGTTAGAATTAATGTATTCAGAAAAGTTATACAAACTCAATATACAGAAATCTGTGGCATTTTTATACACCAATAATGAACTACCAGGAAGAAAAATTAAAAAGAATCTCATTTACAATTGCACCAAAAAGAATAAAATACCTAAAAATACCTTTAACTAAGGAGGTGAAAGACTGGTACACAGAAAACTGTAAGACATAATGAAAGTAATTGAAGACACAAATAAATGGAAAGATATTCTGTGCTCATGGATGTAAGAATTAATATTGTTAAAATGTCTATACTACCTAAAGCAATCTACAGATTTAGTGCAAATCCTACCAAAATTCTAAAGGCATTTTTACAGAATTAGAACAAATGATTCTAAAATTTGTATGGAACCACTAAAGATCCCACATTCCCATAGTAATCTTGAGGGGGGAAAATCACAAAGCTGTAGGTATCATGCTCCCTGTTGCAAACTATTTTACGAAGCTATAGTAATCAAAATAGATGAGACTGGGCCCTGCAGGTGTGGCTCAGTGGTAGAGCAATGACCATGCACCAAGAGGTCACTGTTTTGATTCCTGGTCAGGGCACATGCCTGGTTTGCAGGTTCAGTCCCCCAGTGGAGGGGTGGGGGGTGCAGGAGGCTGCCAATCGATGATGTTTCTCTCTCATTAATGTTTCTACCTCTCCCTCCCCCTTTCTCTCTCTCAAATCAATAAAAACATATTTTTTTAAAATAGTATGACAATGGCATAAAAACAGATACACATATACCTATGGAACAGAATAGCCCAAAAATAAACCCACATACTGTATATATGGACAATTAATTTACAACAAAGAAGCGAAGAACATATAATGAGGAAAGAATGGTCTCTTCAATAACAAAAATTAAAAACAGAATTTCATATGATCCAGCAATTTCACTTCTGGGTATTTATCAGATGAATATAAAAATACTAATTTGAAAAGATATGCAGTAGTCCCCCCTTATTGTGGTTTCATTTTCTGAAGTTTCGGTTAACTGTGGTCAACCACAGTCCAACAATATTAAATGAAAAATTCCAGAAATGAACAATTCGTAAGTTTTAAATTGTGCGCTGTCACTGTTCAGAGTAGCATAATGAAACCTTGCACTGTCCCGCCTAAGACATAAATCATGTCCAGCATCTCCACGCTGTATATGCTGCCTGCCCATTAGTCACTTAGAAGCTGACTTGGCTATTTAATGGACTGCTGCAGTGTCACAACGCCTGTGCCATTCACCTCACTTCATCTCATCACATAGGCATGTTATCATCTTATATCATCATAAGAAAAAGAAGGGTGAATACAGCATAATAAGATATTTTAAGAGAGACCACATTCATATAACTTTTGTTATCATATACTGTTATAATTGTCCTATTTTATTCATTACTGTTGTTGCTAACTCCTAATATGCCTAATTTACAAATTAAACTTTATCATAGGTGTATGTATGTATAGGAAAAAGACATTATATAGAGAGAGAGTTTGGTACTATCCGCAGTCTCAGGCATCCATTGGAGGTCTTGGAACATATCTCCCACAGTAAATGTATCTACTGTATTCACCTCAATGTTCATTGCAGCAGTATTTACAATAGCCAATATGAAAACTACCTAAGTGTCCATTGATGGATGTATGGGTATATGTAAATGGAATACTACACAATTATAAAAAGAAGGAAATCTTGACATTTGTGATAACATGGGTGGACCTTGAGGGTATTATGTTAACTGAAGTAAGTCAGACAAAGACAAATACCATATGATTTCACTTATATGTGGAATCTAAAAACCAAAACAAACAAAGTAAAAATAAACTCATGGTTACAGAGAACAGAATGGTGGTTATCAGAGGGGAAGGGGCTTGGGAGTTACCAAAATTGGTGGAGGGGGTCAATTGTATGGCAATGGAAGGTAACTAGACCTATTGTGGTAATCACTTAGAGTGCATACAAATATCAAATTATAATGTTGTACACCTGAAACTTACATAATGTGATAAAGCAATTTTACCTCAGTAAAAAAAAGACAGTGTGATATTAGCACAAGGAAGATCAATGGAACAGAAAGTCCAAAAATAGATCTATAATCTATGATCAACTGATTTTCAACAAGAGTGCTAAGAAAATTCAATGGGATTTTGTGGATTGTGCCTGACCAAAGGAGGAGGTTCATTAGGAGTCCTACCCCGCCAGCAAGTAAGACATGTAAATTACTCCTGTCTTTTCACAATACCTGCTTTCAACTGTCTCAACCTGTCCATGCCAAATACTTGGAATTCTGCTCATTTTTATATTGGAATCCTGTATACCCTGGAACTGGTACTCTGATCAAAACTCCAGCTTCCCTGGTTGGGTTCCTAACATCCTCCCACATTTATACCAATCCCATGACTAGCTCATGTATTCTTCCAAGTGATAAAGGAAGACCTATGACAACCTAGATATACTCCTAGAAAGTGTGATTACCAGCTAAACCTTGAGACAGTCTAGGAATCCCATGTGCCAATCACAATGAGCATCTCACAATTCCAAAGCACCAATACTCTGCACCTTTTCAGAACTCCATGGCTGCACTTGCAGCTGTCTACCTGACATACTCATTGCCCCTCCTCTACCTGGAATTGCCTTCACATTTACTCTTCCTCTGTGACTGTCTCAAAAATTAGTATAGTCTCTGTCTCTGCTCTTCTGGTCAATAGACCAGGAGAAAGGAGCATTATTTCTGGAATCTGCAGATTAAACGTCAAACTTCATTCTACCACTTAATGTATGACCATGCCAAGTTCCTCAGCCACTCTGCATTGCTTTTTTCACCTATATAAAGGAGCTAATAATAGTACTTCCCAGGGTTATTATGAGGATTAAAAGAGAGAATATACAACATGTGGTATGCGTGTAACTGTACAAGCCCAGCATTGTTCATTGCTTCTTTCTCAATCAATCTGAAGGTATCATATTTTTTTACAGGCATTTTCCTCTACCAACCCTTTAGCTTCTCAAAGGTGTGAAGTTTCTTATTCCTTCTTGTATTCATAACATATAATACAGTGCGAGGCATAGGATAGATACAGAAAAGAGACCAATGGATGAATGAAAAATAAAAACTATTAGTCCAGCAATGTCAGTGAGTAAGGAAACTATGCTTTCAAATATAAAAATCACAGCACATGGTTAATGGGTGTACTGGAATATCTGAAATCAGGTCTGCTCAGGAAAATCCAAGTTGTTTGACCGCCAGAACAATCTAGAAAAAATGCAAATGCTCAGCAGTTAGGGCGATTACATAAACAATAGCATTACAACACAGGAGATTTTATGTAACTATAACAGGTCTCTGTTGATATCAGAAAGAGTCTGGACACAACACTAAGCAGCAAAACAGAGCAGAAGAGTATGCATGGAAGCATTAAAGAGCTGTTCAAGGAGTGAGCATCAAAGAGCAGAGACTTTTTGTGTGTGTATCTAAACCACATGGTGAAAGTATCCTATATTTTTAAAATTAATTTTGAGTCTAAAGACAGCTTAATAAAAAAAATGCCTATAATTCCTTTATATAAGAAATAAAATCAATGGAACAGATTTCAAAAAGTTTTAATCCCTTAAATAAGACAGGGTAAGAAGAAGGGTCAAGTTTCTCCATTACTAGACCTCTCTGAATAGGTAAGTTTCATGATTTTAAAAAAATCTATATACCTTTCGTATGGTTAATTCCTTTATTTCATAAGTAGACTTAAAAGAGCAGTCATCTGTTTTGTTTATATCAGGGACAATCAACAGCTGAATTAAATTAACTATTCATCATTCTCTCTACATAAATCTTCCTTTGGTACAATTAAAAAATAAAATTTAAAATACATAAATTAGATTATGCAGGAAAAAAATGGCAGCCAAATAGGCAGACGTGTCCCGAGCCTTATCCTGGAGCAGAGAGGAGTATCTAAATCGAGTAACATCCACCCGAAATTGGTGAAGTAGACACAGCTGGCGAGACAATTCGCAGTTGGGAAGGGCAGAGGACGCCTGGAGACGGTAGGATCGGGAATCTGGGCTGGAGAGAGTTGGGAGACCTCGAGCCTAGAGGGCCAGAAGAAAGCTTCACAGCACCAAGTCCATGTCCCTTGGGGAAAGGCATAACATCCGACTGTGGAAAGGAGTCCACAGGGCTGCTGGCGGCAGGGGATTCCAGATCTAAGTCCACAGCCGCAAGAGGTTGAGCCCAGAGTGGCGGCCTGAAGAACTGCATGAGCCACGTGGTGCCAGGGGGAGAGAAACCAGCAGGTGTGCAGTTGTTTTGCCTCTATTTGGTCTTTGCTTTTATTCACTAAACCCAGTTCAGAGGACCTTTCAAATACAAACACTCACCAATGGCTGAGGTGCAGGTGGAGGTGCAGACTTGTGAAGTCTGGGGAGAGGCTGTGGAGGAGAGCGGGTCAGGGAGAGGTGAATAGGAATCTGGCACTGGGACATTCCTGACCCTCTGGACCAAGCAGCCATTTTTCTCCTAAAAACCAGCCCCTCCCAGCAGCCTCAAGAAAGGTAATACAGCCACACCCAGACTACACTCTGAGTGGTACAAAGGACACAAAAACTCTGGATAGCCCCAAAGAGTCCTCAGGGATCAGGTTGAAGAGAGGCCGTTCAGTCCCAGAAAGCAATACAGCACCCTCCCTACCTACAGCCATGTCAGAAACAGCTTGAGAGATTAAGACTGAAAGCAGGCAGACAGGCTAGGTGGGCAGACTGGTCCCACCTGCTTGCAGTCAAGGCTGTGGAGATAGACACAAACAGAGGAGCAGTGGTTCACTTGGAACTTCAACATGGTGCTGACTACCTAACAGGAAACTGAGAAGTGGCAGATAGAACCAAAGAATGGGATCTTAAACCAGCCTCCATGGGGCATTAAAACTCAGCTGAAACAAACAATACTTCACTTTTTTATTTTCTTTTTTTAACCTTGTATTTACAATTTTTTTCTTTATTTTATTATTTTTATAGCATTTTTTCTTCATTCAATTTGTATTTTCATGGTTATTTTTTAAATTTTTTTTTTCTTCTTATCCACTCATTCTCTTCCTACCTCCTCTATACTGAACCAAGATCCTCCCCATATTTATTCAATTCCTTAACCTTACTTTCTGTACATAAGCTCTGCTTTTACAGATTCTGGCCCTCCCCCCTTTTTTTCTGGGTGTTTGTTGTTTGCATTTTTTGGTTTATCTGATTGTTCTGTGTTTTTTTCTCCCCATATGTTTTTTTTCTTCCTTTTTCTTTTCTCTCTTACCGTTTTTTCTTTTCTCGATATCATTTTTGCTCTCTTTTCTCTCTCCTAATTCTCTTTTCTTTGGTGGTCACTTATATTGGGGTTATTGATGTTGTGAGTACATTCATGTTTTGTTTCCTTTGTGTCACGTTTTGTCGAATTATACTTTATGCTGTTTGGTCAATGTGGCACAGAGCGAGCCACATAATCAGATACCCTGAGAGGAGACTCCATCCACGAACGGGACAATAACACTCAATACCCAACTACACCACGAGAACCTAAATATCCCAAATAGGGGGCATCCCTAGATTACCCAGCCCAAAAGACCGGAGAGATTGCACCACTGGGTCCCACAAAACATCTACTACATAAAACAAACAAAAAATCTAGGTGGCATAGCAGTTTAATCTAATACACAGAAACAATCACGAGGGAACAGCAAAAATGGGGAGACAAAGAAAAAACCCCCATTCAAAAACAAACAAAAAATCTAGGTGGCATAGCAGTTTAATACACAGAAACAATCACAAGGGAACAGCAAAAATGGGGAGACAAAGAAAAAAACCCCATTCGAAAAAAAAGAAGGCATCACCAGAAAAGGAAAAAAAATGAAATGGAGACAAGCAATTTGTAAGAGAAAGAATTCAGAGCAATAGTTATAAGGACGCTGAAGACAAAGTCAACATGTGTAAGAATCAAGAGGAAATGAAGAATGACTTAGCTGCAATAAAGAAGACAATGGAAAGTTTTAACAGACTAAAAGAAGCTGAGGACTGCATCAGCGAGTTTGAAGACAAGGTAGAAAAACCACCCAAGAACAGCAGCAACTGGAAAGAAAACTTAAAAAGCAGGAGTAGAGTCTAAGGGAGTTTTGGGACAACACGAAACAAAATATCTGCATAATAGAGGTGCCAGAAGGAGAGGAAGTGGAGCAAGGAATAGAAAACCTGTTTGAAGAAATAATGACAGAAAACTTCCCTGATACTAGGAAGAAAAAAGCCACACATGTCCAAGAAGCACACCAAGTCCCAAACAAGATGAACCCGAAAAGACTGACACCAAGACACATCGTAATTAAACTGGCAAACATCAACAACAAAGAATCTTAAAGGCTGCCAGAGAGAGACAGAAAGTTACCTACAAGGGATCTCCGATTATACTGTCAACTGATTTCTCAACAGAAACACATCAGGCCAGAAGGGAATAGAATGAAATATACCAAGTGATGCAAAGCAAGGGACTGAATCCAAGAATACTGTACCCAGCAAGGCTATCATTCGAAATTGAAGGTGGAATCAGGAGCTTCACAGACAAAAAAAGGGCTAAGGGAGTTTATTACCATCAAGCCAGCAATGCAAGACATGCTAAAGGGACTACTGTAAAAAGAAGATATAGAAAGGGAAGAAGGAACACAGGCATAAAGAAAAAAAATGGTGACAAACAAGTACCTATCAATAATAATCTTAAACCTAAATGGATTAAATGCTCCAATCAAAAGATATAGTGTAGCTGAGTGGATAAGAAAACATGACCCATATATTTGCTGTCTACAAGAGACCCATCTCAGAACAAAGGACTCACACAGACCGATAGTGAAGGGATGGAAAAAAATTTTTCAGGCAAATGGAAATGACAAAAAAGCAGGGGTAGCAATACTTATACAGTGGGGCCTTGACTTACGAGTTTAATTTGTTCTGAGACCGAGCTCGTTTAGGAGCTCGTTAAGGAGCTCGTTAACTCAAATTACTCTGTCAACTCAATGCAAAAAATCGGCTGAGAGACAGCTGGTATCTCAAAAACTCGTTAGTCGGCACTCGTAAGTCAAGGCCCCACTGTATCTGACAAAATAGACCTCAAAGTGAAGGCCATAGCTAGAGCTAAGGAGGGCCACTTCATAATATTAAAGGGAGACAATTCAACAAGAGGATATAACTCTGATAACTGGGGGACTTTAATACCCCATTGACACCACTGGATAAATCCTCTAAACAAAAAATCAGCAAACAAACAGTAATCCTAAGCGACTCACTAGATCAGATGGAACTAAATGACATCTTCAGAACATTGCACCCCAAAGCTACAGAATATACATTATTCTCAAATGAACCCGGGACATTTTCAAAGATAGACCACATGTTAGAACACAGGCAAAGTCCATTCAAATTCAAGAAGATAGAAATCATATCAAGCATCTTCTCATATCACAATGGCATAAACTTAGAAACCAACTACAATAAAAACAACGAAAAAAAAGCAAACACTTGGAGGCTAAACAGCATGTGCTTAAACAATGACTGTGTTACTAAGATATCAAAGAAGAAATAAAAAACATCCTGGAAACAAACGACAATGAAAATACAACGATCCAAAATCTATGGGAAACAGTGAAAGCAGTCCTGAGAGGGAAGTTCATAGCTCTACAGGCCTACCTCAAAAAAAAAAAAAATGGTAATAAATTATCTAATCCTACAACTTAAATTAGAAAGAGAGCAACAAAAAAAAGCCCAGAGTAAGTAAAAGGAAGAAAATAATAAAGATCAGAGCAGAAATAAATGACATAGATACCAAAAAAAACACACAATACAAAATATCAATGAAACCAAGAGCTGGTTCTTTGAAAGGATAAACAAGATTGACAAACCCCTAGCCAGGCTCACCAAGAAGCAAAGAGAGAGGACCCAAATAAACCAAATCAGAAACGATAGAGGCGAAATAACAACAGACCCCACAGAAATACAAATGATTGTTAAAAAATACTATGGACAGCTCTACTCCAACAAACTAGACAACCTGGAGGAAATGGACAAATTCCTAGAAAAATACAACATTCCAAAACTTAATCAGGAAGAATCTAAAAATCTCAACAGGCCAATAACTATGGAAGAAATTGAAGCAGTCATCAAAAAGCTTCCAGCAAACAAAAGCCCAGGACCAGACGGCTTCACAGGGGAGTTTTACCAAACATTCAAGGAAGAACTAAAACCTACCCTCCTCAGACTACTACAAAAAATTCAAGAGGAAGGAACACTTCCAAGCTCATTCTATGAAGCCAGCATCACCCTAATACCAAAACCAGGTAAAGACAACACAATGAAAGAGAATTACAGGCCAATATCCCTCATGAACATAGATGCCAAAATCCTCAACAAAATCTTAGCAAATCGGATCCAACAGTACATCAGAAAGATCATACACCATGACCAAGTAGGATTTATCCCAGGGATGCAAGGATGGTACAACATCCGTAAATCAATAAACGTAATACATCACATAAACAAATTGAAAGAAAAAAACCACATGGTCATATCAATTGATGCAGAAAAAGCATTTGACAAAATCCAACACCCTTTCCTGATAAAAACTCTCAGCAAAGTGGGAATAGAGGGATCATATTGCAACATAATAAAAGCCTTAAATGCAAACCTACAGCCAACATTGTACTCAATGGGCAAAAACTAAAAACATTTCCCCTAAGAACAGGAACAAGACATGGATGCCCACTTTCACCACCCCTGTTCGACATAGTTCTGGAAGTGCTAGCCACAGCAATCAGACAAGAAGAAAAAATAAAAGGCATCTAAATTGGAAAAGAAGAAGTAAAACTGTCATTATTCACAGGTGACATGATAGTGTACATAGAAAATCCTAAAGACTCCATCAAAAACTACTAGACTTAATAAATGAATTCGGCAATGTAGCAGGATACAAAATTAACACCCAGAATTCTATGGCTTTTTTATACACCAACAATGAACTCACAGAAAGAGAAACTAAAAAATAATCCCATTTACCACTGCAACAAAAAAATTAAGATACCTAGGAATAAACTTAACTGAGGAGGTAAAAGACCTGTACTCAGAAAACTACAGGACGTTGAAAAAAGAGATAGAGGAAGAATATACCATGTTCATGATATTGGTAGAATCAACATCATTAAAATGTCCATTCTCCCCAAAGCAATCTATATATTCCATGCAATCCCCATTAAGATACCAACAGCATATTTCAGACCTCGAACAAACTCTCCAAAAATTCACATGGAATAAAAAAAGACCCCGAATAGCCACAGTAATCCTAAGAAAGAACAAAGTTTGAGGGATCACAATACCAGATATTGATCTATATTACAAAGCCACTGTTCTCAAAACTGCCTGGTACTGACATAAGAACAGACATATAGACCAGTGGAACAAAACAAAGAACCCAGAAATCGACCCAAGCCATTATGCTCAATTAATATTTGACAAAGGAGGCAAGAACATACAATGGAGTCAAGTCAGTCTCTTCAATAAATGGTGTTGGGAAAATTGGACAGATACATGAAAAAAAATGAAACTAGACCACCAACTTACACCATACACAAAAATAAACTCAAAATGGATAAAGGACTTAAATGTAAGACAGGAAACCATAAAAACCTTAGAGGAATCCACAAGCAGCAAA
>NW_005355890.1:496796-499200 GCF_000412655.1 Myotis brandtii | reverse complement strand
AGAGCATTATGCTAAGCAAAATAAGCCAGTCAGAGAAAGATAAATATCACAGGATCTCACCCATTTGTGGAATATAATGAACAACATAAACTAATGAACAAAAATAGAGCCAGAGTCATAGAAGCATCGAACAGAGTGTCCAACCTAAGAGGGAAGGCAGGGGTGGAGGTGGGGGGTGAGGGGTGGTGGTGGTGGTGAGGTGGTAGTGGTAAGAGATCAACCAAAGGATTTGCATGCACATATATGAGCATAACCAATGGACACAGACAGTAGAGGGGTGAGGGCATGTGCTGGGTGGTGGGACGGCAAGGGAGAGGTTAATGGGGGGGAAAAAGGAAACTTATGTAATACTCAAACAATAAAGAATTTAAATAAATAAAATAAAAAATACTTAAATCAGTTCACAAAGAAGAAAGGTCTTCAAGTTTTTCATTCATTTGTTCCCAAAGAGTTCCCCCCCAAATTAGAACCCAGTACACAGAAGAGAAAAATAACACCATATTTGTTCAAGCACAGAGCATATGTTCTTCACTTATATTAGCTTATTTTATACATATCTCACAGAGATGTATAAATATCTAAATATGCATATCTATATACACACATGAGAAAAAAAGTAAGTCATGAACCCATCTTTTCAGTTATCTTTGTAAAAGTCAATAAAATAATGCCAGCAACAGCATTATCAAATAACCAGGTGATGATGACTGCTCTAATTGGACTCTAACAAACCAAGTATGCATTTATCTCAACACATCCATCTTTCTTGCCCTCAACATTCCTTAGATTATTATAAGGTAAAAAGTATGGGTAGGAATTTATGCCAAATAATTTCTTAAAAAATTTAATTATCTCTGTATATAGTTCCAATCACTGAACAGATAACCTTCCTTTAAAACACAATTCAACAGTCTAATACAATTAATTTAAAAATTTTTTTTAATTTTTCTAAACAGAATTTCTCATCTACTTCATAAATACTTTTGTCTAAAGAGCAATCTGTTAACACATGCAGTTTAAATCATTAACTACACAGCACCAAATCATTAGTATAATCAGCATGTAAATTTCATGGAGTCACTGATTGAGTTCTCTTAGGCATTTTATACAACATCCAGTACAAGGATGCTCATTAAACATTTATGATGTTTAGTAATAAAAATAATGTGCCAAAACAAAAGTATTTATTATACCACTTGGCTGTCATGTATAATATAAACCACTGATCAGTATCTGCTTCTCCAAGTGCAATTATAAGAAACCAAAACCAAAACAAACCCCATTCAAATTAGAAAGTCTGTCTCCTGTGTCCAAGAATACTGTTTCATTTTTATGTCAGAAAGAAACTGTCAGACAGCATGCAACATGCAGACCGTTGGGGTATTTAACCTAAGTAGTTATGCACCATTAACAAAGCACAAAGCCTAAAACATTTCATGCATATTTTTAGAAATATTTTCCTTACCTTTCCCATTTTGCCATGTAGTATACCAAGATAAAGTAAGGAATGAAGTGATAAATGCTAAAACGGTGGCTACAGTTCCATTTCGGAGCCTCATCTCATTTCACCATCACACTGGTTCATACATTTACGAAGTCAACTGAATCCAGTACTCCGGGCTCTGGGCCAATGAAAACAATCAATAAGAGAGGCTCATTTCAGATGCTCTGCAGAATAAGTTTGATAGCAACACCAGTCACTCCTGCTATTCAGAATTGTCTTCACAGTCTTCATAGGTTGATGTCTCAGGTTTTCTTCCTATCCAAGAGGAAAACAGGAAGGAAAAACTTGTTCAGTAATGCAAAATATTGGTTTCTTCATTTATTGGTCACCATTACAAATAGACTTTTGGCGGGGCTAAACTGTATCTATAAAGATTATTCCCACACCTAAACCACTCATTCATATACTAGGATTATAGGCTTCTTTGCTTCAGGGGAAAAAAGCATCAAACTATTCCCTCCTTGTTGGTTTGGTTTTGTCTGTGAAAAGAAAGTTATGATTACTTATTTAAGAAGGGAAGTTGTGGGTTCATTAAATATACAATAAGCCAGATTCCATGCTGAGAACTCTAATGATCACACAATGGTTCCTGTAACATAATCTTCACTATTCTCAGTTTTCCTACAGCACAATAGCTGTTCTAAAAAACATTAAGAAAAGTGACAGACTACAACATCAAAAAACCTGGGTCCTAGATCTGGCTCCATCATTATTTACACGGGAAGGTATGTCCCTTATATAGGCCTTACCTTTTCTTTTCTTTTTTTTAAATTAAATCTTTATTGTTAAGATTATTACAGTTATTCCTCTTTTCCCCCCATAGCTCCCCTCCTCCCAGTTCCCACCCCACCCTCCGCCCTCACTCCCCACCCCCTGTTCTCATCCATAGGTGCACGATTT
>NW_005355890.1:494977-495441 GCF_000412655.1 Myotis brandtii | reverse complement strand
GCTAATTTAGCCTCTGCCTGAGGCTACCCAGCAGAAGCTACAGAGAGATCTGCAGATTCCTCTTCCTTGTTTGGGGTTTGGAGATGCCCAGATGAGGCCCAGCTGTGAAGCAATGCAAGCTGCTGCGGGGCCTTGGCCTTCTTTTGGATGTTCTGGGTCTCTCTGACTCGCTGCAATTTGTTAGGTAATTTTAGATTGCAAAGGGCCAGGCCATTCACATGTAAAACCTCTGGGCACAGCTTGGGTGGGGTGGGTCTCAGGGAATCAACAGGGCGGAGCAAACAGCTATGGCTGATCCTCAGTCCTGCCTTAAGAGGCCCCAGGTCTCAGTGTCCTGCGGTAATCGCTGCAAGCACCTCTGAGAGAAAGCCGCCCTCGAGTTCCGCCCGCTGCCAGACAGTCCAGTTTCTCCCCATATGAGTCTGGGTCCCCAGAGACTCACCCGGAACTGGAGTTCAGATCAC
>NW_005355890.1:491497-494930 GCF_000412655.1 Myotis brandtii | reverse complement strand
TCCTTCTAGTTGTAGAATTTCCACTCAGCCAGCCTTCCGGTGGTTCTGGATGATGTCCATTTTGTCTTTTAGTTGTATTTTTGAAGTGGTTGTGCGAGGCAGCAATTTCCGGTGTTTACCTATGCCGCCATCTTGGTTTCTCTTCAGCCTTACCTTTTCATTCATAAAATGCAACCTGTCCCGGCTCCTTTCACATGTTACCATAAATCATTAAAAGGGTACAGTTATTATTGCTATGTACCATCATCAGAGAATAAATGTAGTATTTCCTGTGATTAACATACTCCCAGGATGTAAATTAGGACTGTTTAGGGGTTTAAAAAAAAATGCAGCCATCCAACCAGGATATTGTATGACTGAGAACTCATTACTTATCATTGCTGTAAACTCTGGAAAACCAGGTGATCACCACCCACTTAATAAAACTGTTGGGGAAAAAAATAGAATCAAATGAAGTCCTTAAAAGTACTTGAGCATCACTGCCTAGCACAGTGGTTCTCAACCTTCTGGCCCTTTAAATACAGTTCCTCATGTTGTAACCCAACCATAAAATTATTTTCGTTGCTACTTCATAACTGTAATGTTGCTACTGTTATGAATCGTAATGTAAATATCTGAGATGCAGGATGGTCTTAGGTGACCCCTGTGAAAGGGTAGTTCGACCGCCAAAGGGGTCGCGACCCACAGGTTGAGAACCGCTGACTAGCACATAATAAGTTCTCAATAAATGTTAACTGTATTAAAAATAAAACCAAACAAAAAAACCTACAGCCAGCCACTGGTTCAATCCACTCTCTGCATAGCAGGTCTCATTCCCTGGGGGCATGTCGAGCACTCAGATGTGCCTTGATTCCTGGTGGCGTCAAGGGGACCACAAGATGCACTTCACAATATACTAAATTACACTCTAGTGGGGTGAGTTAATGCACCTCCAAAAAGGCCTGCCAAGCCCAAGGGACAATTCCCTCAGTAGAAGGATAGGGCTGATTAAAGCGGCCATTTATAGGCAATTCTGAAACTACCATCTCAGCTACTTTGTAAAAGTGAACATTACTAGCAATCTCTTCTAGTGAAAAAAGATCACTAGGGCATAGCATTAGTAATAACGATAAACACTACAACTCACTGAGTGTTTCCTACGTGCTTGGGCCATTCTATGTTTTAAATCTTCACAAAATCCTATGAGGCAGGCATTATAAACCCTATTTTACACACAAGAAAATGAACCCAAAGGCAGCCCTAATTTGTATGACTCCAAAGTCTATGCTCTTTCTTACCTACCAGACCATTTGCCTCTCAAACTCAGCCACCTGCACCTACCCAGGGAGGAAGAGAAGTGCCAGGGATACTCCCAAGTCTCAGGTTACATGAAGAATGTTCCCAAAGTGTTAATTTTTACCCAACAGTTGAAGAGTGAATTTAAAAATATTTTATATTCTCTGACAAACATGGATCTATTACGAAATAAGCTGCAAAATTCATAAGAAATCTCAATGTTTAAACTTAAAATTTGGAAGAAATTTCTCACTTCCTGTAGTCTTTGGCCAACCCCTCCCCTAGTGGTGTGTAAGCACGTGCACGCCCACGCTCTCAGGCATGCCTGTTAATCCTCCCTGGCCAGCAGCTCTAACTGTGGTATAATATTCTAGAAGCAAAGAACTACCCCCACCCCCACCACTACCACCACAACCACTTCCTTGCTTACTCTGACTATCTGAAAACAAGGAACTCCAAAGATACTCTCACTTACAAGTTATCACTGTTTTCCAAACTCAGTTATTCACCTTCTATAGAAAGACAAGTTAACGTCATATATGCCCATGTCTACAGTTCAGCATTTAAAATCTTCATGGCGGTAGTCTATAATTTCAACTAATTTCCGTCAAGTGTCTAATATCTTGTCTTATATCAATAAGCACTCAATAATGAGTTCTGATGATAAAAACAGAAGTGAAGTATATAACTTCTAATTTTAATCCTGGTATGACATCATATAAAAATGTGTATTACTTTCTGTTGCTATATACTTAGCTCTACCTAACTGCAGGAAGGATTTGTCCTGGTAAAAGATCTAAAAATGCATAGGCTAGAGTAAACATTCAATTAATAATTATGGGGAAGTAGAAAAGCAGAAACATCATAAAATAAAGGATAATTAAAACTAGTTTTATTAAAAATACAAATAAAGCTCATATGATAAAATTCAGTATAAATGGGTAGAGACAAAAGTGAATGAATTCTAAAAGCAAAGTAGACTATATATATATATATATATATATACTCTTGAAAAACATAAGGAATATTAAATATTGTTTCTGGGAAGTTATTAAGCTCTGGTTTAAAGAAGATATTTATAATGTATTCTACTAACAAATAAGACCTGAAATTCTGCAAGAGAACTACAAGAGCATTTTACACAGAAAGGATGTAGTCACACATTTTTAATTAGGGTTTCCGAACTCCTGAAGTTTAACTGCACAGCATAAGTGAAGGCTCCGGACAAGGGCAAAACTAATGATCTCGGCACTCATAACCAGAGGAGGCAGTTCATGGGCTGGCCAAACCCTCCGGACTGACCAACTACCTCAAACAGGAGACAATGTGACCTATATTTTAAAATGTCCACATTCACAAAAATTTTATTCTGAGACTATCACTTTACACATTTGAATCCTTAACAACAAAAAAGGAGTGGCTAAAACTACTAGTCATTTTCTCCATCCTGACCAAAATGAATGGAACTTTCAACTGTAGATCTTAGGCTGGAAAAAAAAAATGTGTTTTATTAACAGATCTTCAAGGGCTGCAGTCCTGTATTATTAGATAATAAATTATTTTAAGGTGTTCTCTGAAAAATTCAATGTTCCATGGCTGGGAACACTGCTGCTGAATATGACTGTGCCTGAAGAGGCACAATCATGAAATCCAAGATGTAAACTCACAGCAGTTATGTTAAAATTCACTTATTTTACATTTATAGAAGGATTTGTATTTTTTTTTAAATACAGCTTATATACTTTCATCATCCAGTGCGTTTTCAGACTTACACGCGTGAGCTAAAGAAACCAATGCCACGGCACCCTGGTTGGTGAAACTAGTTTTTAAAACATTCAGAAAAGGAAGCACACACCACACAACGCATATTATTTGATCCTAAATCTAGGTTCTACACTCAAACGAACAGCGTTGTCATTATCTTATAGCGGAATTCGTCCAACAGCAAAAGCACAACAGCAAACTATAGGGAAAGCACTGAACGCAGGCGTCCTGCCTGCTCCCATTTCGCAATCTGGGTTGTAAGCAATGAACGGGCTCCCGGGAACACGCTGCGAGAAAGGGCGGGCGCGGAGCGGGATGCCTGCCGGCCGGACGCACGCCCTCGGGACACACCTGGTGCGCCCAGGGCGATCACCTGGACGCCACCTGAGGGTCC
>NW_005355890.1:485594-490379 GCF_000412655.1 Myotis brandtii | reverse complement strand
CCCCTGCCCAGCCGAGCTCCCCGGCCGTCCTGCCTGGGTCCTGCTCCCGGGGACGGGGACGGGTGGATCTCGCCCTGAGCCAACCGTAGCCTCCAAGGCCCCGCGCTTCCAGGCAGGCACCTCGCCACTGTCTCTGACCCACGCGGCACCGCAGCCACAGGCATCCTTATCCCCAACTTACCGGTGAGGAGACCGGGGCCCAGGGAGAAGGATGGGCTTATGCAACTAGGAACGAACAAGAAATGTAACTAGAATTTAGTTGCAGATCATTTCGGTGATAAAGCCTGTGGCTTTTACCCTGCATCACGCCGTTCTGCCCCTGTCGCCCCATGTCCTCAATCGATCACGGTTTCACAAGGCTTGAGGTTAACGTCGGAACCAAAGAGATGATCATCTGTAGAAAGCCTGAGTGGTCTTCCCTGTTTTTCCTTCGTATCCACATGGACTATGACTTGCGTTAATAGTGACTACCGTTGAGTACATCATAGTTTGAATACTTACCATAGACCAGGCAAGATGCTAAGATTGTAATGAGCTCAGAGAGTTTGCCCAAGGCCACACAGCTGGTCTTAGATCTGGATTCAAACACCAGAGATGTGTTATTTTAACCAACTATAATAATCCTTACAACCACCCTGCAAGTTAATATTTACAGGGAGGTAGGGGGCCCAAGATCAACAAAACATCCTTGCTCCTGCCAAGCTCCCAAATAAATAGGCTCTTTTCAGAAAACAGTAATTCAAAGATTCAAAACGCTAACAGACAACCATCAATCAGAATGGTTTTTTCCCAGCAAAGTTCCTTTATTTTGTCTCAAGATGAAAGTAATTAATAAGACATGCATGGTTTCTCAACTTTCCCATGGTGAGATTCCTCTCCACGACTGTCGAACTGTTTTAAAGGTTCAGGAAGAGATACGGATTCTCCTTCTGTCGTTCCCCTCTGATTCAGGGGAGCAGACAAAAAGAGGTTTATCCACTACTCGGTACCATGAACGTGACGTAGGCATGACAGCCATGACATCAAATGACAACTTTTCTGCCTGTTTTTGAGAGCCTGGGAGCCAGATTTCCTGTATTCTGTGACGAAGACATTTCCTAGTGGCAAGCTGGCAATGGATTTCATGAGCAGATGTAAGCAATAAAGACTGAGACCATTCCAGGATACAACCTTTGATCCATTGTTTGACATATCTTGCCTAGATCTTGTTATACCATGCTCTTAACAACAGACAAGCAAACTCCTTGCAGATGAAGAAAGCGCTGCCATGTGACAATGATGGAGAAAGCCACCAGCCATGGCCACGGGATTGGCCAAAAGCCCCGATAGCACAGGTAGAAACTGGGGCCCTGAGGGATTCATGTTGGCAGGTACAATGGTCATTTAGGCAGCTAGTCAGTGATCCAACTGGAATTCACATCCAGAGCTGTTTGATTTCAAAGCCCCCACCACACTACCTCTCGGCTCCCACCTTCAGCAACTGACAAGCTTTTGTTGAGTGGACGAATATTAAAATATATATTTCCACCATTTCCATTTTTTTTTCTTTTAGTGAGGGAAGGAAATGAAA
Source organism: Myotis brandtii (assembly GCF_000412655.1). Classification (NCBI taxonomy): domain Eukaryota; kingdom Metazoa; phylum Chordata; class Mammalia; order Chiroptera; family Vespertilionidae; genus Myotis; species Myotis brandtii. The sequence goes on along the minus strand of NW_005355890.1, from coordinate 488,809 downwards.
GCATTCACAGACATGCTAAAACAGAGGTATATGTCAGAGGAGAACGGAAGCCTGGAAGGACAAGCTTCAAATACACTTGCAATGGGACCCTTCAGGAAGACAGCAGGAATTCCCTCTGGATGCTGATTATGGCAAAACCCACAGCAGAAGACAAAAAAAGGCAGAAAAAGCCGCAACTGCCTTCCTTTGGGCGCCTTTTTGATCATTTGTTTCTACTCTATCTGGCAGCAGACGGGCAGGTTTTGGAAGAAATCTGGTGACACAGCTACACTTGTCACAAACCATTCACATTTTAGCTCAGGAAAGTCTGGGTTTCCGTTTGTTGTCCTGAAACTGGAATGGCCTGGAATACAAGCCTCCAAGGATGAGTTAGAATTGGTTGATCATTCATCCTACCTTTGCAGGTTACACAATCCTGGATTTTCCAACCAAGTGTATGGTCTTTGTTTAATAAACCATCAAAGGCAATCATTCCAAACCCCACTGAGTCTAATCTACTTCTTTTCCTCTTCTTTTCCACAAGGATTCTCCTTTTCTATTATTCTCTTTTTGTTTCTTCTCTACTCTTGCAGTTTCTCATTTTGTCTTCTCCAGGCCTTTAATTCACATAATCAGTGGAAATGGGGGAAGTGCTTCGGTAAGAAGTTCTGTATCTTCATCCTATGTATCCTATGTTCTGTCCATGCTCTGTGGTGACTGTGCTTTCCACAAACATTTTCTGAGTGCCTATGATGTGCAGAGGCAGCTGGTGCCCGACCATGGTATGCTCACAGACAAGTGAGAGAGGCAGGTAGGGAATTAAACCATAAGAGAGTGCCATGAGCCTAAGGTCCTAGGACAGACGACAGGATGGGGCTATCATTCAGATGTTGGGGCAGGGAAGGTTTCCTGGAAGGGACATCTGCGCTAAAAGCAGAGTACACACAGAAGCTAATCTTTTCCTTGTATTGCTTTTGATGGTGAGCAGTTGTTGGTGGGGCCATGACCACAGCAATCGGCTTCTAAGAAATCAAGCCCAAGATCTTCAGTTCTCTTCCACTTGTGCCCCCTCTGTGTGTTAACAGTCCAACTTGCATCATCTATGAGTGTTTATACATGTGATTTTGGTTTCTTGGCTACTATCTCAAGTGGATCGTTTTTCATCGTAAAGGCTTCGAGACATCAGGGGGTTCTTCCTGGCTTTTTAGAATTGCTTATTTAGAGGTTGTAGGAACCCTCTCACTTTACATGAGCAGTGTACTCTATCACTGTAGTCTAGCAGCCATAGCAAAACTAGGATCAGGATGGGTGGTAACTCTCCATTAACACTTTGTTAGCTGCAGGGTGTTTCAGATACAGTGTTCAAACTATTTCTGATGTCTAGTCAGGGCACATGTAGTCCAAGAAATTAATGAGAGAATTCAAATCGAACCAACCACCACATTTAATATTCAACTCTAGGTGGAAAGTAAGGTTCATTCAGAGGAAGGACAACAGAGAGCTGCATTATTTTTATTTTTTATGTTTACACTCCCTCCCCCACCTTTGCTCATCTCTATGTGAGAGAACCCTTGAAAGATGACTTTCCCATTCATTCACATGCACACTTTTGGGGTAGATGTGCCTATCTGGTTATGCAGACAAAAGCCAGGCTATGTGACTACGAAATTACGGATTTACTAGAGTCCTGGTGCATAAAATTTGTGCACTTGAGGAGAGGGGGCGTCGCGCAGCCCAGCCTGTGCCCTCTCGCAGTCTGGGATCCCTCTTGGGATGTCCAACTGACAGTTTAGGCCTGTTAGCCACGTGGGCCTAAGCCATCAGTCGGACATCCTTAGCGCTGCCACGGAGGTGGGAGAGGCTCCTTCCGCCACCGCTGCGCTCACCAGCCGTGAACCCGGCTTCTGGCTGAGTGGCACCCCCCTTGTGGGAGCGCACTTACCATCAGGGGGCAGCTCTGGCTCCTGGTGGTCAGTGCGCATCATAGCAACAGGTCATTCTACCGGTCTATCTATTTGTATAATAGCCTTTTATTATATAGGATACGAGTTTATCATACTGAAGTGTGTAGCCAGTGGTGTCCATCTGAGACATCACTAAAATTTTTCAAGAAAACACCAAAACATAAGAGAATCCAACTATCTTACTAGGAACAGGCTCCCTTCCTAGCATTGTTAGAACCACCAGCCATACCTGGTGACAGGAAATGTTTCTAACAAAATAGTTCAGGAGACTTGGAGGGATCACACTTTCCTTCTAAGTGGCTTAGCCACACCATTAAAGCTAATTCACTGAATTTATTATATTTGACTAGAGGCCTGGTGCACAAAATTCGTGCACTGGGGAGGGGTCCCTCGGCCTGGCCTGCACCCACTCTCAGTCCGGGACCCCTCGGGGGTTGTCCAACTGCTGGCTTAGGCCCAATCCCCCTGGTTAGCCACGTGGGCCTAAGCCATTCGGACATCCCTCTCACAATCCATGATCCCTCGCTCCTTACACTTGGCTTGCTGCTCCTTAGTGGCAGGCTCCTTACCATTCAGCTTGCTGCTCCTTAGCACTGCTGCAGAGGCGGGAGAGGCTCCCACCACCGCTGCTGCGCTCGCCAACCATGAGCCCGGCTTCTGGTTGAGCAGCCGCCCCCGACCCCCCGTGGGAGCACATTGGCCACCAGAGGGCAGCTCCTGCGTTGAGCGTCTGCCCCTGGTGGTCAGTGCATATCATAGCAACCAGTCGTTCCGGCATTCTGCTGTAACAGTCGCTTAGGCTTTTATTATATAGATGTATACTCTGAAGGCACAGTGGGAGGGAATTGTGTGCCTGAGAATTACAGAGCTTTGGAGACCTTTTTCTTGTCTTTTTCTTCCTCTGTGAATTTGGTACTTGTAGAAGATGTTGGATCAACAGCCCTGCATCTGAAATCCATCCATGCATAAAATCAATTGGAGCATTTCAATTGTGCTACTCGATCAGTACATTTCAAGCAGGATAAAAACCTTTGCTCAAATAAAGCACCCAGGACCATGACTGCCAAATATTAGGCCATTTGGAGTTATGGGTATCAGGACAACATAATATATGTCACCATTTTCATAGCCGCAGTATTTCTTTACTCTCTTTTATAGCAACTGAGCATACCCCTCCAAGTAGGTGCCTGTATCAGCTAGGGACCAGTGTGGGGAGGGGGGTGGGGAGAGAGGAGAGAGAGAAAGGAAGAGAGGAGAGAGAGAGAGAGAGAG
>NW_005355890.1:472311-485428 GCF_000412655.1 Myotis brandtii | reverse complement strand
AAGGTATTGTAGATATTATGGACAGAGGGAGTATTACATATGATACAGGAGATTGGTTGCAAAGGTGCCAGAGGGCTGAAAGAAGAAAGAAGTGGGTAAAAAGCAAAGAGGAAGCTGGACAGTAACCCAAAGACCAGAGGCTGTTAATGGCCCTGGATGAACCCCTTGAGCCTGCACCTGCTGGTGCACATTATTGAAGGACTGTTGCTATTGGTTCTGGACCCCTGAAAAGATGCCGCCTGGGCCTGGGTGGCTGGAGCGCAGAATCCCCTAGTCCCTCTGCACCTGCACCTGTTGCCAACAACCTCCAGCAACTGCCATGCTGTTGGAGGCAGAAGCCAGAAGCTTCTCTCCTTGCTCTGCCTTCTGATCTCCAACCAGTGCCCCCTACTGGCAGATGCCAACAGAAAGCCAGCGCCAGGAAGCCCAGGAACTAGCTCACAGGCAGCTCCAGCATCCCAGGGCAGCCTATAGAAAGGCAGCAACACGCGGGGACAGAGACAATGAGTAAGTAACCAACCCAGTGTCGGAATAAAAACCATGTTAGGCATTCTCTCAAGTGAAACCAGAAGCTTGTCCTGGAAACATGAGGAAAGGGAGATGGTAAGCCACCCCGGTGGAACTTACACTCTAGAAAACACCTTTCACATTCACATCGCTCTTAAGAGAAACTGTTCGCAGTAGGGTGGCAGCCATCACGCATTGTTAACAGCAAATAGAGATTTTCTATCAATGATGCTGTGCCGAGCCCTTCAGTAAGCAGCAGGTTGGAAGACAAATTATAAAATGTGGCCTCCACCCTCCAGGAGTCCGCTGTCTGCTTAGAGGAACACCTGGACCCTCCTCACCGCAGGCCTGCTCGCCGTTAGAGCCGCGTTCTTTCCTCTGCCCTCACGTGGAGCCATGCCATGCTGAACCCCTCCCTCCCTCCCATGAAGTGCACACGGCTCCCCATGCCCATCCACCATCCCCCTGGCTAGCGAAGGTCCTTCCAGATTCACTTGATGCCACTTCCCTTAACAAACTGGAGAAGGACCCACCACACTGTCTCTATTTTACCAGTGGGTTGATCACCCTGTACCATCCCCTTGAGTTTCAAAGCTGGTATTGATTAGAGGAAGGATACGCTTCAGCACTTCTCAGCCTTTGGAGTGGCTGGGTCTGATCTGAGGCAACAGGAACCCTCTAGCTGCAAGCAGCCTTGCGGACCATGATGAATATTATCATTTTCTCGGTGTTTTATTAAGTGAAAAGGCTGGGTAGCACCAATGTAATGGCCTCATTCACTCAGCTGTTCTGCTGCTTGAGCAGGGACCACCTTATTCATCATCGTGTGGCGGTCCGTGGGAGCTACTCTGCAAGTGTTCGTTGACAGAAAGAAGGAGGACTTCGTAGAAGAGGACACACTTGCTCTGAGCCTTGAAGAACAGGTGCAGGATTTGGGCAGGTGAAGGGAAAAGGAGCCAAGCATTACAAGAGAAGGAGCACACACTCAGTGTTCATAGCACCTGGGCAGCAGGCAGTGCACAGGGGCACCATGGGAAATATGGTAGATCATGGGAACCAGGAGAGATTGGACCTCAGGCTCTGGCGAGAGGAAAGCACTGAAGATTTCTGAATAGAAAAACAATGTTATAACAAAAAAAAAAAATCAGGAGTAGAGGAGTCCTGCCCTAGCCAGTTTGGCTCAGTAGATAGAGTGTCAGCCTGCGGACCAAAGGGTCCCGGGTTTGATTCTGGTCAAGGGCACATACCTCGATGGCAGGCTCCTCCCCGGCCTGGGCCCTGGTCAGGGCTCGTGCAGGAGGCAACCAATCAATGTGTTTCTCTCACATGGATGTTTCTCTTTGTCTTTCCCTCTCTCTTCTACTCTCCCTAAAAATCAATGGAAAAATATCCTCGGGTGAGGATTAACACCACCACCAACAACAAAAAAAAGAGTAGAGGAGTCCTCATTCATTGACACTAACTAGAGAGTTGCCGTACTATTTTTACCTGAATGCAAAAAAAGAGGTTGTGTTATGATTATCAAAAAATTTTAACTGAACCCTAGCCAGTTTGGCTCAGTGGTTAGAGGGTAAGCCAGCAGACTGAAGGGTCATGTCTTCGATTCTGGGATCCCCAGTCTGTGCGAGTGCAGGAGGCAACCAAGCAATGGAAAAAAATATCCTCTGGTGAGGATTAACACGCGGGCCGTAGTTTGCCCACGGCTGGGTTAGAGGGTCAGCCAGCAGACTGAAGGGTCATGTCTTCAATTCTGGGATCCCCAGTCTGTGCGAGTGCAGGAGGCAACCAAGCAATGGAAAAAAATATCCTCTGGTGAGGATTAACAAGAAAAGTTTAACTGAGTTGCTTCTCTAAGGCCCACCTACACACCTCTACGAAAGGTGCTGAGCCAGTATTTGCTGACTGCTTTGGTTTCTCTTTCTACTTCAAATTTCACGTTGGCCTAGGATCAAATCACACGGCTTGAGATAAAGGAGAGGAGAGAAAGGCAGTCAGTTCTCTTCATCAAGTGAAGGTTCCAAAATTAATGTCTCAGATGCAGCTGAAAATGCATGTCACTTCAGAAATGAGCTGCAGTGCGAACCAAGGTGTCCCTTCAGAGAAAAGATCTTCCAGAATTCTGAACACTCAATTCAATAGACTTGTTCAAGTCAGCCTCTATATTTGGAGTCAGGGAAGGTAGAAATAGCATAAGAAACCTGACTATCCTCTGAGTATAAACTCTTGGACATATCAGTAAAACATTCCAGCCCTGGCCAGGTTGCATAGTTGGTTACAGCATCGTCCCTTCAGGGCACATACAAGAATCAACCAATGCATGCATAATAAAAGGAACAACAAATCGTTTCTCTCTCTCAACTCAATACATTTTTTAAAAATTGTAATATATTTTTTAAAAATTAAAAAATAATATAGTTCATGACAATCTCCACAGAATTATTTATAAAATTAATTTTTTAAAAAATTTTCTGGACAGCAATTTGCTGTGTCCCTAACAGATGCTTATTGACAGGTACACACTGTGAGACTGACCTACCTCTGGGTCTATATGGGAAGGGAATGGAGGGTAAAGTTCAAATCTTATCCTGGAGGTAAGGGGGATATCAGCAAGTTATTCCCAGGAGAGGGGGTGGGGGCACGAGGACAATTGTAAGAGAGGTACAAAGACCCTGAGGTACAAAGACCCTGAAAGCAGTTGAGTTACAAACACAGAGGCCTCATTTAGAGGAGCGCAAGTCTTGTGCCCGCGGGTTCCCTTTCCTCTTCCTCTGGGCCATGCGGCCTGGTTCATAGCCTTGAGCCATCGTCCAGCCGGCCAGCCAGTCGATCCTGGAGGTAAGGGGGATATCAGCAAGTTATTCCCAAGAGAGGGGGTGGGGGCACGAGGACAATCGTAAGAGAGGTACAAAGACCCTGAACGCAGTTGAGTTACAAACACAGAGGCCTCATTTAGAGGAGGCAAGTCTTGTGCCAGCGGGGTTCCCTTTCCTCTTCCTCTGGGCCACCCGGCCTGGTTCATAGCCTTGAGCCATCGTCCAGCCGGCCAGCCAGTCGGCCAGGCTTTCCTCAGAGGTTGACTTCTTTCACCAACTGAACAGTTGCCCCATCCTTTCATTATTGGGAACCTTTGGTTCCTGTTGGTTTTTCTCCCAAGGACTCTATGTTACTTAAAGTTTTTGCATACCAAGCAAGTTAAATGTCCTGCATAATCATTTTTCTGTTATTAAGCAAATGATACATATATATAGAGATTGACAGATAGTTAATCAAAAGTTCTGATTCACACCCATGAGCTGCCCGACTCAAAGATGGCTAGCCATTTACGGACTGGCTGGCATACCATCCCCCATGGGCATGATTCAGCCTGGACTGGGGCCAACAGAACTCAAGAAATCTCTTCTTTGAAACAAAGACAGGTCGTCTCATTCAGTGTCGGGGCAGAAGCAGAAAGACAGAGACTGGACTGGGCAGAAGCCATAAGCAAAGAGGAAGCCAAAAAGTGGAGAGCAAAGTAGAGGGAAGAGAGTCCATGGAAGGGTGAGAAGCAGCAGGCTGGGGGAGAAGCTGAGACCGAGAGGTTGAGGCTCCAGTGAGGCAGGTGCTGGAGCTGTTCTTGGGGCTGAGCTGCTATGGGACCACAGGCGTGCCTGCTGCTGGCAGGCCAGGGACAGACGGGCTTGACTTGTCCATGAGGCTGCAAGGGTGGGTTCCTGCTCTTCTCAAAACTTACCATCAAATGACTCTTCTCAGGGCAGAGCAGAGGGGTCAGGGATTTGAGGAAGGCCGCCGGGTCTTCATAAATAGAACTTAAATGTTTTTATGACAGACCATGAGCTCTTACAAGATCACATATGCAGATTCAAAGACAAAACTTAAACATTCTGGAATCAAAGGCATATACACGCTTTTTAGATTATCTATGGTTTATGTCATGTACTCTATTATTCCACACTCCTGTCACCCATTAGTTGAAAAAAAGAAGTAGGGAATTATACTTATTTTCGTTCTGAAACTTAAATTTAAGACAATTGGCATGGATTGAAGGGATAGGGAGGCCAAACTGCCTGGCCTCATCAGGGTAGCCAGCGACCCAGCCAGGCCAACGTTTGATAAATGTCTGACATTGATGCAGATTCTAAAATCATTATGTAGAGGGCAAAAAAATGGTCTATTTCTAATAATGATTATAATTTAATAGTTCCATTCATTTTCCCCAAACCCAAAACATGAGCTCACACAGATAAGTCATCTTGCCTTTTGGCATTCATTGGAACTGCCTGTATGGGACTACTTTTTATCAGCTTCCTAACTTTCCAATCTGAATCCTACCTCATTAGCCGCATTTACCTGCCATTTAACAATGACACAGAGAGCGATCATCAGAAATTTGGGGGAGCTGGACTCTGAAACTTCTAGCAGGATGTGGGTTTGGCACCAGGGCTTGTAATGAAAGAAATAAAAAAAACTGCTCGCAGCTAATAGAAAAATAAATTGCCATTGTACCGGGAAAGTGCTCAAAAGAACTTGCCTGAGATGAGAATTGAGTTTTTATTAGAAAAATCTGATGAGTAAAAAAAAAAAAGTCCCCTTTCATCACCAAATGGCGCTTACAATTTATCATTTCAATGCGCTCCTATAAAGCGACATGACACGTAGTGTCTGTCAAATGACTGTGTAATAATGAAAGCACCCTCTGCCTGGCAACAGGAGATGATTCTCCCTTCAAGCGAAAGCGTCAGCCTTGCAGTGAAAGTGCGTGTGCCAACTTCTCCCTCACCAACACCAAGGAGAGCCATCATCTTAGACGCTGCTGAGAAGAGCGAATATTTAGACACGCTAACACTCTGCCTCGAGAATTGTAGCACACGTCACAGTTGCTATGTGACTATAGGTCATTTCTCTCCTGGTCAACAGACCTGTATTGAGTGCTTACCATTGTCTGGTGACACGCACAGCTGGACAGGGATCTTCGGTTTATCTGGAGTGCACAGGAGAAGGGCAGACGCACAGGGAGAAATGAGGTTGCACAGAGATTGGGGTTTTGCATCAGTTTTCTTAGATGTGTTAGGGAGGCTTTGGTGATTAGATAAGGAGTTGGGACTTTTTTTCAGCAGACCATGTGACGTTCATGGACATTTTTGGGGAATGAAAGGCCAGAGCCTGCACAATGGGTGGAAGGAAAGGAGAGTGGATCATTTGAGCAAGAGCTAATCAGTTCAATTAGGGTGGCTGAGGGGACCAGCGAGAGGAGGGCAAACGTGGCGTTGGGATTTGAGCCCAGTGATGGGGCTGGCCGCATTCCCAACCGAACCAGCAACCACAGCACTGGAGATGGGAGGAGGATGCCTTCATTTTGGCTCTACTGATTAGAGTTGTTAAGAGACATGGAGATGTTACTCTGACAGGAGTGGGAAATGAGAGAAAGAGCAGGTGACACCAGCAAGATGGAGAGGGATGAGAGGGGGGTAGACGCTGTGGGGGTTTACCCACTAGGCCCTGGCCACCTTCACGAGGGCCACTTCGGTGGAGCGGTTTTGGTGAAAGACCATGTGGCCATTTGCTAAGGAAGAGTGGGTGGAAGGCAGTGAAGACGGGGAGCTTGGGCGACACCTTTGCAGAGTGGAGTGAATGAAGGCTTTCTGGTTTTATTTTTAAGATCACCAACATTTGAAGATTGAGAAAAAGGGAATCTAATGGATGGACCCCAACCCCCTCCCCCCAGTTGGCTACATCTTTCTGAGCACTCCCTTTTGGATTTGCCAGCTTGGTATAAATAAGAGTGAAATAATGGTCAATATAGCTAGCATTCCCAGAACATTTGCACTCTGCCAGCCATCATACTGTGAACTTTATACATATTAATCTAATCTTCACAATGGCCCTAAAAGGTCGAGCCCCTCATTTTGCCTGTTTTACAGAGACATTAAATGACTTGCCTACATTCACGCAGCTGGGAAGTACCTGAGGATTCAGCCTGGGCAACCTGCTCCGTGCTCTGCGCCTGTGCTCTGAAGCACGATGCAAAGATATAAACGGAGTCCTAGGAACTTTGCAGAAACGGACCACATGCGTAGAAAGCTTTCCTTGACTTACAGACGGGCTCATGTTAGAGAATGACACAGGCTAAGTTCAACATCACTTACTTCCAACAGTTATGTAGGAGAGCTGAAAACCTGCCAACACCCTACATAAGCCTAGAATGGGGGCTTGACCCAAGAGGAACCCCAAAGCCCCTCTTGGTCAAATGCTTTCTTTTACATAAAACGGAACCACCATCAGGAGCAGCAGAGTGGCTTGGCCAAGGTTAAGTCTGAGTTAACTCAATATCCTGAGTCTTTGCACTGCACCCAAGCGAGCTCGAGGGGGAGGAGACAGGGTGCTGTGAGAGAGGACGGAAGCAGCAGGGGAGGCTGCACCCTAGAGCCCAGTTCAGGGTGAGGGTGAGGGCAGCTAACCTGGGCACAGGCTGCAGCCCACCTCAGGCCTTTCCCTGAGGGGTCAGTCTGAGTTTGCAGAATCCTTTCTGCCACTGAGCACATGACTCATTTCCTTTCTCTCCCTCCCCACCCCCATCTCCTACTCCCACTCTTCTTATACCATCTATTCCCAGAAGCAAGTGTTGATGAGGTCTAGCGCACAAGTGATTACGGAATGTGTTCAAATGAACCCATTGATCCACACATGAGGGACAATTAGAGGAGAAACATGCAAAAGGAAAGCAGCTCCACAGACCCCGTCTTGACCCACGAGGAAAGCAAGAAGATCACCTCAGGAGAAGCCTCTTGGAGCAGCTGTGGGCGGCAGGAACGGCACCAGGGGTCACCTGACCGGTGCGGTCAGACCAAACCTGGGTTCAGCAACCTTGGTACTTGGGTTCTGGCTAGGAAAGAATTCAGAGCAAGACCCAAACTGTAAGAGAACATCTATTGGGTAAATTACAGTGGTAGAAAAAGTAATTCCTAGAAGAAATGGGCTTAGGAAACAATTATAGAGGTAAAGGAAGGGCCCCTGGAGCTAGGGAATGAGGAAGCTACTGGTAACTGTGCCTGGGGGAGTGTGAGGGGCGGGGGTGGCGGAGACATGGTTGTGCTCCCAGGAGGGTGAGTATGCTGGGTCCTCCACCCTAAGGGTTTTAAGAGTGATTTGGGGGGAGGTCCCAGGGAAATATCTCAGTAGAATATTCAGCAGCTTTCCAGGTGTGTCCATTCAGGGTTGTGGTCTTCACTGACTGACGGGCCAGCACCAGGGCAGGGGGTCATTATTCAATGCAGCTGGTCCTGAGGCTGGTTTTGTTGCTTATCTGGGCCTGGAGCTGAAATACAGCTGAGGCCTAGATGTTATCTCTAGGAAGGAAAGGTCAGGGGGTCCAAGCTGCATGGCCAGTGATGTGCTAGGGGAGGAAAGTCACCTGGGGGCAAGGTCCCACCCTACAGTTGAGTGTGCGTTGCTGGGCACTGGGGGCTTTCCACCTGGTGGCCTTCTGCACCTGGGCCTTGCTCTGCTCATGTCTGGCTGCCTACGACAGATCCTACAAAATAAAGCCCGTGTCTGTATCAGTGACATGGTTGGCGCTGGTCCTTTTTAGGGTTTGTCCACTTCTTTTTATCATGGAAGCTCGAAGCGTGTGAGCTGCAGCCGGTAACCATCCCATCTTCACACATTCCATCTTGCTGCCAACAGGAACGCGGGAACGGGAAAACACTAGAGGAGTGTCCTGCAAAAATAACTTTCCACAAAATACTTACTGTGCGAAACACGGCGGCTGCCTAAATGGCCCTACACATGGGCCAAGAAACAAAAAGCACATTTTGCAAAAATAACGGTCTCTCCCAAACTGTTCGAGGTTTTTGGGCGGAGTTAAATTTCATAAGCAAGAGAGAGAGACGTTCTTTCTACTCAGTGATCATCCTTTGCATTTGGCTCGGAGCTATATTATGTTTTGAGGCCACTTTATTTGTATAATTAAATTGAATGACTTAAGGAAAATACAAAAACATTTACTTTTTTTAAACATAAAAATATACAGTATTACTCAGCCATAAAAAAGGAAGAAGATATTCTTGCCATTTGGGACAATATGGTTGAACTTAGAAGGTATTCTGCTAAGTGAAATAAGTCAGACAAAGACAAATGCCATATGATTTCTCTTAATTGTGGAATTTAAAAAGCAAAATAAACGGACAAACCAAACAGAAATGAACTCATAGATACAGAGAACATTTTGATAGTTGCCAGAAGGGAGGGGGAAGGCAGTGGATGAAACATGTGAAGGGATTAAGAAGTACAGATTGGTAGCTCCAGAACAGTGATGAGGATGTAAAGCACAACACAGGGAATACAGTCCATAATATTGTAATAGCCATGGCTGGTGTCCTTTGGGTACGAGGTTTATTGGGGGATCTCTCTGTAAGTTATATAAATGTCTAATCACTATGTTGTACACCTGAAACTAACATAAGATTGAATGTCAACTGTAACTGAAAATTCCACGAGCCTGTCTTTTTCAAAAAGTCCGCCTTTTCTCACAATCCCGCTTTGTCCCCAGCTTCTCACAGAGCCAGCCCCCCGCCAGTTCAGACCCCCCTCCCCTTTCCTCTGCGCTGCCTCCCTTGTGCTCAAGCACAGGCCACATAAGATCTGCCTGGATACTTCTCTGGGGCTTCCTCTCGATTTCTCTCTCGGGGAACACAGGAACCTAATGCCGGTAACAACGGGAGACTCCAGTGTTATCGTCATGCTTCCCAGATGAGCAGTTTCCCCAGCACCCAGGAGCTCCCAAAACCAGCCCTCCCTCTCAGCCTGCATTCCCTGCCCGCCCCCCTGCTGGGCCTGCCCTCACTGCTCGGAGCCCCTGCAGGTTTGGAGTCCATGCACTGACTAGTAAGTGGCCTGAGGGCCAGTCCTCTGTCCCAGAGTGCTCCACCCTTCTACCAGCACGGCCCTCCATTCCCACCTCTGCCCCAGCAGCCCTCCGGGCAAGCCAGCAGAGCAGCGGCACCAGGGCAGCTTTCAGATCGTTATGGGGTTGAGCCCCCACTGTAGACTGTCCCCCACACAGCCAGCCCACAGCGGCTCCCTCTGGGTGGATGTTAGGGCTCATTTCCCCTCCTTTCCCCCTTCTGCAACGGAACTCATCGTCTTTCTCCAACATACACCTTCCCCTCCCCATGTTCCCCTAAAACAGCGCTTCTCAACCTGTGGGTCGCGACCCCTTTGGGGGTCGAACGACCCTTTCACAGGGGTCGCCTAAGACCATCGGAAAACACATATATAATTACGTATTGTTTATGTGATTAATCACTGTGCTTTAATTATGTTCAATTTGTAACAATGAAAATACATCCTGCATATCAGATATTTACATGACGATTCATAACAATAGCAAAATTACAGTTATGAAGGAGCAACGAAAATAACTTTATGGTTGGGGGTCACCACAACATGAGGACCTGTATTAAAGGGTCGCGGCATCAGGAAGGTTGAGAACCACTGCCCTAAAAGCTAGTATCCTCTAGTTCACAGTGACTGAGGCTCAGCCTCTGCCCCTCCCCCGGCGTGGAGTCAGCTGCCTTTCACTAACTGCACAGGCATTTCCCTCCTCTCTCCTGTCCCCTCGTTAGGACAAGCCCTCATGACGCAGCCTTTCGGCAAAGTGTTCCAGAAACCCCCGCGATCTAGCTTCAGCACAGACAGGGATACTTCTGGGCTCCGTGAGAGATCGAAACCAAGAAACAGGCAAACACTGGGCGTCAGCCAGCATCACAAGTCAGTGGACCTGAGTGAAGGGCTGGGGAGCGGTGGTGGGAGCACCATCCCCTGTACAGGAGGAGTCCCAGCCTCCTTCGCCTGCCTCCCACAGCTGGCCGCGAACAGACAGCTCCTGCCTCGCCAGCATGACCTCATGCATACTTCCCCTCAAAAACACCTGCTTCTTTTTCCTCAGGCCATTTGGAAAAATGTGATTTTAAATCATAAAGGGCCTATGCAATAAAAATGTCCGGGAAAAGAAATATGTCTCTTTAAACTGAAGCCCTCAGCTTATGTGCAAAAATGAAACACCCTATCTGTCCTGATCTTTTTGGAAAACACGCTTTTATTTTCTTTATAATTAGATTGTATGGAGCAGACGTTTCTTCCTCTGTACACTGACGGGCTCCAGGGATGTGAAGGGGCCTCAGAGGGGCAACTGTTGGTGTTTGTTTAACAAGCACTCGTGCGGCAGAAACAAGTAATTGCCTACCGGACTTAGTTCTCCATTCTTCTCGGAATGGCAGAGTGCCCGACCGAATTACAACACACTCCCCAGCCCCCTTACACATATAGGTGACCATCTGATGAAGTGCCTGCTGGTGGGAGTGAAGCAGAAATTATGAAGTAAGCTTTTCACCCTCAGCGCTTCCTCCTTCCTGTTGTGTGGAATGTGGGCCTGATGGCTGAGCTTGCGCAGTAGTTTTATGACTGTGAGGACAGAGGCCTCGCCCCAGGAATCGTAGAGCGAAGGGCTCGGAGCAGCCTGAGTTCCTAAGGCTGGTGAAGCTGCCACCCTAGCCTTGCAGTGCCTCACTTCAGATTTCTCGCCATGTAAGGGAACAGCCCACCCCCTCGCAGGGGTTCCCAGCCTGGGCTGCCCACTGGACTCACCAGAGGAGCTTTACACCTGATTGCTGCCTGGATCTCACCTCTAAGATTCTGGTGTCATCGAGAGGGGGCAGCCGGCATGATCCCGCTGCACAGCAAACGCTGAGAATCACTGCCCTACTTTGGCTAAGCCGCTGCTTTTCCCGTTTTTGTCATGTGCGGCTGAATGCAACAGCTCACAGATACAACCTTCTTCCCCTGGGGACCAGCCTGCTCTCAGCCACCCAGCGTGCTTCCAGTTAGAGGGGTGGCTGGGAGCTGTCGCTGCGGGCACACAGGTCTCCATAGAATTGGTGGATGCCTGACCTGACCAGGGCCAGTAAAACAAGCAAACATAGGAACACAACTTCATGACTGCGGGGAGAAGATTTCTTAAACAAAACACAAAAAGCACAAGACAAAACCTACAGGCAGAGTGAATGTTTGGCCCGCGGTAGCCCTGCTGGTGAGTGGGAATAGAAAGAGACCACCTGGGAAACAGCGCCGTGACCTGCAGAAGCTTCCAGTTCCCCCGTAGGATCCCACCGCGGTGAGTCCATCCCAATAACAATAGGGGATTGTAAAAGTAGGCTATTGGAATATGATGCATTAGTTATTAAAAATAACTTAGTAGGCTATCCATAGTAGAAGAAACTGACATGCGAAGATGCCCATGATATGTTCAGTTTTATTTTTTTTAAACACACATTTTCTTTTTTTTTTTAAATATATTTTTATTGATTTCGGAGAGGGAGGGAAGAGGAGAGAGAGATAGAAACATCAATGATGAGAGAGAATCATTGATCGGCTGCCTCCTGTACACCCCACACTGGGGATCGAGCCCAACACCTGGGCATGGGCCCTGACGGGAAATCGAACCGTGACCTCTTGGTTCATAGGTCCACGCTCAACCACTGAGCCACACCATCCAGCCTGATATATTCAGTTTTAAAAAGTTATCCAATAGTGTGTATTGCATGATCTCATATGAGTGCATATAATATACTGAGACAGATAGATAGATCAAGCAACCAATAGACAGATAGATGTGTAGGGGTAGATGTAGATATATTTGCAGGTATATGTAGGTCAGTGTATACTGCCCAAAGCAAAATATGGAGGCAAAGTGGGTGCCCTCAGATATAAAGCACAGTCTCTGAATACCCCATATCCTCAAGGTGGGGATCAGGCTGTCCCCTGTCCCCTACAGAGAACTTTGAAGTGTCTGTGTTGGCCCCTTAGCTGCAGAAATCTAAATTAGTCCACAAGCTCCAAGGCTGGGTGGACAAGACCCTTAAAAAGCATGTGCCGTGTGCTGGCTCTCTGACAGCAGGAAACCTGCCACCGGCATCCTCTGCTTCACCTGCCAAGTTAGAGTGTTTGACAGGAAGTTGTCCTTCCTGTATTTTCACCAGGAAAGCAGAGGCTCTGTGGCAGCACAGTCTGACCCCTGCCACCAGCCGTGCTGTAGCTACTCACAGTAAGGCCACGAGTGCACAAACACGCAGGCTTCCGCTGCATGTCCAGGTTTTTGCACAAGTGGAAGCAAGTCTTCCCTCACTGAGTGTTTCTCCATTCATTTCCGGAACACACAGCTGTCTTCTTTCAATTCCTTAAAAAGTACTTGAACATCTTTTATAGCTATTTTGTAGTTCTCCAAATGTTGGCTCCAGGGCATTAGTTGAAGAAGTGGTCAGGATCTGTTTCCTGTGGACAGAAGTCAATCTGTGGCTTCCTCAGAAACAAATACTCCAACACTGAAAACCAAACAGGCTGCCTGGTCGCCTCCAAGTGGCCAGGTACCCAACTGAATTCTACTTCAAGGCTCTGAGGACTTGGGAAGACGCAGCCTAGTTTTCTTCCGGACCTCAGCGCATGTCGCCAAAGACAAAGTGTCTGGTCGAATGGGGAGAGCATGAGGAGGCAATGGGCCCTCATTCCAGAACAAGCCCCAGGAAAGGCTAGGGCTTCCAAAGACAATGGGAGTGAGAGC
>NW_005355890.1:449298-472179 GCF_000412655.1 Myotis brandtii | reverse complement strand
GGGGGTATGGAAATGGGCAGGGCGTGCCTTTAACTGCTCTGGCACTGCCTTACCTCCAGAGAGAGGCCTTCTGGACCCGAACTTGAGATGCTTCCCCTCTTTACTCCTAAGCCCCTGGCACTTTGGCAATGCCCTGGCAATGCAAACGGTAAGACATGGAAAGAGAAGGGGGGGTGTGGTCAGAAAAGAGCCATTACTGACTCCTGTTCTTGCTTCCTCTTCCTTCTTCCTGTCTGGAGAACTTCAAGAAACAAGGAGAAGGACACAAAAAGGAATAACTAAGAAGAAAAAGAACATGGGATGACTATTAAGGAGGTAACCTGGTGTCTAACTTTGAAAACCATGACTGATACCAACGCTGTGCACTATGCAAGGAGTGGTGAAGGGCAGAGAGGACATAGAAGGTAGAGTCCCTTCGCACAAAAGCCTACCGTGTATAGAGGTCAACACACAGGGTCAGAGATGATAAGCAGCCTGGTTGAACTGGACCAACGGAAGGCTTCATGAGGCCCCAAATTTAAAAACCAGGAGATTTTCACATTAAAATCTGGGCATCTGGCTTCTTGTGAAAAATCAGAGGATGCCACCAACCCAGATGTGTAGTCTCACAAAGCAACTGCCTGCTGGGGTCTGCCAGGGGCTGCCCGTGGGGCCGGCATCCCTCCCTTCAGAAGAGTCCCCACCCCTCCCGTTGCCTTACTCTTCATCACTGTACCTGCTCAGGCCCTATCGCACATGGATATAGAACGACTGTACAGCATGTAGTCCTTCCCGCCTGGCAACGGGAATTAGAGGACGCTTTTGTAAATTCAGCCACCATGGATTCTTGTGAGAAGAGGAGCCGCAGACATCCATTCTGTGAGTTGTCTCAAAGTCTCACCTAGGAGTTCTGGGCTGGCTGCTGGATGAACTCATCCATCTCCAGGCCGTCGGACAAGGAGGCCTCATTGTAGTGGCCGATCCCTCAGTCTCTGGGCCCACTTGGAGGAGAGCTGGGGTGTTGCTCCTGAACACAGCTGCTCAGCACAGGGCCCGAGAGGGGAGTACAGATCCTGCCTGAAAACAACCTTCGACATCAGGGTGCCACGATGGGGATGCACAGTAATTCCTATCACAACCAGATTGGGCTCAGTGAGCGTCAGTGGCGATGGATTACCCGGGATGCATTTCCTGTCTGCACGCCAGTCTATCTTCTCACCGGGGCTGTGGAGAGTGTAGGAGCGGGTGCAATCTCTAATGCCTCTGTTTCCAGCGAGGCAGTTTCAGGATCCTGGCTTGAATTTCCAATTTCTGACTTGCTGTTTACAAAGTGTGCATCATAAGATTTCCAACAACACATGACTAAAACAATGCCCGTACTAAAGAGGAATCTGGATGGAAAGAGAGGAACAAACGCTCTTTTGAAGTCTCTGGACATCCATGCACATGAAAGTCAGGAGCCTCGGATGTCCTGGTGATAAAAAGTGGTGGGGGAGGAACACAAACACTGATGGGACACTTACTGACTTAGGCCCTTTCCCTGTGTTCTCGTTGTTAGCTTCACTTGTTAGGCCAAGAAACAGGTTCTGTGACAACACTGTCCAATACAAATATACTGTGAATCACATTCGTAATTTAACATTTTCTAGTAACCACATTTTTAAAAGGTAAAAAGTGAAGGGTGAAATGAGCTTTCATAATCCATTTTGTTTAACTCAATATATCCAAAATCATCATTTAAACATGTAATTCTATAAACTATTACAAATGAGATATTTCACATCCTTTTTTTCCAGTCTGTCTTCGAAGCCCAAGGTCAGCTTTACACTCACAACGCACCAGAATTTGGACTAGCCGCATTTCAAGTGCTCAATAGCCTCACAGGGCAGCAGCAACACACCTACTGAACAGCACAGCTCGGAGAGACTGAGGCACTCAGAGTTGCATGATGTTGGCAAACTGCTTAACTTCTCTGGACCCCATGTCCTTCTGATAAAACGTGGAGAATAACAGTGGGACTTTGCCCAACTCACGCATGTCTGCTCACTCTCCTAGGTCTTATGGGAACAGATTCGTAGGACACAGTGATCACTGTTACACGGTGGCAGGGTAACTGCAGGGGAAGACAAATGGCAAAATGACACACGTGACATAATTACAGGTTGTATCTCAAATCCAGGGAACACGGGTAATTAATGACAGTTTTCACAACTATATGGACTTTGGGGTGGCATGCAGGAGTATTGGAACCCTGATAGTCCCCGCGTAGGGCTTCCTGCAACCTGTCAGGGCAGAATGCTCATGCTGCCAACCACACGCATATTCTATTAGGATCTAGGGAGATGACAGCTTCTTCAGCCTCATCACAACACACTCTCACTTCTGTGAGAGTATGTGTTGAACATTTGTTTACTATTATTACTGTACTGAAATAATAAGACACATGCAAAAATGCTGTATGCAGCTCATTTGACCATTTAGTTGTTCAATTTTATTCAGATCAATTAGGCTGTATTTTTAATATAATAATTCAAAGAATTTAAACTCTTTAGGTAAAAACCTTAGCTAAAGAAAATTAGCTAAACTGAGACTTTTATAGAAAGTAGAGTATCTTTCTTACCAAAGGGACGTTTATTCTGACAAAATCAGGAAGCTTGGGAACAGAATAAAATGCAACTTAAAAATATCACAAGTAGGTATGGAAAAAAAGACCCTGAATATTCAAGGCAATCTTGAAAAAGAAGAATAACGCCAGAGGCACCACACTTCCTGATTTCAAACCATATTACAAGTATATAGTAATCAAAACAGTATGGTATTGACATAAAAACAGATGCATAGATCAATGGAACAGAACAGAGAGCCAAGAAATAAAGCAACATATATATGGTCAGTTAATCTAGGACAAAGGAGCCAAGAATATACAATGGGAAGAAAGTCTCATCAATAAATGATGCTGGGAAAATTGGACAGCCACTGGAAAAGAATAAAACTGGGCTACTACCTTACACCATGTACAAAAAATTAACTCAAAGTGGATGAAAGACTTGAATCTGAGGCCTGAAACCATAAAACTTCTAGAAGTTAAACATAGAAGTTAAGTTCTTTGACATAGGTCTTGGAGATGATTATTTGAATTGACACCAAAAGCAAAGGCAACAGAAGCAAAAGTAAACGTGGGATTATGTAAAACTAAAAAGCTTCTGGCTGAATTGACACCAAAAGCAAAGGCAACAGAAGCAAAAGCAACAGAAGCAAAAGTAAACATGTGGGACTATATCAAACTAAAAAGCTTCTGGAAAAGGAAATCATCAACAAAATTAAAAGGCAACCTACTGAATGGGAAAAGATATTTGCAAATCATATATCCAGTAAGGGGTTAATATCCAAAACATATAGAGAACTCGTACAGCTCAACAACAACAAAAAACAAACAACCCAACTAAAAAACGGGCAGAGGACCTGAATACATATTTTTCCAGAGAAGACAGACAGGTGGTCAACAGGTACATGAAAAGGTGCTCACCATCACTAATCATCATGGCAATGCAAATCAAAACCATAATGAGATATTACCTCACTCTGGTCTGAATGGCTATTATAAGAAAGATAAGAAATAACAAGTGTTGGTGAGGATGTGGGATAAAAGGAACCCTTGTGCACACTGCTGGTGGGATTGTAAGTTGGTGCAGCCACCATAGAAAACAGTATAGTGATTCTTCAAAAAATTAAATATAGAACTACCATATGAGCCAGCAATTTTAGTTCTAGGTATTTATTGGAAGAAAATGAAAGATATATGCACCCCCATGTTCATTGCATCATATTTATAACATCCAGAATATGGAAACAGCCTAACTATTCATCAGTGAATGAATGGGATAAAGAAACTGTGATACAACATACAATGGAATATTATTCAACCACAAAAAGAATGAAACCTTGCCATTTGTCACAAGACAGATAAACCTCCAGGGCATTATGCTAAATGCAATAAGTCATAGAAAGACAAATACCATGTGATCTCACTTATCCTTGGAATCTAAAAAAACCACAAAAACAAAAGTGAGCTCATAGATACAGAGAAGATTGGTGGTTGCCTGAGGCAGGGAATGGGGTGTGGCCAAAATGGGTGAAGGTGTCAAAGGTACAAACCTCCAGCTATGAAATAAGTCAGTCATGGAGATGTAATGTAGAGCATGGTGACTGTAGTTATTAATACTAGATTGCATATTTGAAAGTAGCTAGGAAAATTGACCTTAAAAGTTCTCAACACGAGAAAATAATTGGAACTATGCATAGTGATGGATATTAACTGGACTGATTGTGATGGTCATTTTGCAACATATACAAATATTGCAACATATACAAATATTGCAACATATACAAATATTGAATCTTTGTGTCATTCAATTGAAACTAATGTAATATTGTCTATCAATTATAACTCAAAAAAATCCACAGAAACCACAAATGGGGACAACATAGAAATGAAAGAACCAATGGACCTGTGTTCACACCGTGGTTTTCCCACCTCTTTTCTTTGTAATTTGTTTCCTTACCTTTAAAATGGGAAAAATACGTGCATCTCAGAGCCATCAGACGGAAATAGATTCTACGAATCATAATTTTTAGTTCCCCTTTTCCTACATGATCAAGAAAGGATGGGGTCAAACAGTTGAGGATAAAAAGACAGGTAAGAGGCCTTTAGTGTTTCTGTATGTTTTGGCCTTTTTTTGTGGCCTAATTTCTTCAGTAAATAACATTAATTATTTCCTGATTAGGAAAATAGCATATATATTGTAGAAGATTTGAAAATTACAGAAAAAATATTTAAAAAATCACTAGTAATTCTATCACTGAGTCGTAAAACTATGAATGGTTTTGTATTTGTCTTAAGCATGCCTACATGCAACCATTTTTCTTTAAAAAATTGGGGTTGTATTATAGAAAGTGTCATATCTCACTTTTCAATTACATACTCTTATTTTTAAAAAATATTCTTCAAGTTTTGGAATTTCTCTTATTTTAAAAATATTGTTCTAAAACATCACTGAGTGGCTGTGGAACATTTTGCTATATCGGCGTGCCATATTTTATTTAGTCCTATTTGGGGGCAGTTAGACTCTTTCCAAGTTTTCTCAATACAGATATGCCACATGATATTCTTGTACACAAATTTTGATACACATCTGTTGATGGCTTTAGAATAAATTCCTAGGAGTGGGATGAGTAATTCCCAGAGCTTTGAAGTGGTCCTAACACATAATATTAAATCATACTTCTCAAAGATTATAGCAATTGATGATGACTTCTACTACCATAGGGAATAATTTTGGTACCATCTGGTCTCAGAACCAAAAGATCAACTACACTTTTGAAAGTAATGGATTGAGAGTGGAGGGATTTTAGGTACATATGGGAGTTCTATTTATCTTTCTATGAAACTCTATATGATTTTCTAATTTTTGTATTTAGAGCGCTGAGCTACAGAACATTGGGAGTGGGCTGGATGGTTTCCAGAGAAGAGAAGTGCACCAAGGGCAGGAAACATTCGTCAGCCCGGGGCTCAGACACAATGAAGGACCAAGAATTAGAAAGTTCCCTGCAAGTGTCCGATGCTGGTCAGCCCACCACAGGGGAACCTGCTCTAGACTTGATTGAGCCCTTGGAGGATGAGGCTCTGGCTGCCCGACAACTGTAATCAGCTACAGACAGAACAGATCTGAAGCAACAGCAAACCAAGGTCAAGGGTGGGTGACAGGGCAGCGGCTGAAGGAGCCAGGGCAGGATTGAGAGCCCAGGAAAGGCTGCGCCAGGACGGGCTGGGTCTGCGATGCTGGACGCTATCCCACGGCAGCCCCGGCCTCAGCCGCCGCTGCTGGAGACAACTCATCACAAGCTTTCCAGAAAGGCCGGGGTTCTCAAGTGAGACCTCTGAGAATGGTCCACCTGGAGCTGTCAGAGGGCGACACTGAGGTGTGGGGAGAAACGAGGAGGCAGTTCCACCTCAGGTTGGCCTGGGCCAGCTGCTAGGCCAGTGGTTCTCAACCTTCCTAATGCCGCGACCCTTTAATACAGTTCCTCATGTTGTGGTGACCCCCAACCATAAAATTATTTTTGTTGCTATTTCATAACTGTAATTTTGCTACTGTAAACAATATGTAATTATATATGTGTTTTCCGATGGTCTTAGGCGACCCCTGTGAAAGGGTCGTTCGACCCCCAGAGGGGTTGCGACCCACAGGTTGAGAACTGCTGTTCTAGGTCATGTGAAAATTCATTACAACTCAATTAGGAATTTGGAGAAGATCATCTGGAAGTAAAGAATTAATATTCAGCCCTAGTTGGTTTGGCTCAATGGATAGAGCGTCGGCTTGTGGATTGAAGGTTCCCAGGTTCGATTCCGGTCAAGGGCACATGACCGGGTTGCAGGCTCGATCCACAATAGGGGGCATGCAGGAGGCAGCCGATCAATGATTCTCTCTCATCATTGATGTTTCTATCTCTCTCTCTCTCCCCCTTCCTCTCTGAAATAAATAAAAATGTTTTTTAAAAAAAGAATTAATATACATGTATTTAGAGCAGTGGTTCTCAACCTTCCTAATGCCACGACCCTTTAATACAGTTTCTCATGTTGTGGTGACCCCCAATATCATTGTTACAAATTGAACATAATTAAAGCATAGTGATTAATCACAAAAACAATATGTAATTATATGTGGTTTTCGTTGGTCTTAGGCGACCCCTGTGAAAGGGTCGTTCGACCCCCAAAGGGGTCGCGACCCACAGGTTGAGAACCGCTGAGTTAGAGGTATGCACAAACCAGAAGCCCTGGAGATTGACAGTACCTAAACAATTGCCATTGATTTTAATAACTTTAGCAGAATTAGCAATGTGAGGAACTATAAGAAACTGGTGAAAATAATTCTCAAAATCATCACAAAGAAAAACACCTAATCCTAGTAATTATGGACCCCTCACTACTCAACCTTCCCCAGGAATAAATACAAAATATTATTTAATATGGCTGTGGCAATAACAGATCCTGTCAGACTGGTAACAGGTCACTGGTTCGAAGTCTGGTAAGTCAAAGGCTGTTGTTTACATGTGGTATACGTGATGTATCTTAACGTTGACAGAAGTTTAACTTGTTCCACGTAAGCCACTCAACAAACCAGAAAACTATGGTCAAAATGTCAGTATTAGAAAACAGAGAGTGTTTTCAAAGGCCGGCCTTGGGCCAGTATATCTGCCATTTTCATCAGTAATGAGAGAAGATGGTGCATGAATAAGTGAATAAAAGAGGTGACCTAGCATGCAGTCAGAACCTATTACCCTACTAACTAACCACCCAAGATAGGAGACAGAGACTGAGAAACCAGTAGTCACAGAATTACAGAATGAAGTCTGATAGCATCGGGCACCTTTACTGATAGAGAACAAATCAAGCAAATAAAAAATGGAGTGAACACAGTATAGTAAAACATTCACCACCTGGAGTCCCCGAGAGAAAGTCCCTCTAGAGAGCCGAGTTTCCAGCAACCGGGACACCTTTAAGCACTAATTTTAGGTTTTTATCTATTTTCAATGGACAGTGTTCAAAAAGGCATCCATTTCTCTGCTCTCCTAAAGAAAGTGGCGAGTAGACTGTAGCCTCTTCTTGATGACTCAGAGCCATCATGTAGCACTAATTGCAATTCAATGAGCATTTATTGAGCACCTCTACTTCGTGCCAGGTAGTGTACATTGAACTTTAACCATTTTTTATTGACTTTAAAACCAGGCTTTGAAAACACTGAGGTAAGTGAAAGAAGCCAGTCACAAAGGACCACGTATTGCTTAATTCCATTCATATGAAATGTCCAGAACAGGAAACTCTGTAAAGACAAAGTAGACTGGTGTCCTAGGGCTCGGTCAGGGTGAGCTAAGGGGTGTGGGTTTCTCTGGGGGGGTCGGGCGGAGAATGACATTGTTCTAATCATTGTGGTGGTGGATTCACAACTCTGTGACTATATTAAAAGCCATTGCATTGTACACTTTAAATGGGTAACTTGTGTGGTATGAGAAATAAATCTTGACAAAGCCGTATTTTTTAAAACAGGTTGGCAGAAGAGAAAGAGACAACACCTGAACAAGGATGAGGAGGGTTGACAGCACGGCGGCCTGGGGGTGGTGGTGGGAGCTGCTGCAGCTCCTATTCGTCCCTTAGGGATGGTTGGCCCCTCTTGATGCTTCACCCTGGACCACTCTGCTATATCCTATCCCTCTTGTCTGGGTGCCTGTCTGTGACAGGCTCTATAGCATCAACTGCTTCCGATCAGCTCTGATTCTGGAAACCTCAGAGGTTCCAGGTTAGGCTCAGGAGTCAGAAAGACCTCACTAGTCCAAAGTCTGTGTTCCTGCTGCTTGGAAAGGCCAAATGTCAAAATGTCAGAGTCTGGAGTAAGGAATGGTTTATTGATCGAGAAGGTGCCAGCCAAGAAGATGAGAGCTAACCCTCAGATCCATCTTACCAGAGTTCAGGCTTCTTTTATGTCGAGGGAAGGGAAAAGGGGAGGGGCAAGAGGTGATATCTGGGTACAAGCTGGGGTTCGAGGAAGATTGTGCTGGTTGATGTGAGTTTGGTTCCTGCAAATCTTTGATAGACAATCATTATTATTTTTATTTGTACACACTTCCCTTATCTCCTCAGGAAATGCACCTTCTGGTAAGGGGCTGTTTTTGTAAAACTCAAGCCTCAAGCAGAATTCCTCTAATGATTAGCAGGTCTATCTGTGAGGCTGAGCAGAAGCTACTAGCCTGAAGGTCATGGGAACAACGCAGACTTGGACGAGATGGAGTCAGAGAGGCTGAGCATTTCACTCTGGTAGAGACCTGGGTGCAATGACGAGGCTGTGACACATCACTGTGGCCTTGGGCAAGTTCCTTACCCTCTCGAAGCCCCCGTTTCCTCATCGGTAAGGCAGGAATGACCATATTGACCTCATAGCGTGGTTATGAGGATGAAATGAGATAGAGTTCGAGGCTCACTTTGCATCAGACTCATAATAAGTGTTCAAAAGGACTTTGCACCTGGGAAGGGCAGAAAACGGAGTCCTCAGAGCATGGCATTCATTTTGGCTGTGTTTAGTCAGCGGTTCTCAACCTGTGGGTCACCAACCTGTGGGTCACGACCCCTTTGGGGGTCGAACGACCCTTTCACAGGGGTCGCCTAAGACCATCGGAAAACACATATATAATTACATATTGTTTTTGTGATTAATCACTATTCTTTAATTATGTTCAATTTGTAACAATGAAAATACATCCTTCATATCAGATATTTACATTATGATTCATAACAGTAGCAAAATTACAGTTATGAAGTAGCAACGAAAATAATTTTATGGTTGGGGGTCACTACAACATGAGGAACTGTATTAAAGGGTCGCGGCATTAGGAAGGTTGAGAACCACTGGTTTAGATGGATAAAGACAATGGAGTCAATGGGTGTTCCTGCCAGATGACATGCTACTAGATTATCAGCTTTCTCTAAAATAGTAGAAAGAAAAAATGAAGACACATTCGTTGAGCATTTTCTATGTGCCAGGTGTCTGACATCCAGTATCTCATTTAATTATTTTAATAACAGCTCCATGCTGTAGATGAGGAAACCTAGGTTCACCCAGCCAATCACGATGACAATACCACTGAACACTCTTACCATGTGCTAAGGTCATGTACTAACTCGTTTAATCCTCATAACCCTATGAGGTAGTGTGATACTGTGATTTATAAGACATAGAAACTTGGTTTTCATCTGGTTCCTGGCTCCCAGCTCCCAGCAACCCTCGGAATTTCCCAAGTGTTGAGACTGAGAAAGGTGTCTTTTTTATGCAAATGAGGCAGCTTTTGGACCCCAATTAAGGATGGGGCCAGTTGCCAGGAAAGCCAAACGTGCTGTGAGGGTTGGAACTTCTGGCTCATCCCCTGACCTCCACAGAGGGAAGAGGGGCTGAAGGTTGAACCAGTCGCCAATCTCCAATGGCCGGTGATTGAATCAATCATGCCAAAGTAATGTAACGAAGCCTCCTTAGAAACCCAAAAGGAGCTTCTGTTTGCTGAACATGCGGAGGTGCAGGGAAGTGGCGTGTCTGGAATGGGCCTGGACGCTCCCTGCCTTTGCCCCATACCTTGTCCTATGCATTTCTTCCCTCTGGCTATTCCCTCCTTTTACAACAAACAGGTGATCTAGTAAGTAAATGTTTCTCTCACTTCTGTGAGCGGCTCTAGCTAACTGAACCCAGGGAGGGGTCGTGGGAACCTCCAATCTGTAGCCAGTGAATCATAAGCACAGGTAACAACCTGGTCTTGTGACGGGCATCTAAAGGTGGTGGTGGGGGCAGTCTTGTAGAACTGAGCCCTTAACCTAGGATCTGATGCTATCTATCTTTGGGGAGATAGTGACAGAATTAGGTTGAATTGTAGGACACCCCGCTGGTGTTGGCGCATTGCTTGTTGTTGGCGTGGGGGAACCCTCCACACATCCCCACACACATTGAAAATGGTCTCAGAACAAAAGAAGGGGTATTATTATTATTATTATTATCCCATTTTGCAGACGAGGAAACTGAGGCACAGAAGTAATTAACTCACCCAGGGTCGTCTATATTGATCTGGGATACAAACACAAATAAATCTGATCCCAAAGCCCATCTCTATTCCATTTTCTTTCTTTCTTTAAATATTTTTTTTATTGATATTAGAGAGGAAGGGAGAGGAAGGGAGAGAGAGAGAGATAGAAACATCAATGAGGAGAATCATTGATTGGCTGCCTCCTGCATGCCCCCACTAGGGGTCAAGCCCGCAACCTGGGCATATGCCCTTGACCGGGATAGAACCTAGGACCCTTCAGTCTGCAGGCTGACACTCTATCCACTGAGCCAAACCAGCTAGGGCTTTATTCCATTTTCTATGCTGTCCACTGAGAACAAAGCAGAGGGTCCTAGCAGCCCACATGCCTGACAGAAAGACAAGCTGCAAAAGGCACACTGTATGGGATGCTGGGCCAATGAAAAGCAGGTTCCATCAGGGAGCAGGCTCTTTGGGGATGACTTGAGGGCACTGAGACGCTTCATCAGGCTCTTCCAGCCCTTCCTGCCTGAGGATACATGGAGTGCCATTCTGTAGCTGAAGGTTATTTGTGGTTTCGGGTTTGTCAAATCAGCTCTTAACAGCTGTCACTTTCTCTGATACACACATCTGTGTATACATATCTCTCTCTCTTCATATAAATGTATACATAAGTGGTTTTTCTCACATGATTTGATAGCAGAGAAGGGAGGCGATCTCACAGGCTCTGGGGCTGTGAGAGAGGATGGGGAACTCTGAGAACCATGGGCCTCACCTACCTTTTCATTCTACCCAGGTTGGTCGTAAAGGTTTGTGTGCAGAGTACATGGAAGGAGGCCGGACTCTCCGGTTAGACCCAAGCATCTCCTTCTCTCCAAGGCTGATCTGACGGGAAAGCAGCCGTCCTTCGTCTGCTGCCTCTACTCTGCTTGGCTAATGCAATGCTGGGAACGATACACCTGGATCAGGGAAGTTCACTTACTCACAGACGCCCTGTGTTGAGATGGATAATAACCAGCTGTTCCCACTCTCTGCAGAGCAATAATCTGGGCAAACGGTTGGTACCTTCTTCTGCTCCTTCAACCATCTGGCCCCTCCCCTCGCTCCCCCCTGCTTCCAGAGCAGGCCCCTTGACAAGGCCGTCCACAGCCGTGTGACACGGCATTGAATTTATTTCACTTTTGGGTGCAGGGCTGGGTTTCCTGAAATGTGTTTTCCCCACCAGGTATTTTGCTGAAGTTCAGTGGCCCTAGTGAGAGGCAGAAATACCCAAACGGCAACCAACTGTCAGAGCTCCATTTCCTGTGCTCTTTCCAACCACAGATGTGTAATGTTTCATTTTAAAAAATCATGATACTTACTCAGGTGAAGAGAGTACCCCAGCCAGTTCCAGTCCAGGTGGGGGGAGTTGGCCTCCTAAGCCTCTCTCCCACCCTGCCCCAGAGGCATCCATTGCAAGGGGAGACCCCAATTTCTTTAATTAGGATGGGAAACAGCTGGGGGTAGTCTGAGGGGGCACCTGGCACCAGTTAATGGTTGACTCCTTCATCATAGGGCCCAAATCCCAAGGGCTTCCAGCGAGGACCGGCGCCCCCCTGGGGTCGGGGACAGCTGTTGGAAACATACCCTGGGAACAAGGCAGGTGCGAGGTGTGGCCTTGGGCAGGGGGTGGGGACAGAACAGAAGGAAGGGCTTGTTTGCTCCCCACAATCCACTCTCTGTTTAAAGACAGTTGATGAGGTTCAAAGTTTCTCTCAACTTGGTTTCTCATTTCCTGGGCTGGGTCACCATCATGTTCAGGGTAATATATTAAGTTATTCACGATTCTTTACATGTTAAGAATCATCAAAGCACAGCTTCCCAGATCATGTTTTAAAAGGGAGATAGGAGAGATAGCTACACCCGGTGAGGCTGGCTGGGACCTCCTGGGGGGCAGAGTTGGACAGAAGGACACTCACAAGGACACCAGACGTGACAAAGGATGGGACACGGGCGGGGTGCCAGTTTGCTTGGGCCGCTACAACAAACACCACAGACGAGGCCGCTTCAGCAACAGAAATTCATTTTCTCAAGGTACTGGAGGCTAGACGTCCCAGATGAAGGTGTCAGCAGTTTGCTTTCTTCTGAGGCCTCTCTCCTTGCCTTGTAGATGGTTGTCCTTCTGTTGGTGAAGTCTGTTCCCTGATTTCTTCTTGTAAGGACATCGGTCATGTTGGATGAGGGCCACTTTAATGATCCCATTTTAACCTCATTACCTCTCTAAGGGCCCTGTCTCCAAATACAGTATAAGTCTAGGTTATGGAGGGTTAGGACTTCAACGTATGAACTTTGGGGGGGCCACACTTCAATACATAACAGATGACAAGGAAGACAAAGTCCAAACACAGCCTTCTTCTCTGGCTTGTGGAGAACATTGGGGTCACATGTCCCTGCAGGAATTCCCTGGAATATGGGCTCATCCCTCCCTCCAAAAGGATGTCCTAGGCCTGGGGTGCCCACAGAGCAGGGGCAGTCGCTGTGGGCTCAGGGACTGGCCCACCCAGGAGCCCAGGAGCCTGGACAGCCTTCAGCTTTGTCTGAGCAGGAGACCCCAGAGGGAGCAGGCCCTCTCCCTGCTTCTCGGTTATGAAACGTACTTAGTGGAGGCTGAAACTCCATGCTAATTTAACAGTTATTAATAATGGATAACACCATCCCACAAGGATTATTTGCATAGTGCTTGGAGGCTGGAAAGTTAGTGATAATAACATGTTAGCATTAAGATAAAACTGGGTTAAGAGTTCTCCTGCCTCTATTTTAAGTGTTTCTGTATATAAAATATTCATTTTTAAGTTATAAACTAATCATCAAAGATGTCCCCTGTAGGCTCCCATGTGTAAAAATCTAATGTGATAATGTAAATCAAGAAATAGCAATAAACAAATTATTAAAAAAATAATCATTGGGGACACAATGACAAAATTAGTAGAGTAACAGGTCAACATAAAGAGTATGAACAGGACGGGAAGGCGCAGGGGCTGCGTCTGTTACGTGACGTGCAGGTTCAGCCTTTATCCGCCCACCGGCAGCTGTGGTTTGGCAGATGCTGGGTTTGTCTCCTCACAGCCACGGAGCTGTGCTCCTCACGTGGTCCTCAAAATGACCCCGTGAATGCCAGAGGTAAAGAGGTGACATGCAAATGGGTTCCGTTCTTGGGACGGCCCAGCATCTCCAGTCTGGTTGCTCGTTCTTTGTTCCCAGTCTCTAGACACTGGTGTCCCTCAGGGTTTGTCTAGCGCTTCTACTCTTCTCTGTCCGAACCCCTTTCCGAGGTGGTTTTAGCATCCTCATAGCCTTAGAAAAGGTTGGTGCTGAGCGGACAACTCCACATTCACATCTCCGGCCAGATTCCCCTCCGAGCTCCACTCACCGAACGCTCTAACTCCTCGACATCTCCACTTTGAGGTGCTCATCCCCTCCCTTCACTGCTCCCCCTTCCATCTCAGTCAATGGCAACACAGCTCTGCACTTGCTCAAGGAAAAAATCCCCGGAGGAGTCCTCGATTCCTCCCTTCCCTCCACTCCCCATATCCAACTCCTCAGAGAGTTCTTTTAGTTCTACCTTCAAATTACGCCTGGAGTCTGTCTACTTCATCCATCTTCTCCCTCACCACCCCGGTCCAGTCACCATCATCTGCAGGTGAATTTGTAAAGCAGCCTCCCAGGGGTCTCCCCACTGACACCAGCAGCCGGAGTGATTTAGAAGCAAAATTAGATCATGCACGCCACTCCCACCCCTGGTCTGCATCGAACCTTCAGCAGGTTTCTGCTGTGCTTAGAATAATACCCAAGCTTCTTACTGCACCCAAGGCCATGACCGAGCAGGCTCCCCTCACCTCGCCAGCTCCATCTTGAGCAATCGCCCCTCTCTCAAGACCTTCTGGCTGGACTGGCCTCTCATGGTCTTCTAGGACTTTCCTCCACCAGTGAAACCTCAGGGTCAGTGGCCTCAGCATCCCCCAAAGGCCGTTAGAACTCTCCAGACCCACCCAGACCTACTGAAATGGAGCAGGATTTCCACAGGCCCTCGAAGGAAGGGTCTCCCGGCTGCCCGGCGGTGGGGCTGAAGCCTCCAATCCCTCTGGAAGGCTCATTTCTCGGGCAGCCGTTCCCGTCCTCCAGAAGTCACCTGGAGGGTAGCCCTGGTGGAGTGGAAAGAGGCTTATTGTGAATAAGAAAAGATGCCCCGCTCACCCACAACAAGAAATCAGCAGGGCTTTGTGCCAGGAACCAGGACAAAGGGCAAATATATGTGTATGTGTGTGTGTGTGTGTGTGTGTGTGTGTGTGTGTGTGTGTCTGTCTGTGTTGATACCGTGATAAATTAAGATTGTTTATCATTTTAGAAGCTTACCCCAGGAGCACAATGTGTGACCTAATATCAAGGAGACAAGGAGACCTGGAAAAGTATCCTAATCCCCAGAGAATCAGTACTGAATAAGAGAAGGGTTGTTGTTTAGCTCTTTTCCTCAGCGTCCATATATCTGGGGACATCACTGCCTCCATAGACTCAGTTGGTAATAGGCCTGAAAAGTAACCTGATGTATAATCTATGAACCTAACTTCTACTACCTGTAGTGAAGTTCTATACAGATAATGCAAAGTCTATGGATATTTTAAGTGTATGTTGTTTCTTCTTGGAATATTTAGTTCCTGGAAAGGAAATAAGTAGAAAAAAGGAATACCCTAGGAAAATGATCACAACAGCAAGCCCCTGGTTATATCCTGGGCCATACACTCAGTACAACCAAGGGTGCATGAATGTTGCAGCATAACAGACAGACATTTCTGAAGTAACACATTGAAAAAGGATGCCTCCCTAGAGCTCCAATCATTTTTATTCTACTCTTTTTGAATGGATAGAATAGCTGTATTACCTGAGTAAGATATGAGTATGACTTCCCTGCCACTATTAGTCTGTCAGGATATAGCAAGAATATAAAGGAAGGAAAAGTCATTCTATGCAGAGACTCTAATGTAATGTGAACCTCAAACCTTCCTTTTAAAAAATCAAAGAAATCACAGTACAATTTTACCTAGAGCTTATTTTTTTAATTTTAGTTATATTTCTAACAAAATATGATGTTTGTGTATAATTTTCATCCATGCAAGTATATGAACTCATTAAAAGGGAATCTTGCTCTAACAGGTAAAAACAATAGAGAGCCAAATGGAAAATAAAAATCTATTAAAAAGCAATGGTACCTGGGTGTGTGGGTGGGTAGGATGTATGGTTAGGCTGTCCTTCATGCCTCTAACACTCTGAAATCCTTTATCATGTAACAACACTAAGTCTTCTGAATAATTTACATACATGGGATTTTTTTCTCTCAATAAAATGGAGGAAATGTGCAGAATATTAAGAATTCATTTCAAAACAATGTAACAAGAATAGACTTTTTAAAAAAATATATTTTATTGATTTTTTGCAGAGAGGAAGGGAGAGAGATAGTTAGAAACATCGATGAGAGAGAAACATCGATTAGCTGCCTCCTGCACATCTCCTACTGGGGATGTGCCCGCAACCAAGGTACATGCCCTTGACCAGAATCGAACCCAGGACCTTTCAGTCCACAGGCCGATGCTCTATCCACTGAGCCAAACCGGTTTCGGCAAGAATAGACTTTTTACTAAAATGTCATTAAATAAATTTCTTCACTGGTAGAACTATTGACAATGAAAATGAGTAAGTGAAAAGATAAAGTAATTAATACCTTGAATTAGTTATTATATATTTTATTTCAGGAGAGAATCTGTTGCAATTTCTAGAAACCAAAAATATATGTCTGTAATAAAAATGCTGCCCTATCCGGTTAGACTCAGTGGATAGAGCATCAGCCTGCAGACCGAAGGGTCCCTGGTTTGGTTCAGGTCAATGGCATGTACCTAGGTTGCAGGCTCCTCCCTGGCCTGGGCCCTGGTCAGGGCATGTGCAGAAGGCAACCAATCTATGTGTTTCTCTCACATCGATATTTCTCTGTCTTTCCCTCTCTCTTCCACTCTCTCTAAAAATCAATGGAAGATTATCCTCAGGTGAGGATTAAAAGACATTCTAATAATATTGGATAAGCACTATAAAGAATTATAAATTCAAAATATACACCATCATTATCAATGTGCTCTTAAGACTGAGGTCCTAGGCACATTCCACATTTGCATGTGATTTGTATAATCTTTTTTTTTCTACTTTATTTCCTTACATTCAGGTGTAGGCAGCTTCTGCCCCCACCTCATCATAGAACTTTGAAAATTGTATGTTAGTGATTCAGTTTTTAATTCATATTCTGTACATCTTTGCACTTTTTCAATTTAATGGCATATAAATCTTCACTTATATTGACTACTAGATACATTTTATTGTAATAAATGTGACTTTTATGTCTTAATACAATTAATGTGATTGTATAATGGATTCTGAGTCTAGTTGCTTTCTTCTGTACATCTCCAGTTTAAATAACCAAATATACTATTTAAATCTTTTATTACTTAAAGTATGCATTAATATTTCTAAAAAGCTGTTTGCATGTATTTTATTGGTATATATTAATGCTTTTATGACTATCAATCTGTGAAAAAGAGAGAAAGAAATGGGAAGTAAGGGACTACTCACCAGGGTAAACAGATCAGGGTTCAAAAATTCACTGAAATAGCTGTGAAGTCATGAACCAATAAGATGGATTTTACTTTTATTTAAGAACAGTTTTCAATCTCTCTCTGTTTTTTTGTAACCCATTCGTTTGCCTCTTTCCCTCTCCCTCAAAACACACACACACACACACACACACACACACACACACACAGACACATACACACACACACACAGAGATGACTCTGAATATAAATCTTTCCTTAATAATTTTAAATCAGTATAGATTTAAATTAATGAAATGTTGGTATGATTTATAGCTGCTAGTGTTATGTGTGCCCATGACTTCTAAGCTGCTGCTTTGAGATCCAATAGTATGAGAAAGACAGATTTTTGAAACATCAGGACAGGGCATTAGCCATGAAGCACTGGAAGACTGATAAAAACATGCCCTGAGGCCCCAACACAATTAAACACATTTAAGGAAAATTGAGTATTTCAGATTATTTTCACCGAGATGCTGACAATTCCTTTCAAGTAGTTAATCAATCCCCCTGTCCCCCTCTCCCCCTCATAGCTTGCTGCCCTGCCCCCTCCTGTAGCTCTCCACAGCCAGCTTGTACCTCGCTGGCCCACCCTCCTGCTGATCCGTGATCTGGTAGTGAAGTGCTTGGTCATTTCACCTCAGGGTGTAAAGGCTAATTAGCCTATTCCTCTCTTATTATATAGGATCTTTCTTATTCCATCACAGTAGCCCGGGGACCACGGTGGGAAGAGCAGCTCTGTACATAGGAAGGTGGAGAAGCCGGCCAGGCAGGTGGAGCTCAGAGCCAAGGTCGGGGATGGAGACGTGATGCTGGGAAGTGCTAGCATGTGGATGACAGGAATGTCACAAATTAAAAACTTCAGTGATTTTTCCTGGATTTTAGAATAAACTCTAAACCCCTGCATACTCTCTCCCCAGGGCTCCCTCCTCCCTCAGCTCCCTCCTCCTCATGGTTCGGGTCGCAGTGCAGACATCACAGGCATGGCACTCCTGCCTCCCCTGCCCTTCCCTTGGCCTGCCCCTGCCCTGTCTCTCACAGGCCATCACCGGGTGTTACTGTGCAGGAGGCCCGCACTGTCTTTGCCGGGGACCTGACTCATTCTTTCCTCTGTGTATCCCCAGCACATATCCGGTGACTGGCTCCTGGGGGACGGTCAGTCAATATTTGTCAAAAGGAGGTGGGGTGGGATGAGCTTTCTGAGCCCGTGAGCCAGCCCCAGAGAGCACGGATCCCAGCGGTGCTGGTGCCCGGTCACTGGCATGGGCCAGCCCCTCCCAGATGCTGCGAGTGTGGACAGGACAGGGTGGCAGGAGCACGGCCAGGGATGCCAGGCTCGCAGGGGTGCCAGGAGCACGTGCTGTTTGCCCCTCCAGTGTCGGCCTCCCCTTTTCTGGCCACATTTCAGTCCAGTCTCGAAAGCCTGGCCACTCCACGAGACTTTCCCCAGACCCGCCCTGGGTAAATACACAGCCGCTGCTGCCTGTCCCTCCTGCTCCCAGACGCATCTTCTCGGAGTGCAAGCTCTAATTCATTATTTCTGCACCGAACCTCCACTCACAGCCCAGTCACATGCGGCAAGGTGCTGATCTGCCCCTTTACGCGCGTGGCAGCTTTTGGAGTGTCACTGCTCTGGCAAGAAGCCCCGGTCGCTGGTTGGGATCACCGGTGGCATGAGGCTCCCTGGGGTAAGTCAAGGATCCCTCAGGGAGGCTGCAGCGGTGAGGACAGCAACGAACCCGTCAGGTTCCAGGAGCCAGGGATCACCTGTGCAACCAAACAGGAAATGCCTGACCCGTTCTTCATTAACTGGATCCTTCGCTCAGAGTCAGGGTGTCTCCGAGCACCTCGGGATGAGAATGGCCTTGGGAAGCAGGAAGAGGACCAGGAACCCCGCCGGCCCTCCTACCCCAGCCAGGCCCGCACGGGGCTGTCACCTGGAAGTGGCTGGAGGAAGCAATCAGGACGTCTCCTTGGCATGGGCGGGGGCGCACCGTCCTCAGAGCTGGCTGAGAACCAGAGCCAATGCCGAGGTACACAGCCTTGCTCCTGCCTCTGGTTCAAAGTGGGAGACAAGGTAACAGTCTCCCCAGCTTCCTCCTGCCCCCACAGCCCCGTCCCATACCCGATCCCTGGTGGCTTCCCCCCTCAGTGAACGCACTTTCTTATCCACCAACCTGTTTCTGAAGGGGGGAATCACAGCAGGTGAATTGCCAGCCTAGACAACCATGCCCCAGTGTCACCCGACTAAGATGTGCGAGGACAGCCGAGACAGTTACTGTCCTTGAAGTGTGACGTTCGAAATCACGGTTAGGTGGTGTATTAGTCAGCGTTCTCCAGAGCACAGAACCAATAGGAATCATATAAAGAGATTTATTACAAGGTATGGCTCACGGGACAGGATGCTAAACGTTCAATCATCTGCTATGTGCAGGCGGGAGACGCAGGAGGCCGGTGGAGTTGGAAGGCTGCAGAGCTGAGGGCGCTGGTGCAGAGTCCAGTCCGCGTCTGAAGGCCTGAGAACCAGGGGATTGGCAGCGAGAGGAGACCTCCGTTTGGGCTGGGCCTCGGCAGAGAGCGCGAGCAAGCCCAGCCTCCCTCTGCCGTGTCTCCGAGCACCTCGGGATGAGAATGGCCTTGGGAAGCAGGAAGAGGACCAGGACCCCCGCCGGCCCTCCTACCCCAGCCAGGCCCGCACGGGGCTGTCACCTGGAAGTGGCTGGAGGAAGCAATCAGGACGTCTCCTTGGCATGGGCGGGGGCGCACCGTCCTCAGAGCTGGCTGAGAACCAGAGCCAATGCCGAGGTACACAGCCTTGCTCCTGCCTCTGGTTCAAAGTGGGAGACAAGGTAACAGTCTCCCCAGCTTCCTCCTGCCCCCACAGCCCCGTCCCATACCCGATCCCTGGTGGCTTCCCCCCTCAGTGAACGCACTTTCTTATCCACCAACCTGTTTCTGAAGGGGGGAATCACAGCAGGTGAATTGCCAGCCTAGACAACCATGCCCCAGTGTCACCCGACTAAGATGTGCGAGGACAGCCGAGACAGTTACTGTCCTTGAAATGTGACAT
Source organism: Myotis brandtii (assembly GCF_000412655.1). Lineage (NCBI taxonomy): Eukaryota > Metazoa > Chordata > Mammalia > Chiroptera > Vespertilionidae > Myotis > Myotis brandtii. The sequence goes on along the minus strand of NW_005355890.1, from coordinate 451,848 downwards.
TCGAAATCACGGTTAGGTGGTGTATTAGTCAGGGTTCTCCAGAGCACAGAACCAAGAGGAATCATATAAAGAGATTTATTACAAGGTATTGGCTCACGGGACAGGACGCTGAACGTTCAATGATCTGCTATGTGCAGGCGGGAGGCGCAGGAGGCCGGTGGAGTTGGAAGGCTGCAGAGCCGAGGGCGCTGGTGCAGAGTCCAGTCCGCGTCTGAAGGCCTGAGAACCAGGGGATTGGCAGCGAGAGGAGACCTCCATTCGGGCTGGGCCTGGGCAGAGAGAGCGAGCAAGCCCAGCCTCCCTCTGCCTCCTCGTTCTATTTGGGCCTTCAACAGATTGGATGATGCCCACACTGGGGAGGGCCATCTGCTTCACGTAGTCTACCTGTTTAACTGCTAATCCCCTCTCAAAACACCCACCCAGAGATAAAGTTCAGCCAGCTCTCTAGGCACCCGGTGGTCCAGTAAAGGAGACACACAGAATCAACCATCATGGTTGTCATGGGGGTGTTCCCCTCCAAGTGTCTGAAATAAGGTTAGACAGCGTCCACTTTGCACCATCACAAAATGCAAACGAAAGGGCACCTACACGCTTTGGCGTTTTCAAAACCAAGTCCACCCGGGCGTGTCCCTGTGTGGCCCCGGGAGCTGCTGCTCAGGCCACGGCCCAGCGCTGTCCTAAAAGTGCCAGCTGAGTGGTTCCAATTTGCAGGTGATAGTTAAGTGGTGCATTACAGAGAAAAGGGAAAATGCTTTTTGATTCTTCCCTATTTTAAGTGACATTCTCGGCAACATGTTTATGCTTTCCGTGCAGAGGCCATAAGCAAATATTGTGGAAACGCATTTGCGAACCTCCCAAGGCCTTGGTCATCGTGGCAGATATCAAAGGCCCCCAGCGCTGCAGCACAGAACCACACGGTCAGAAATGCAGTCAGAAAGCTGTAGTCAGGGCTTTCCAGGAGAAATGTGAACTGCAAATCAACTGGCCTCAGACAACGCATTTATTTAATTTGTCCTTTGGATGTAGAAGGGAGCCAGTTAATTTAAAGATGCTTTCATTGGTGCTGGCTGCTCTCGGTGGTTCTTGGTTGAGAACGTTAAGTTCCTGGAACCAATGACTCACATCTTACATTTCTGTGCATGGTGTTCAGCCCCTTGAACCAAGCCTTTTCCATTTCAGAAGCTCAAGGGATTAACCCTTCAGCACCTCCTAGGGGACTCGACCTGGATTGAGGTGCTAAAAGGACTTTTCTTCCCAGGGAGAACCCTTCAAGCTGACAGGCCTGGCCCAGAAAATACCCACCCAGTCATCAAGTGCTACCGAGGCTCCAAGAGCATTTCTGGGGCTTTTGCTGGGAACACCAAGCCCCGAGTCCCGCTCCCCGCCGGGTGATACATTCATTCCTTACTTAGTGCAGCAGCTTAGGCTGTTGACCTCACTCTTAGCCTTCCAGGCTGATAAAATGATCAATAATATCAAGACACAGGGTGGGCGGAGAAAACAGTTCTACTTAACGGATTAATAATATTCTTTCAAATATCCCTAGTATGAAGAACTGGGGCCTATAACCTCTTTGGAGAAGGGTACATTCAGGTTAAAATCCTGATTTGGAGACTTTTACAAACTAGTAAATCTCTTGTAAAAATGGTTATTACTTGTATTCAAACAATGGAAAAATGTAAGCAATTGTTGGATATGAAACTAAAATTTTCCACGTTGTATGAATTACTTGGTTTGGATTTTTGACAAAGGCAAATCTACCTTGTGTATTTCCACTAGTGGGGAAATGTACCCACGGCTTCATGTTTTCTAGGTTGCCAGCTAGACATACATTTACCTTGCCTCCTGCCCATCATTACTCCATTTTATACACTTACTAGAGGCCCGGTGCATGAAATTTGTGAACTCGGGGGTGGGGGAGGGGGGGCTCAGCTCGACCTGCGCCCTCTCGCAGTCTGGGAGCCCTCAGGGAATGTCCAACTGCTGTGGAGGTAGGAGAGGCCCCCGCCACCGCCGCTGTGCTTGCCAGCCGTGAGCCCAGCTTCTGGATGAGCAGTGCTCCCCCTGTGGGAGCGCACTGACCAGCATTGGGCAGCTCCTGCATTGAGCATCTGCCCCTGGTGGTCAGTGCGCGTCATAGTGACCAGTCATTCTTCCGTTCAGTCATTTTGCATATTAGCCTTTTATTGTACAGTATAAAATAGACTAATTCCACAAGAGCTGAGAACAGAAGGGGAACCAGCAGCAGAGCGGGTAGCGATAGAATCCGGAAGGTGAGAAGTGGATGTGATGACACTGCTGAGTCTGCACAGCAAAGTGAGCCACAGCTCAGAAGATGCAGAAGAGAAAGCTGCCTGGAATCAGAACCCTTGCCTGGGCTTCCCCACAGCTCCTAGCTCAGAATCCACAGGCACAAAACACCAGTGGCAAGAGAGGCCGAAATTAGGCTGGTTCAACAAAGGCATCTGAAGAACTGTGTGCCCTTGGGCAGTTACCTCACAGCGCCAACTCTAAATAGGACCCCCGCTAAATAAACCAGGATGGCTGGCC
>NW_005355890.1:439610-449257 GCF_000412655.1 Myotis brandtii | reverse complement strand
TGGGTTAGGCCCCAGTGTCGATGTTTGTGCCCCATCCCAGAGGAAAGTCCTCCGTATTTGGGCCTTGTGGGATGGGAAGGAGTGGTTAGCTACCTGTTTCCTGTCTATGCACTTTATTTTTTTAAAAAAATATTTTTATTAATTTCAGAGAGGAAGGGAGGAGAGAGAGATAGAAACATCAATGATGAGAGAGAATCATTGATCAGCTGCCTCCTGCATGCTCCCTATTGGGGATTGAGCCAGCAACCTGGGCATGTGCCCTGTCCAGGAATCGAACCATGACCTTTGGGCTCATAGGTCAATGCTCAACCACTGAGCCGTGCCGGCCGGGCCTGCCCATGCACCTTAAAACTGAGTCTATCAGATGATCTTCCCATCCATGGACTTGGTCTTCCTATCCTGGAAATGGGACTGTTGGGAGAAAAGGGCTACTGAACCCACAGCACACACCCGAAATCAACCAGCCCGGCTTTTGTCCATAAATACAAATGGACAACCAAGATAGCCCCGAGGAAAAGCAGCAGCTTCAAAGAGAAGAACTGAGACAAGTAACCCAAGGATGGTTCCCAGGGGAAGGAGAGAGAGTAGCAGAAAGGGAAGGCTCGGAGCTCTGTGTGAGGGTTCACTTCCATGAAATAGGAACAGGTTCACCCAAAAAAGGAGCAGAGAACAAGAATTCTTGAAGATGAATGACAGGACTTCCAGGATAAGACGGCAAACTAAAACGCGGTATGATTTTGCGGATTTGGTGGGGAATAAGAAGGAAACAATCCAAGTGGCTTTGATGCGTAGGATGCTCTCTGTGGAGAGATGCGTTCAGTACCAGAGGCTTGTATTTATTTTTCCAATCACATGACTTGGTTCTGTGTGATAATATTTACACAATTAAAACACTGTAAATACCATGTCTTAGTTTGCAGCTTTTAGGATCAACTTCTGGCAGAGCACCAAAGACCTAGTTCGCTTACAAAATGGAATGTAAACATGAGAACGTGGGTATTGGAGAATAACAGTGGGACTGGCAGCAGTCGGCTAGGACGGGGACACTGCCGGGTGGGGGGACAGTAAGACCCTCACATCACGGCGGGAGGGGCAGGAGGAACAGTCCTGTTAATGGAAAAGGAAACAGCAAAGTTATAAGGTAAACAAAAGAAAAACTGTAAATAAGATGTTTATAAAAGACAAGTCTTGGGGAGTAGTGGAGGGAAGAGGTAATGTGAGTCAGGCAGTTTTTCATATTTCATTGGGGGGACCCAGTAGATGCCAGGTAAAATTAATACACCGAACAAGCATAGTATCTAGAACGATGGGTATGGGAACCCCCAATATAGAAACTGTTCCGTGTGGTTACTCCGGAGAGCGGGACTGCCTTGGGGTGCAAGGCTTTGATTTTTCATTTCCTATTATTCTACAGCTCAGAAGTCAGCAAATTATGGCCCACAGGCTGGCTGCCTGTTTTTGTAAATCAAAGTTTTACTGGAACACAATCACACTCATTTGAACAAAACACATGCCTCAGCTCTATGCTATCTACAGTAAACCCACTTCAAGTATAAAGGGGTACTTGGGTCTAAAGTAAAAGGATGGAGAAAGATATACCGTGCAAACATTAACCGAGAGAAAGGTGGAGCAGCTATATTAATTTTAAAGTAAACTCCAGAACAAGGGAGATTATCGGGGACAAAGAAGGACAGTTCATAAGAGGCCAAATCCCCAAGAAGACATAATTCTGCATGTTGGCACCTAACAACAGAGCTGCAGAGTATCCAAGGCCAAAACTAACAGACCTGAAAGGAGACGTGGACAAGAGGCGGAGAGTTCAACACCCTCTTTCAGTAAATGAGGGAACAAGTAGGCACCAAACTGTAAGGACACAAAGGACTCAAACAACACCGTCAACCAACTTGACTTAAGTAGCACTTCCCGAGTGCCCATGGGACACTGACCGAGGACAATCACCGTGCTCCGTGCCACTGAGTGCCAAGGCCAAGGCCGCACTCCAGGTCCCGGGTAGTTTTTGTCTGAGACACCAGAGAAGAGCAGGGTCGGCTGACTTGAAAAAGGCTCCATAGGCATTTCAGATTCTTTTCCCTTCTGCCTCCTTTCCATCTGCCCCTGCCCTTCCACCCCCAGGAAAACCTCTGGGCTGGACTTGGACCAGCAGGAAATGAAGGAAGGTGAGGTGTATGTGACTGAAATGATGTTTTCTTTATAGACTGTTCCTGTGTGGAAACATCTGTGTTGCTAAATACCTTATTTATGCATCCGTTCAGCAGACGTTAACTGAGCATCTACTGTGCACCCGGTATACCACGGTGCTGAAGACTGGTGAGGGCATCCAGGCACCAGTGAAAGACAGTGCTGCCAGGGCTGATGGGTGAGTTGCAAGTGGAGCCTGCAGCCTTCTCCGCATGGAACCAAAGGCATGTCCTGACCACCCCTGAGCGGTTCAGAGGCTGAAGTTATCAGAAGCAGGGAGAGGGCACTAAAAACTGGGGATTGTTCTCTTTTCCTCAATAAACAATAACCGGCCAGAAGTATCAAAGCTTTTGCTCAAGAAAAGAAGCTGACCTTTCCTGTGTCTCAGCACAAGGCTCCGAGTCAGGGGCGCCCAAGAGGCCGCCTCTCCCGGCCAGAATCAGAGAGGCAGCCCCACCCTGCGTAGGCCACACCAGACTTGTGCCTCGCTTACTCCGGCTGCCTTCACAGAGCACCGCAGACGGGGTGGCTGACACAACAGAAATCTATTTTCTTGTAACTCTGGAGGACAGAAGCTCAAGATCAAGGTGTCGGCACAGCCGGCTCCTCCGAGGCCCCTCTCCTTGGTGTGCGGAGAGACGTCTTGTCCTTCTGTCCCCACATGGTCTTCCCTGCGTGTCTGTGCGCTCCTCTCCTGTTAGGACCCCATCCTAAGATTACCACCCACCTCGGTGACCTCATCTCACCTAATCACCCCGTCAAGGCCCGCTCTCAAAATACAGTCACAAGCTGAGATCCTGGGGTTGGGACTTCAACAGGTGAATGTGGGGGACACCAGCCCGTAAGTGTTAGCAGCCCAGCACCCAGGGGACAGGACCCCAAGGAGAAGAGAGCTGCGGAACCTGCTGCGCCCAGTGGGCGGCCTCGGGGATGCACGGAACCGTGGCCTGGAAGGGCAGGAGCTCCCGGAACATTCAAGGTGCCCAGGTGACCCAGGACCTGGCTGCAGCCACTGCCAGGAAAGCCAGCTCCCAACTTGGCCACCGTTGATTCAGTGCCTCGCCCACATGCGTTACCAATGTGTCCTGGGCTGCAGCATCTCAGCAGCACCAGAGGACAGTGCTCCCGGGGCAGGGCGGTGTGAGGCCGGGGCTCTGGGGGGCTGCCCGCCATTAGGGTGGTGGTGGTGGCCGCCCTCAGCCTCCTGCTAGGCCTGGGGAGCCTGGGCAGTGCCCCCAGGGACAGGCCTGATCCTTCCAGAGGACCTGACAGATGAAGTGCGGGGTGGGCAGCAGTGAAAACCCTCTGATCACTTCTCTCCTCGCCCTCCCTCGGGAAGGAAGATGGAGAGCCCGAGTTTAAAGGCTTCAGCGTTTGCAAGATTGGGTTTATTTTGTCTAAAGGACTCCCTCGTGAATTGCCCCTCACTTCCTCTGTCCCGGTAGCAATTTTGCATTTTCCTACATTGAACATCAGAATTCCTTTTCCTGTGGGAAAATCCTTCAGGGCAACTTGTTCTTTAGTGGAGAGAGGGCTGAGTGTTGACTTTGCTTTTCTGCACGTGTCGTAGCCGAGGTGCCGGTGTGGGGGCCTCCGGTGCTCGCAGGGGGGGTGCACACGCAAACTGGAGCGCGCCCAACACCCAGCCCCAGTGCTGCTGTCGCTAATAATCTGGGCATCACAGCACAGCTCTCCCCTGCGCCCACGCTCACGGTCATTTCCCCAAGGAGCTGGCAGGAAGGAAGCTAGACAAGGCAGGGAAAGCAAAAGCCAGCCGCTGCTCAGCACCTGCGCTACTTCCCCAAACCAGCAGCGCGCGATTCCTGCTATTTGATCCTAATAAATCTATTCACTGCAGACTATTTTCACCTCCCAGGGAATAAATCACTATTCCCTCTGCCAGGGAGTTCAGCAGGACCGCCAGAAGATTCAGGGGCGGGGGCGGGGAAGCAGATCGGCTCCGCGCCTCCCCATCCTCCCCCAGCCCCCCTGATGTACAACCATGGAGGGGGCTGGGCAGGCCCATCTGCTGACTGGCTGCTTCTGCCTGGCTTCCTTCTGGTAATAAAGAGCTTTCAAAGCACTCTGAACAACCACAGTCCGCATAAAAGCCCATTTGGATCATTTTCTGGATGGTTACTTCTCGGTTATAATTAGTATTAAGAGCCACATAATGTAATTACATTACAAAGTGAAAGTGAAAGGCCCTGCTTTGTAGATGTAGAGTGGCTCCGTCTGGGCTGGCCACCCACCCTCACAGCTTGCTCACCTGGAGGTCAGGGAGCTCACTGCTGGCCAGCATCCCGCCCCATGCTGGGCAACTCTAACAGGTAAACCTGTCTCTGTCCTCCTCTGGAATGTCCCCTTCTGGTCCTGGTTTGTTCCCTGTGGAGTTACGCAGAGTAAGTCAATTCTCTCCTCTTCCTTCAGGCGCCTGCAGGAACCTCTCCTGTCTCCCCTTGGCCTCTCTGAGCTGAACATGCCCTTTCTCTGAAAGCTATTCCTTGTTTTCTTGGCTGCCTCCCTGGCCCCTTCTAGACACAACTTTGTATATGGGATGCCCATCACTTCTGCTCTCAGCCCGTCAGCCAGAACTCGGTGGCTGGGTCCCACGTACAAGCAGGGGTGTGGGTTGGCCGGGAGTGGGTGCAGCTGGAGATGTAGTCTCTGGCTGGACTTCTGCTTCCAGATTATGCGAGGCGATGACAGGTCTTTGGTGTGCCCCCCTAGCTGTCTCTGCGCCACAACCTCAGACAGATTGTAGCCTGGGAGGTATTAAATACATTTCTCTCAGACTGTGCATATGGTTATGCTCTTAACCCCAACTAAAATATTAATGGGAAAACAGGTAAGGCCTTTTCACTTTATGACCGAGAAAAAGAACATAAAACTGCCCTATGAGATACTTGTTGCTAAGTAACAAATGACTCCAAAACTTAGTGGCTTAAAACAATAACAAACATTCGTTACCTAACATTTCCAGTGGGTCAGGATTTTGGAACAGCCTGGCTGGGCAGTCTGGCCTGGGATCTCTCGTGAGGTCACAGTCAGTATGTCAACTGGGCTGCACTCATCTGAAGGCTTGACTGGGGCTGGAGGAGCCAATTCTAAGGGGCTCACTCACATGGCTGGCAAGTTGGTGCTGGCGATTGACAGGAGATGTATTAGTGTGCTCCCACTGTCATAACAAAGTACCACAGACTAGGGGCTTAAACGACAGAGATGTGTTGTCTCACAGTTCTGGAGGCTGAATTTCTGAGATCAAGATATTGACAGGGTTGATTTCTTGAGGCCTCTGTCCTTGGCTGCTATATGGCTGTGTTTTCCTCGTGTTGTCACATGGTCTTCCCTTTGTGTGTCTCTGTGCCAAATTCCTTCTCATAAGAACCCCGGTCATATTGGATTAGGGTCCATCCTAATGATCTCATTTAACTTAATTTCCTCTTGAAAGGTCCTGTCTCCAAATACAGTCACATTCTGAAACACTGGGTTAGGCCCACATATAATTTGTATATGGGGTGGGGGGCGGGGGGAGCACAACTTAGGCCAGAGCAGGAGGTCTCCGTTCTTCCCACCTGGGCCTCTGCACAGGCTGCTATAGCTTCTCAACCCCTGGCGACTGACTTCTCTCTGAGAGGACAGCCCTAAAGCCCTGGCGACTGACTTCTCTCCGAGAGGACAGCCCTAAAGAGTGCAGGGTGAGGGCAGCAACGCCTTCATCACCTCACTTCAGAAGTCACACAGGTCAGCTCTGCTACATGCCGGAGTTAGACATGAGCATTGAGTCTGTCTCACAACCAGGGAAGGCAAATTAGGCTCCCCTTTTTGAAGCGAGGACTGTCCGATCATTTGTGGCACATGTAAAGCCACTGCAGGCTGCCACAGAAATATGTCCCTATCGCCTCTCTTAGGATCCAGTACAAAGATCACTGCCTTTCCCGTGTTTCTTCCTCCGTCTCCCACTGAAAACTGATGCAGATCTAGGGCCCACCTCACAGAGTGCATTTTTCTTAAAATTGCAGGGGCACCCCTATTAGCTCAAGTGTTTTTCTTCTTGACGATTTCTCTGCTGTGAAGGAGATGAGCATCGTCTCCTCCGTGTGGGTGAGGGAGCCTTGCTCTCCTCAAATTGGCAGCCTTGCTCGAGCTGGAGACAGTCCCTGTAGTCTTAGGGAGAAAGGATGGTCTCAGGTAATAACAGCCAACGTGACATTTTTTCCAGTTGAATCTATTCATGCCTAAGCTTTTAGAGCAAGCCTACATGGCTGGAGTTCTTCTTCAGAGCATTCACCCTGCCATTCCGTACTGATGCTGAGACAGTGGAATTAATACATCAACGTGGTTGGGAAAAAAAACTATCCCAGGACATTCACAAGGAAGGCGGACTGATTCAATTGTGTAGTTGCAACAGCTAGAAAAACAATTATTCATAAAGAAAAAAAATGCAGTAAAAGTATCAAAACTTAGCGTATGAGGTCTTACTAATTCTGATGGCTGAATGTTCACAGCTATATACTTATTCCCATGGAGATTAGCTTGTTCAAAAGAACAAACTGGAAATGTTTTTTAAAAATAGAGGTATTATGTAACTGAGACATGAATCTGAGATTCCCAAAATATATGCTCTTTCTCTGTTGGCTTCTCCACATTCTGTATTCATGAACCATCCTGGCTAATAATTGAAAACCTAGTCTTTAACAGAAATATGCAAGTTAGATTAATTTGATGACAAAGAATTGTAACATTTTGGGAAATTTCATAGTTTTATATGTTGTACCAAATAGATGAGAAGAAGAAAAAAAACCTATATGAACTTCTGGTTTCCAAAATGAACACCAGCCCTAACCGGTTTGGCTCAGAGGATAGAGCATCGGCCTGCGGACTCAAGGGTCCCGGGTTTGATTCCGGTCAAGGGCATGTGCCTTGGTTGCGGGCACATCCCCAGTGGGGAGTGTGCAGGAGGCAGCTGATCGATGTTTCTCTCCCATTGATGTTTCTAACTCTCTATCCCTCTCCCTTCCTTTCTGTAAAAAATCAATAAAATATATTTTAAAAAAGGGGAATTAACAAAATAAACACCAAAATTTTATTGGGAGAAAAAGTCTAAGGAAAACCCAAACTCCAAAATCCACCCAATAGAGATTTTAAGTGAGACGTCTATTAAATGAACCACTATACTTTGCATTTAACTCAGGGCTGGAGGACGTTCTCTAAATGTGAGTAGAAATACCATCCGACAGAAGCGTGTTTGAACCCTTTTATTGAACAGGCAATGCGTTGTGCAACGGTTAAGGACACAGATGCCTCATGGAAAAATTTAAAAATTGTTGCTGGAAACGGTCTATGAGCTGATGCGCCTGCTGTGTGCTTCCCGCCCCTTCACAGAGGGACTGTGCTCAGGAACACCGGCTGCTCTATCGCTGCTCTTGGAAGCGGCATCCTTACGTCCATAAATATCATGCCCCATCGGGAAGGAGAGGAGAAGACAGGATCCGCAGGCAAGACCCCGGCCACAGACACAAGCCGATCTCAGTTGGGGGCACAGACACACGTTCTCCAGGTCCCAGTTTTGCATCCGCGTTTCATTGCCTTTTTCTTCCGTGTCAGAGCTCCTTTGATCAAGGGATTTCTGAAAGACTGGCATTCAGGCCTCTGGGCACCGGGCCTTGTTCCCTGAACACCTTTTCAATGGTCTTCTTGTTTTCGGGCCCTGCTGGCCAGGCCTGTGGCTGTGTGTCTGTCCTTGTTTGGCTGGCTCGTTCCTCCCCAAGCCCGCCCTCCCATAACCGGATGATAAAAATCACTCTTACGTTTCAGTGTCTTTGCCTTTAGTGGCCGTTTTTCACTAAGGGACCCGTCAAGGTGGTGGACACTTTTTGTCACACGCTGTCAACCTATTTTATAATTTGGGGCATGTCACTCCAAGCTTGAGACTTCTTTCTGGCGAGTTCCATCCAGGACGGCTGCTCCGCACTGGCGTAGCTGGCTCTCTTCAGCTGGTGCAGGTCTCTCTCCGCCATCGCTGCAGACTGAGCTGCTGGGATGAAGACAACACAAACACACACACACTAGCAACGCGTTTCAATTTTCACTCAAGCCTCTGCATTTCTTTAAAATACGCATTGAGGTCTTAACTGTGGTCTCAAACATGAAATCCTTAATGCGCGAAAAGGTGAAGAAGGTTTAGGCCCAGAATAACATCTGTGCCAAAAGGACTGACAGGAGGCTCCCATGCAGTGAGGAGAGAGAAACTTCTAGAATAAAACTGCAGCCTGGGGGACTGGGTGTACAAGTGTGAATACTCTTAACACAACTGAACTGCACACTTAAAAATGGTTAAGGTGGTAAGTTTTGTTATGTGTATTTTACATAATTGAAAAGAAATTTAAAAGGTACTGATACGTGGAATGTCAGAGATGAATGTTCCGTGAAAGAAGCCAGACACCAAAGAACACGTATCTTATGATTCCAGGGATGAGAAGTGTCTAAGAAAGGTCAGTATGCAGAGACTGAAAGTGGATTCGTGGTTGCCTGGAGTGGGGCGGGGAGTGGTGAGTGCCTGTAAATGGGCACAAAGTTGCTTTTTAGGGTGAGGTTCTAAAATTGGATGGTGCTGGTTGGACAACTCAGTAAATATATACTCACTGTCAATTAGTACTCACTGAATTGCACACTTAAAACAGGTGAGTTTTATGGCACTATCTCAATAAAAGCTATTTTAACAAATCAATGTGTCAAATAATTCAGAAAAACAAAACAAACAAACACACCAAAAAACAAAACCCGTGGGACCCACCCCAGAAGCGTATGTCAGAGTGTTTGGGACCGTTTGCAGGTTTCATACCCAAGTTCTGATGGGACAAGGAGATCCCTCTCTGCAGCCCCTCCTGGAGGCAGAGCTCGGCCCCCTGCCTTCGGTCCACGGAGGGCTTCGCCGGGGTGATCAGGAAAGACTTGCTGCGGACGAAGTCGGCTTGCCTCATGGGCTCCTGTGAGGACGCAAGAAAGACACACTCTGTCTGTCACCTGAGGCTCCGATGGGTCTGAGCAGAACCCCAGGCACGAGCCCCGAGGTCTGTCAACAGGAAGTGTGCGGCTGGCGCTGTCTTGGGCTCTGCTTTGTGCACTCATGGGCGCCAGTCTTCAGAACCAGGAGCTCGGACGCTCCTGGGCACACACAGGCATCCTGGGTTCTGCCCTGTCCCCACCCCTGGCCTCAGCCCCCGATACTGGACGGCAGGGATCCCATCAGAAAGTCTAAATGAATGGTGTTTGAAAGTAGTTTTGAGGTTTTTATGACACTTGGTCTGCTCACTGATGCCCCAAACCAGATCGCTGGTTAGTATTTGTTTATAAATGCTGTCTGCACGCAGGGTTTCAGGCACGGGGATGATTGAGATCTGGGTTAAGATGAAGGGGAGCAGGTCCTGCTGCCGGCTCTGCCTCCT
>NW_005355890.1:438750-439567 GCF_000412655.1 Myotis brandtii | reverse complement strand
CCCCGGCTGAAACACGCTGTGGCTTCACCGTGATGGCTATTTGGGGGACCTCGGACGCCATAATTCTCAGCCTGCTTCCAAGCACAGTTGTTTGGGGTTGAAAAAGCTGTTCTCAGTCCAGACTGCAAATGGACCCTGGGTGCAGCGCCGCACCCCGGTCTGGGAGGAAGGGACCCTGACCTGCACTGGCATCACTGGCAGGCACCCGGCAGCAGCAAAAGCGGGGCTGGTCCACCCCGAGCCGAGAGGCAGCTTTTGACATGGCCGCCGCGTCTGCCTGAGAAGCTGTTTTAACCCTGCTCCGCGTCTCCAGATGCTGCATGCGTTGCCTAGGAGGCAGGGAGCCCAGAGCTGTCTCTCCCGCCTAAGTGATCCACCTGCTCCTCTGCCTCCCTAACAGCCCCGCAGCCAGCAGCCAGCATCCCAGGCCGCGGGCTCTGCACTGACCAGGCAGGAAGCGTGGTCCTTGCGGGGCCTCGGCCCCCAGCCCGGACAGCTGCTCCCTCCCACATCCACAGGGACAGGAAGGCTGTGCTCTCGCACCCACCTGAGCTCTCTCGGGTGCCCTGGCTGCCCTTCCTATTTCGGGCTTCAGGGTCTGGGCCCCAGGCTTGTCCTCCCGGTTGGGTGGCTGCTCGGGGGCCCCTCGCCGCTTCTGTGGGGTGATGGTGATCCAGGGCGGCCCCGACTGGCCCTCGGCTCCAGGCCCCGATGCTGCGGGAGGCAGGCCCTTCTCTGTGGGTAGAGACACAAGGTTGTCAAAACACTCCCGGTCCCTCTTCAGTCTCACTTTTGTGGCTCCCACACCCAGGACGCT
>NW_005355890.1:426500-438721 GCF_000412655.1 Myotis brandtii | reverse complement strand
TTTTTTTTTCTTTTAAAAATTGTAAGCATGCCCTTCCATTTGTAAAGAATGACACCCAAAATAGCCACAGCTGTCTCCCCCATGTTCTGAGAGAAGAAAAATGGTGCCTTTAAAACCACCACGTTTTGCTGACTTTTCTCCCACATTCACAGCGATCTCTGGGTGGTACGACTGTGGGTCATCCCCCTCTTCCTTTTTAACGCTTCTGTATTTTCATATTTTCTACAACGAGAATTTATTACCTTCATTAAGAGAAAAAGGAAGCAATCTTATTTGTTTTTTTCAAGGAAACATACGGATGAAATAAGCGGCTTCTCACAGGTTCAAAAGTCCTTTCTCTCTAAAGTACACGAGACCCAAACGTTGCCGCAGCCTGTCCCTCTGAACCTTTGCCTCCAGCACAAGGAACAAAGACCGACTTCATGTCCACATGCCTGACCCCCTCCCACGTGAGCACCTGGGTCAGCCAGGTGAGGCAGCGTCTGTCACAGCAGATGCCCCAGGGCAGATAGCGTCATTGTTCTCTGTGCTCTGAAATATGCCACCCCCTGCTCTGGTGTGTTCGGGGATATCACTCTATTTGTTCTCGTTTCTGCCTCCAGTTCAACCTGGTCACCAAGGAGGGGTGAGGGACAGGAGCCACTGAGCACCTGTCTCCGGCCTGGGCCGCTGGGGACGGCCCCTGCTCTGCTCCTGGCTGCCCCTGAGGCCTTCACGCCCCTGTCCCCTGGGAGCCCTGCTCCATCTGTCTGTCTCATCCCTTGTCTCTTCCTGCAGCTGCAGGCTCTTCCTGGCCACTGTCTTCCCTGCTGCTTTGCATAAATCTTGGGTCTCCCACAGCTCCAAGGAAAACGGTCTCCACTGAGGCTCAAGGCCCCTGAAGCCCCAGCTCTCCACTCCCCTCCACCCTCAACCTGTGGCCTCTGCCTGAGTCCCTCCAGCATTCCTTAGCGCCAGCTACACAGGAGTGCTGGACCTGCCCACCGCTGAACCAGATGTACGGATGTCTTTCCCACCCCCCACTTGCTCACCCCCGACCTGACCACGGAACCGCTCTAGGCACCTTCCTCCTTGGGTGCTCCTGCTCTAGGCCCTTGCCAGACTCGCTCCCGAACCTGGAGATTCTTCCTCGTTCCCACCCCCAGCCTTCTTTTTTTTTCTTTTAAAAATTGTAAGCATGCCCTTCCATTTGTAAAGAATGACACCCAAAATAGCCACAGCTGTCTCCCCCATGTTCTGAGAGAAGAAAAATGGTGCCTTTAAAACCACCACGTTTTGCTGACTTTTCTCCCACATTCACAGCGATCTCTGGGTGGTACGACTGTGGGTCATCCCCCTCTTCCTTTTTAACGCTTCTGTATTTTCATATTTTCTACAACGAGAATTTATTACCTTCATTAAGAGAAAAAGGAAGCAATCTTATTTGTTTTTTTCAAGGAAACATACGGATGAAATAAGCGGCTTCTCACAGGTTCAAAAGTCCTTTCTCTCTAAAGTACACGAGACCCAAACGTTGCTGCAGCCTGTCCCTCTGAACCTTTGCCTCCAGCACACGGAACAAAGACCGACTTCACGTCCACATGCCTGACCCCCTCCCACGTGAGCACCTGGGTCAGCCAGGTGAGGCAGCGTCTGTCACAGCAGATGCCCCAGGGCAGGTAGCGTCATTGTTCTCTGTGCTCTGAAATATGCCGCCCCCTGCTCTGGTGTGTTCCGGGATATCACTCTATTTGTTCTCCTTTCTGCCTCCAGTTCAACCTGGTCACCAAGGAGGCGTGAGGGACAGGAGCCACTGAGCACCTGTCTCCGGCCAGCTGAGAAGGGCCTCTCGGGCCTGGGCCGCTGGGGACGGCCCCTGCTCTGCTCCTGGCTGCCCCTGAGGCCTTCACGCCCCTGTACAGCGATCTCTGGGTGGTACGACTGTGGGTCATCCCCCTCTTCCTTTTTAACGCTTCTGTATTTTCATATTTTCTACAACGAGAATTTATTACCTTCATTAAGAGAAAAAGGAAGCAATCTTATTTGTTTTTTTCAAGGAAACATACGGATGAAATAAGCGGCTTCTCACAGGTTCAAAAGTCCTTTCTCTCTAAAGTACACGAGACCCAAACGTTGCCGCAGCCTGTCCCTCTGAACCTTTGCCTCCAGCACAAGGAACAAAGACCGACTTCATGTCCACATGCCTGACCCCCTCCCACGTGAGCACCTGGGTCAGCCAGGTGAGGCAGCGTCTGTCACAGCAGATGCCCCAGGGCAGATAGCGTCATTGTTCTCTGTGCTCTGAAATATGCCACCCCCTGCTCTGGTGTGTTCGGGGATATCACTCTATTTGTTCTCGTTTCTGCCTCCAGTTCAACCTGGTCACCAAGGAGGGGTGAGGGACAGGAGCCACTGAGCACCTGTCTCCGGCCTGGGCCGCTGGGGACGGCCCCTGCTCTGCTCCTGGCTGCCCCTGAGGCCTTCACGCCCCTGTCCCCTGGGAGCCCTGCTCCATCTGTCTGTCTCATCCCTTGTCTCTTCCTGCAGCTGCAGGCTCTTCCTGGCCACTGTCTTCCCTGCTGCTTTGCATAAATCTTGGGTCTCCCACAGCTCCAAGGAAAACGGTCTCCACTGAGGCTCAAGGCCCCTGAAGCCCCAGCTCTCCACTCCCCTCCACCCTCAACCTGTGGCCTCTGCCTGAGTCCCTCCAGCCAATTCCTTAGCCAGCTACACAGGAGTGCTGGACCTGCCCACCGCTGAACCAGATGTACGGATGTCTTTCCCACCCCCCACTTGCTCACCCCCGACCTGACCACGTAACCGCTCTAGGCACCTTCCTCCTTGGGTGCTCCTGCTCTAGGCCCTTGCCAGACTCGCTCCCGAACCTGGAGATTCTTCCTCGTTCCCACCCCCAGCCTTCATCTCTCCTTCGGTTCCACCCCTGATTTCAGCACTCAGATTGGCCTGGATGCCTTTCCAGCGTATAATCTAGCCCTAGTTCCTACTCTCAGGCCCAGTCCAGCGTTTCCACTCCCCTTCTTCTCGCCCTCCCTTCCTTACAAAGCTCAAAGTCTAGTGCGGGAGACTACCCACAAGTAACCATGATGGAAACTGGAAAATGCTACAATTTATAAAGTGCTGTGTACACAGGGCCTAAGCTAGTGGGCAGCATTTGAGGATGCTGTCTGGGGCTGGGGCCTGGAGAAGGACAGCAAAGCGTCTAGACCAGTGGTGGCGAACCTATGACACACGTGTCAGAGGTGACACGCGAACTCATTTTTTTGGTTGATGTTTCTTTGTTAAATGGCATTTAAGTATATAAAATAAATATAAATATAAGTCTTTGTTTTACTATGGTTGCAAATATCAAAAAATTTCTATATGTGACACGGCACCAGAGTTAAGTTAGGGTTTTTCAAAATGCTGACACGCCGAGCTCAAAAGGTTCGCCATCACTGGTCTAGGCTGAGCAGAGGGGCAAGAAGGCCACCCAGGTGGAGGGGGCAGAGGCAGAGCTGCCTGCAGGCCGGCCCGCAGGCAGGAGGCCAACTGAAAAGGGGCCCTCTGGCCTTCTCCCTGTCCACATGGGAAGCCTCCAGGGGTCACTCAGGGTCACATCTGGAGGCTGTGTGAGGAGTACCTCTGACTGGGGAACGAGGAGGGAGGCTGTGTCACAGTCCAGAGAGGTGACCAGGGATTGGATGCCCTGTTCCAGAACCACCCCTTCTTGTCCAACAAGGCCACGCCCAGACGCCACCTCCTCCATGCAGCCTGCTCCAGTTCCTCAGCAGGACATTCTCTCCCTCTCCTAATTCTTCTGTAACTCTCTGAGACCTCTGCCCCAGTGGTTGGTGCTAGACATGTCTGCTAGCTGACTTTCTACCCCACTGGTACATGCCTCTGGTCATTAGAACTTATTTAACAAATGCATGACACAGACTACACACCACGTCCTGTTATCAAGGCAGCCCATTTACGACATAATTTTACATGTTATTTATTGTCCAGACCCTGGCACACGAAAGGTAAGCTGGGTGGTTGTCTGTTTTACAGAAAGTCTACACTTCTCATTCCTGGTTATTAATCCCTCATTCAGAGTCCTCACGCTATCTTCCTGGACTTGTCTTTTTTCTTTTTTCAATCTTTATTGTTGACTAGGGGTCTAGTGGGCTGCAAGGCTGTAAGGCTGCAAGGTTGCGGTGGGCACAGGGGCGGGTCTCAGCCCATCCTCTGTACCCCCACTCGGCCCCTCCCACTGCAGCCCCTGGTCCCCTGTTGGCTGGCAGCTCCACTCCCAACGCCGCTGCTCCCACGCACTGATGGCGCCGGCCTGCTCACACCTGCTGACTGCCCGATCGCCCCTCAGGAGCAGGGGGAGGTGGAGAATCCCTCAGGGGCAACTGGGGCCTGCAGCTGCTGCTTGCACCCGCTGATGGCACCGAGCGACTGGGATTGGCGCCGAGCACTTGGGACCAGCACTGGGCGCTGGCAGAGGGTGTGAGCGGCGGCTCCGGTGCTGGCTGTGGGTGCGAGCAGGGCCAGCTCCGGCAGCAGGTGCGAGTGTCTGGCAGGACCAAGGCACATGAGAGCAAAGAATTTTCAGTAACCACCAGAGGCTCCCCCTGATGACAGCAACTGGCGCCTCACCTTGGTCTGGTGCCCCCGCTTATCTGGTCCACCATCCCACCATGGCAACACCCACCATGTTTCGCACCCTGCCATCTGCTGCTGACACCCGCCATGTTCCACGCACATCCCCTGGTGGTCAGCGCACGTCATAGCGAACAGTTGTTTGGTTATTCTGCCGTTTGGTCTATTTGCATGTTAGGGTTTTATATATATAGACTAGAGGCCCGGTGCACAAAAATTTGTGCACTCAGGGGGAGAGGGGGTCCCTCAGCCCGGCCTGTGCCCTCTCGCAGCCTCCCTGTTCGCATCAGTTGCCTGGCTGCCGGCCGCCATCTTGGTTGGCAGTTAATTTGCATATCTCCCTGATTAGCCAATGGGAAGGGTAGCGGAGGTATGGCTAATTACCATGTTTCTCTTTTATTGGGAGGATAGAAGATAGTATTACAGATGCCCCCCTTTTTTCTCCCCATTGCCCCCACTTTATTTCAGTTAGTGTGTGCTTAATTTCTGACTGGTCCTTTTTCATGTGTTTGACATTCTCACCAAGATTCTTAAAAGTCTCACTAAGTCCCCTGAAGTTCTCATTAAGATCCTTGAGCAACCTTATAATCATTAGTTTAAACTCTGTATCTAGTAGTTTGTTTACTTCTATTTCTGTCATTTGTAACATGTTTCTTTCTCTGCATTTTGGCAGCTTCCCTGTGTTTGTTTCTATTTATTAGGTATACCTACTATGTCTCCTGGAATTGGTAGAGAGAACTTGTGTATTAGGTGTCTTGTAGGGCTCAATGGCTCAGTGTCCCCTGTCACCTGAGCTGGGCACTCTAGGTGCACCCCTGTGTGGGCTGTGTGCACAGTCTTGTTGTAGTTGAGCCTTGATTGCTGTTGGCATTATGGGAGGAATTGACCTCCAGGCCAATTGGCTGTGAGGACCAGCTATGTCCACAATGGGAGAACTGCTGTGCAGGAGACACCCCTATGGAACAGGACTTGTTTCATTGGGGCTTTGGAGCTCACTGAGTCAGCTTCTTGAGTGTGTTGCTTGTGGATGTGCAGAGTTGTAATCTGGAATGGTCTGCAGCTGTCCACCAGATTCATTGGCTTTGGGTCCTCCAGGAGGTGCAAAGTTAGCCACTGCCTGGGGCCACCTAGCAGGAGCTACAGAGATTTCTGCAGATGGCTGCTACTTGTACTAGTATTGGGCTAGGAAGTGCCCATGCAAGGCCCAGCTGTGAAGCAAGGCAGGCTGGTGCTAGTGCTGGGTCTTGGGCCTCTTACTGATAGGTATGGGGCATGCTGATGCCAGCGCTGCTTGTTTGAGAGATTTTAGCAAAGTCTGAAGTCTGAGCCAGGACAGGCCATTCATGTGGGAAACCAACTACAAGCAGTTCGGGTGGGGCTGCAAATTGGATGGTGCGAGGTCTTAGGGAATCACCAGGGCAGAGCAAACAGTGTGGGCCACGCTGATGGAAACTCAGATATGGCTGCCAGTCATCTCTACAACAAGGTCCCAGCACAGGAATAATGACCCTTGTGAGCACTCTTGTTTGGGAGAAAGTTGCCCCCGAGTTCCTGCCTTGATGCCATACAGTCTAGTTCCTCTTTGTATGTCCCTGGATTCCTCCCGAAAGCTGCCGCCTGGTACTGGAGCTCAGAGGAAGTGGGACAGTGTAAATTTGTGCACGGGCCCTTTAAGAGGAACACCTGGGACTCCAGCAGCCTCTATGTCACTCAGCCTCAATCCCTGCTGGTTTTTACAGCTCCAAGTTATGGGGACTTCTCTTCCCAGCTCTGAAAGCCTGAGCTGGGAGTCCCTGCTTCTCATGGAAGGCCTTGGAGATATTCCTCCCGATTAAAAGAATGCCACATGTGGGTGTCGGACCAGCCTGTTCCATGCCTCCACCTCTCCTACCAGTCTCAGTGTGCTGTGTTCTTTACTTCTCTAGTTTTAGGGCTTCCACTCAGCCAGATTTGAGGCAGTTCTGAATGATGGTTGTTCTGTGTTTTAGTTGTAATTTTGATGTGGCGGTGGGAGGCGGTGAGTACAGGCGTTTACCTACACTGCCATCTTGGTTCTACTGGACTTTTCTTAAAAGGCTTAATTCACTTCCCCAATCTCTTCTTCACTCTCAGTGAAGTCACTGGTTGTACCCTCTGCTCCCACGTAGTTCAGGGTGTGGGGCCGTGCCGTCCTCTCAGCTGCGCCCAGCATGTTACCTCAGTCAGCAAAATATTCTGAGTAATTCGGTCAAGACAAAGTGTATCTGGTCTAGACAGAAAATTTTCATCCGGGTTTTAATCCACAGGCAGAATGGCAGCTGTGAAACACCAAGGCAGCCCAGCGTCTTGGGGGGCTCTGGCTGCCTCTCCAGGTGCCGTGCGTGCAGCGTGAGGCACTGGACATGTCAGTTGCTCAAGGGCACAGGACATAGCCTTGGTGAGGTCCTACACCATGTCATCGGATTCCCCTCTTTGAGCCAAAAAGAGTGCTTAACACTCCCTAGGGAGAGTTCTATGGAACAGGGCACACACAGTGCTTCTGGGATGGCGCTGGGAGGAGGCCCGAGGATGAGGCTGCGGCTGATATGTATGGGGCATGCTGATGCCAGCGCTGCTTGTTTGAGAGATTTTAGCAAAGTCTGAAGTCTGAGCCAGGATAGGGCATTCATGTGGGAAACCAACTGCAAGCAGTTCGGGTGGGGCTGCAAACTGGATGGTGCGAGGTCTTAGGGAATCACCAGGGCAGAGCGAACAGTGTGGGCCATGCTGATGGAAACTCAGATATGGCTGCCAGTCATCTCTACAACAAGGTCCCAGCACAGGAATGACCCTTGTGAGCACACTTGTTTGGGAGAAAGTTGCCCACGAGTTCCTGCCTTGATGCCAGACAGTCTAGTTCCTCTTTGTATGTCCCTGGATTCCTCCCGAAAGCTGCCGCCTGGTACTGGAGCTCAGAGGAAGTGGGACAGTGTAAATTTGTGCACGGGCCCTTTAAGAGGAACACCTGGGACTCCAGCAGCCTCTATGTCACTCAGCCTCAATCCCTGCTGGTTTTTACAGCTCCAAGTTATGGGGACTTCTCTTCCCAGCTCTGAAAGCCTGAGCTGGGAGTCCCTGCTTCTCATGGAAGGCCTTGGAGATATTCCTCCCGATTAAAAGAATGCCACATGTGGGTGTCGGACCAGCCTGTTCCATGCCTCCACCTCTCCTACCAGTCTCAGTGTGCTGTGTTCTTTACTTCTCTAGTTTTAGGGCTTCCACTCAGCCAGATTTGAGGCAGTTCTGAATGATGGTTGTTCTGTGTTTTAGTTGTAATTTTGATGTGGCGGTGGGAGGCGGTGAGTACAGGCGTTTACCTACACTGCCATCTTGGTTCTACTGGACTTTTCTTAAAAGGCTTAATTCACTTCTCCAATCTCTTCTTCACTCTCAGTGAAGTCGCTGGTTGTACCCTCTGCTCCCGCGTGGTCCAGGGTGTGGGGCCATGCTGTCCTCTCAGCTGCGCCCAGCACGTTACCTCAGTCAGCAAAATATTCTGAGTAATTCGGTCAAGACAAAGTGTATCTGGTCTAGACAGAAAATTTTCATCCGGGTTTTAATCCACAGGCAGAATGGCAGCTGTGAAACACCAAGGCAGCCCAGCGTCTTGGGGGGCTCTGGCTGCCTCTCCAGGTGCCGTGCGTGCAGCGTGAGGCACTGGACATGTCACTCTTGCTCGAGGGCACAGGACATAGCCTTGGTGAGGTCCTACGCCATGCCATCGGATTCCCCTCTTTGAGCCAAAAAGAGTGCTTAACACTCCCTAGGGAGAGTTCTATGGAACAGGGCACACACAGTGCTTCTGGGATGGCGCTGGGAGGAGGCCCGAGGATGAGGCTGCGGCCAAGGTGGGCCCAGGCTGGGGCTGTGCTCAAGGCCCACCGCTCACACCTGAGGCAAAGCCTATTCTCTCCTCCCAGTCTGCTCCTGGGAACTGCAGTCTCGTCAACAAGCAACTAGGTTCATCCTGAAAGGGTGGCTGTTTTCTCTCCTGCCACCATGTCTGTGCTGGCCGATTCACCGCAAGCAGAGAGGGCCACTGGCTGCACTGCCTGTATGCAAGTGTGAGCCCATATGTCTGCGCTCATGGGCAGACCCACAGAGGGAGTCAGCACCACAGTTGGGCCAGGCTGGGCCGTGTGGGATAAGGCTCCCTGCGATGGCCATGTCGCCAAGTGCTGGAGTGGGCACATGGCCAAGATCTTTCACCAACCATTTCTCTCTCTCTTGGTTCCCCTTCTTTTTCCCGAGGGGTGTTCTTTCCTTGTATTCTGTACTCTGCTTTCTCACTTCTTCCTTGTCAGGAATGCAACTGGGCCAGAGCCCGATGCCCCCCAAACCCTTTCACAGGGTCTGTCAAAGGCCAGCCTCATGGGGAGATGGTACAGGTGGTGGGCAGGGTCCACACACCAGGAAGAAGGGAGAACACAATGGCTCCCAACCATGATTCAGAAAGGCCTGAGGTTCCACTCGGAGCCTCAGGTAACCTCCAGGTAAGTCCCTGTCCCAGGTGGGCACAGGCAGAGCATCTGGCTGACGAGCCATTCTGCTTAGTGGCCACTGTAGCCCCACACCCTGCACCTGGCACAGAGCAGGGACAAGGGTTGTGGGGTGTGTGAGGGCACGAGAAAGGAAGGAAGTAGACACAGGTAATGTGCAAGATAAGGCAAGTTCAGGGGCCAGAGGCTTTACACTGTGACAGCTCCACAGCAGGAACACTCAGGGTCAAGGTTACACCATAAAACAGCTTCTGAGATCAAGCATGTTCAAAGTGTCAGTAATTCCTGATAACATAGAGGCGGCACCAGGTTACATAAGAGGAGATGCAAACACTTCGTTTACCTCTTGCCGCCTCAACACACAATTCTAACAGTCATGTGTATTCAGGAAGACCTAAAATGAGCCGTTCAGAGAGCCCTCACGCTAAGCCTCTGGATATGATGTAACCACCCTCTGTGAGAGATGACTCTTATCACGTTAATTCTGACTTACTGATTGGTGGTGGCTTTTTTGTTGTTTGGTTTTTTTGGAACCTATTCAAATTCAGCCTTAAGGTGCTGTTTCTTTCATTCACAGAACTCCCATAATGACAGGAGGAGGGACTGAGGGTGGGACGCTAACGGTGGTCTGCACCCCACATGGCGGGCAGGACCCAGCTGTGGCTCCTGAGAGCGCGGCCTGAGCGGCGCCGTAGAAACAACCAGGGTTTCTTGCCCTTTGGCTAAGAAAATAAAGTAAAAAAAAGAAAGAAATCTTGCCTTTTGTGACAGCATGAGGACCTGGAGAGTATTACGCTAAGTGAAATAGCCAGTCAGAGAAAGACAAGTACCATATGACCTCACTTATATGTGAAACCTAAAGAACAAAATAAACTGACGGACAAAAGGGAAACAGAGGCTTAAAGGCATGGAACAGAGTGTGTGTGTGTGTGTGGGGGGGGAGCAATTGGGGTCTGGATCAAAGAAGGTGAAGAGATTAAGCAAAAAACTCCCATATATATAAAACACATAAGTGTGTGTGTGTGTGTGTGTGTGTGTGGAGGGGGGAGCAATTGGGGTCTGGATGAAAGAAGGTGAAGAGATTAAGCAAAAAACCCCCATATATATAAAACACATAAACACAGACAACAGGGTGGTGACAGGGTGATAGCCAGAGGGAAAGGGGGGACGGGGTAGGTGCAGGTGGGCAAAGAGGGGGAAAAATGGGGACAGAAAGAGACTTTGCTTGGGGCGGTGGGCGCACGATGCCGTGTGCAGATGATGTTTTATTGATTTGTACTTTTGAAACCTGTATGGTTTTGTGAACCAATGTCACCCCAATAAATTCAATTATAATGAAAATAAAGTAGATACTCTGCCCTAAGCTAACACAGCAGGGTGGCAGGATTCTTGAGCCCCTAGAAACTTGGTATAGGCTGAAGCAGTAATTTTTAAGAATTTTTTTCCTTTCATAAAATGCCATCCTTGTTTATAAAAGTCGCATGCACACTGTACAAACTCAGGGAGCCGCTGGACATGTAAAGGAGGAGAAGTTCCCCGTGAGTCGACTGGCAGAGCTGTGCACTCGGCCACACTCCTCCCGACCAGTTTCTGCTGTGTGTCATCTTCACTCCCCTGCGACAGCTCACCCCCTCAACCCCCCGCCCTCCGAAACAGCCTCCGAGCAAGGAGAGGCGCAAGTCTGCCCTCGAGGATTTCTGGTCTAAAGTGGGTGCCTCACCCACACTTGTCCCAACGAGCCGAAGCCAGAAGCCAGAGCAGTGGCTCCGGGCATCTAGGGCATCTTCCTGGTTCAGCCGGGCTGCCAGGTCCTCTGCCCGGCTCAACCTGGAGCAACGCGGTGCGTGCGCAGGCACTAAGGGGATCGCTGGGGTGGGGGTGGGGGTGCCTCACCCATGCCGAGCGTTTCTGTCTGACTTCCTGTTTGAAAGTTGAGTTTTTAAAGCATGTATTGATCTGTTGTCAGTCTCGGCTTACACAGACAGCTCCTGGTCGATACATGCTGGCAGTCTGCAGCCGCCCCTCGCGGGCCCTGTTCGGAGCCTGGCTGTGTGCCCACCACGGCAGCTGCAGCGCTCGTGCGCACCTATCTCAACTCCCTGCTCAGCGAGGGCTTTTCCCAGAGCAAGCTCCTGTTCCTAACGATGCGCACGGGGCTGGGTCCTCGTTCCACCTCCAGATTAACCGTACCACCATTCCTTCCTTTACCAATTCAACAAACGCAGCCGGGCCTCCTTGCTTGTGAATTCCACATCTGAGCATGTTCCTACTTGCTAAGATGTACTTGAAACCCCAAATCAATACTCATGACCCGCCATGGGCATCTGCGGACACGTGCACAGCAGCACGGTCACCACAGACCAGCTGGTGGAAATGTGGTCGGAGGCTGCAGGAACCTCACCCTGCAATGGCTCAAGAGCAATGGCTCAGCAGCGGCTCATTCTGATGTTAGAGCATAAGGACTGCAGGTAACGAGAACGGGCTGTGCCTGGTGAGTGCCCCCGGGCCCAGGTCCATGGTGCACGCTGAGACCACGGAGGGAAGGACCTTCCTATCTAACACATCTCTCCAGTGCACCATGCATGCTCTCCTGCAAGAGCGACCACGGATGGAGTGGTCCGTGGCCCAGAAATGAGTTCCAGAGCTGCCAGAAGGGGGGCTGGGGGGCCCTCTGGCTACTGCCTCACTGTCTTCTGGATGGTGTGTTCAGTGTGTGAAAATCCACTCAGATGCACACACAGGGTCTGTGACCTTCTCTGCGTGTGTATCATTCTTCAATAAAAAGTTGAAAACACACACACACACACACACACACACACACAGACACACACACACTATGACAGTCAGGACTCACTCCGGGCATGGATAGCGACCAGGAGAGGAGTCTAGGGTTGGTGCAGGCCTCCACTGTAGGAATTTATGTGTCTTTTCCCAAACGGGGACCTGAGGTCTGCTTGGTTTGTTTGTTGTTACGGCACCAACTCTGTCCGCACAGAGAAATGAGCAAATTTGCATGATGGAGCTGTTTCCATACTGTGCGTAGGTGAGGCTGCTGCCCGTTGAGGGTGGGGGGGT
>NW_005355890.1:419888-426481 GCF_000412655.1 Myotis brandtii | reverse complement strand
GGTCAGGGGGGAGGGGGGTGGCTCTCCTAAGGACGTCCTCCCTCCGTGGCAGGCCCTTTCCATCCTCTTCATTCTCCCTGCCCTCAAATGCACCTGGGTCCTGGGCCCACCTGCCTTTCCTACTGCTGCTCCCCTGCTCACCTGGTCTCCCCTTCCCGCCATTCTGTGACGGCTTCCCCTGGATCCATTTCCTCCCCCATATAAGACCCCAGAATCAGCAGGGCAGACAGCCTCCCTCTCTGGTCACAGACTCACTTCACAGCCTCAAGAGCAATCCCTCGTCTCAGCCATCAGCACGCGGCCTCCAGGGCCAAGTGTCCTACCCCCTTTCCCTACCCCAAGTCAGAAGGCCCTGCCGCGACCTCCTCACCCGGCTCCTCTGAAACCGCCTTCCCGACCTACACTTCTCCTCCCTCACAACCTGCAAATGCCCGTCAGGAAAAAGACACCGCTGTTGCTTTAACCATTCCTGAAAGAGTGTTCATGTCATAACAGGTGAGGCCCAGACCATGCCCTTCTTCCCCATATCACCGACACTGTGAGGCATCGCAATGCTCACCCGCACAGGGTACATTCAGGCAAAGGACGCTGATAACATCAGCACGTCATGGTTTTCTAACTGATCCTGGCCCGGGGAAAAGGCCATGGCGTCAGAGGTGTCCCCGCCAGCGTTCCGGCGCCTGAGAATGCAGCACGTTCATCGGGACGGGGGACAGTGCTTGTCCCTGGGTGGGGTTTGTGCAGGACTCCATGGTAGGGATTTATGGGATCTTTTCCTAAAAGAGGACCTGGGGTCTCCCTTGTTTGTTGGTTGTTACAGTACCAACTCTCACTGTTTCAGGGCTCCGTTTCTTTGTGAATTTGTGAAAAAACACTTTATAAAGAAAAATCAACACATGTGTCAGGTCTGGATGTGGACGCGTGGGCTGGTCCCACGCAGGCACGTTACTGGGTGCCCCAGGGTCAGATGCTCTGACCGTTGCTTGACTACAGAAGTGGAGCCCAGCCCTCAGGGGAGCCAGGCTGGCAGGCGTCCCAGGGCTGTCCAGCCCAAGGCCAGCATCTCATGGTGGAGCCTGGGAGCCAGCGACGGGCTCCAGGGCACGGAGTTGAGGCTGAAGAGCCTGGACTGAAAGTGCACGTGTTCAGCCACCACTGTGCGCAATGCACGCAGCTCAGAGCTGGGGGAGGGGGGAGGGCAGTGCCCGCGTCCTCTGAGAGCAGGCAGCTGGCCTCCACTCCCCGCCAGGTGATACAACGGATCTTCTAAGTATCTGGGATGGAAAGGCACTGGTATCCTATATAATAAAAGGCTAATATGCAAATCGACTGAACAGCGCAACGACCAGTCACTATGACGTGCACTGACCACCAGGGGGCAGATGCTCAATGCAGGAGCTGCCCCCTGGTGGTCAATGCGCTCCCACAGGGGGAGCGCTGCTCAGCCAGAAGCTGGGCTCATGGCTGGCGAGTGCAGCGGTGGTGGCGGGAGCCTCTCCCACCTCAGAGGCAGCACTAAGGATGTCCGACTGCCTTCAGTCAGACATCCCCCGAGGGTTTCCCGACTGTGAGAGGGTGCAGGCTGGTTGAGGGACCCCCGAGTGTATGAATTTCGTGCACCAGGCCTCTATTTGAATATAATTGTGAGCTACAGCAGAGGAAGGAGAAAAAGTAGTGAGGCTATTGTATTACATGGCGACCTCTTACGATTCAAAATGTACACAGCTTCCTGCCTTGGCTTCCTGGCGGGCCTGCAGGAATAGCCGGATCCCACAAGAGCTGTCTCAGTGGCTGTTGGAGAGTAAGTCGTGAGCTCGAGGGTGGCGCCCATCCACAGCGGGTTTCCCTTCCTTCATTACACCTGGCCCTCCCCGACTCCCGGATGGACAGGGACATTCCTCCGACCAAAGGCATGCGAACAGCTGAGGTGTACTTGGCCTTGATGTTCAGAGCAGTGTCACGTGCACAGTGAGCCTCACACGTCTCTGTAATGCCAGGGTGTTTTCAATCCCCATTTCAGAGACAGGAATGGAGTCTCTGAAGGACAGGACTTGTTCAGGGTCACTCGGCCAACATGTAACGATGGGGCATCAGAACACAGGCTTTCTGATTTCCAGTCTCCATGCACCTCGTCACATACCATCTCATATTAAGGGGTACGACCCCCAACTTTCCTATACACTGTTCCCTCCCCATTATCACCCATCAGTGCGTGGCGAACAATTGTCAGTCAACCTCGGCACTGCTGAGCTTTGGGGCTGGATAATCCTCTGTTGCGGGGGGCTGTCCCGTGCACGGTGGTATGTTTAACTGCTACCACTGGATGCTGGCAGCACCTCCCTCGCCCCAGCCGAGAACCACCCTGGCACAGCTCACAGTGAGGGGTGGCCACAGGGGGCCTATGGTCCCCACAGCTCTCCCCTTTGTGAAGTAAGACTGTTGTTGGAGAGTAAACTGTAGAGCATTTGCTATGACCCTTGGTACGTGGTAAGTGCTAAGTAAACATCAGCTGCTGCTGTCATTAGCTATCCACTTATCGCCAGTATGTAAGTCGTGGGCAAACCCACTGCAGACCTGAGCTATGGGAAGCGGATGTGGGAGACGGACACAGGTGGGCTGTGTGGGGAGCGAGGAGCCTTGCGTGGTTTGAGGAGCACAGAAAAGGTGGGGGGTCGTTGCAGAGTGTTGACCACACTCGCTCAGGAAGGGACTGTGAAGGGAAGGACAGGCTAAAAGGAAGGGTAGGTGTGAACAAAGTTGGTTTTCTTCAAGAATTCAAGACGTATGAATATATTCTTAGCATGATAGCAAAAATATCCAGCCCCCTTGTAGTCTATTCAAATGAATCTAAGTACATTGAAATAAAGGTTAAGTGAGTCTCTGAATTCATTTTCTCCAAAAAATGTCCCTGATATCCAAAGGTAAGATGGGCTTCTACCCTCACTCCCTTGTGATGCACGCGCCCCCCCCCCGGCCCCGCCTTGGGGACCAGGTCCTGTGCTTTCCGACTGCCGCTGGGCCAGTGCCGTGCCCTGCACATGGTAGGAGCACACGAAGCATTTGCCAAATGAATGAAGCATGATCCAGTGAGGCCGCGCGTCCAGGGAAAGAGGCCAGAGCCTGATTGCGTCATTTCATTGTCACCAGGCCAGGCCGGGTGGAATGAGCTGGATTGGAGGCTGAGGCTGGTTATCAAATGAGGCCCCAGCTACCATCCCAAATATCTGCCATGTGACCACAACTCTACAGAAAATTACACACACACACACACACACACACGCATACACACACACACACAGAAAGATTAGAAGGAAAGTCCAACAGGTCTCACACCTACAGAGTGGACTCACAGGTGATTGCTTTTTCTCTAGGCGTTCTGTATTTTATCAGTTTTCTACACGAGAGCCTCCAACTGCTTTCTTCTAATTCTAATCCTGTAATTTAGACTCTGGCTGGACAAGCCCGACGGGAGGAGGTGTGTCCTACACACCTGAATGAGTCTGATGCCCCCGGCCATTCGCCTGCCCTGGCCTGTCAGCAGACCGATGGGTGCCCCGTGGTGGATGCGCACAACCGCGCCCGGGGCTTGCCGCACCCTCCCGGAGGTGGCCCTGCGAGGCCTGGCCCGCTTGGCAAGCCGGGCTCCTGGGTTTATTGCAACAAAATCGAACTCTCCCAGCTTCCCTGGCGGCAGTTTCTCCAGGCCTTCGAGGAAGGAAGACAGAGTGTGGAGTGGCGAGGACGGCTGGCAGGAGTGCTGGGGAAAGGCAGCTGCAGTCCCCGAGGCAGAGCGGGCACCGTCCGGGACCCTCCGTACCTGACCTCATGATCTGTGCCTGGAAGGGGGACAGGAAGACGGAACCCACCAGGCCTCGGGTAAGGGCCCACCACCAAGATGAGCAACAGCAGCAATGAAGACTTTCTGAGGAATACTGTGATTAAAACTTGCATGATCTGCACGTTTTAGATAAACTGAGTTGCCTTCAGCCGCTGTCACGCGGGAGCGATGAGGCTGACGGCGGAAGTAATAATGAACGAAACCACCAGCAGACCCAGGGTCTGCAAGCGTCAGAGGCTGTTTCGCTGAGATCCTGCTCGGCTCTGCACGAGGCAGGCCTGCGCCCCGAGGCCCCGGGGGTCCCAGGCAGCAGCCACAGCCTCTCCTAGCACTTTCCCCTCAAATACCATCCCCTTGGGAGCGTCAGTTCCCGAAAGAGTGTGAGTAATTCTTTCCTTCCTGTCTTTGCAAGGAAATGAGACTCACCACAGTGCCCCCTCACCCAGTTTCTTCCACCCTGGAATGCATCCCAACGGGTTATTTCTGTGCTCAGAGACTATTAATACACACAGACGGTCGAGACAATTCTCTTCTGCTACTGAAGCGAAGCCATTAGTAAATAAATACAATACTGTATTTTATAAATCAAAGAAAAAGCCCAACGCAGGCACCTGGCGATGAGGGAAGCCTCTCTCTGGCACGGGCGGAGGAAGCCAGGATCATCAGTGAGCCGAGCACCGCTCCCTGAAGCTCACTCCCAGCTCTCAGCGCGAGCCTGGGCGTCCTGCGTCTAAGGTCCCTTCTCAGCAAGCCCTTGAGGGACATTTTCAGTTCCAGGTCAAGAGGGGGGACGGTGCTGAGGTCAGAGCAAGCCCCCTCCTGCCTCCCTGTCTCAGCCGAAGGCGTTGGGTCACTCTACAGCAGCTTCCGTGACCTCGCTGGGACCTGGCACAGGGCAGCTGAGCTACGGCCTCCCCGAAGCTCCCCCACGGACGGTCCTAAAAAATCACGGTGGAGCCAGGGGCCAGGGTGAGCGAGGCATTTCCTGGCTCTTCTCCCTGGACCGTCTGCATCCTGGGGTGTCCCCTTAGGACCGGAAGGCACTGTACACTGCGTCCCACTAACTTGCAAACAGGGGACAGAAAAGACGAGAACCTCGCATCTGTCGGTTGCTGTGTGAGAGCTCATTTCTTCCTCCTGAGTGTGCCCTCATCTTGCTCACAGGATGTGAGGTCCCTAGAGAACAGCTGGGCTCTGCTGTCTTTTGTCCCACAAGGCAGTACTTTAGAGCTCATTTCTTCCTCCTGAGTGTGCCCTCATCTTGTTCACAGGATGTGAAGTCCCTAGGGGAACAGCTGGGCTCTGCTGTCTTTTGTCCCACAATGCAGTACTTCAGTGGAGCCTGGACTTAGAGTAGCCACTTAAAATATCCTGGAAGGTTTTTTTTTAAAAATAAAATTTGCCATGAAAAATCTCTCCCCAGGGCCCTCGTCACACGGGTCAGGACGGGTCTGTGGCGCTTCCTTTGCTGGCACCGTGATTTGCATCAAGGAAAGAAACGGCCAGTCACGGGCTCTCTCTCCCGCTCCACCGCGGCGACCCATGTCCAGCAGACGGCCCGCTCTGTCTGAAACACTACGCGTAAACAGTGACAAACGTCACCAGCAGGAACCCCGTCCTCTGTCTCTCGTTTAGAAGACGGCTGCTGTAGAGTATTCGGGCACTCTGCCCGATCTTAACACCGGCTCCCTTTGGGACAGGGAGCCCACGCCCACCTGCTGAGGGGCTCACACTGGACAGAGGCTGTGACTGCAATAAAGAGGGTGCGTCCTGCATGGCACCCGGGCCCGTGAGCCCAATGATTAGACGGAGGAACCACTTTCTTGGGGGCGAAGGTCAGGACACTAAGTGACTGAGGTGCCAGATGCTTCCTTTAAAACCAAAAAGAACGTAGGTGCTGCCAGCCCAGGGCCTCCACCAAGAGCACGGGCCGGACGGGGCCTCCTGAGCTCCCAGGTAACCAGTGGGAGCGGCATGAGCCCCCAGGGGCCACCTGCTAGGAAACAAGGCCTTGCGAAACGAGTGTGGACAATTCCTGACTTCTCTGAACTCACACAACCTCCTGGCATTTGCTCCCCCTTCTCGGTCTCCATGCCCAACTCTCAAACACGCGAGGGCACCATGAGGAATGTTGACTCTACTGCCAATCTCCTGCCGCAAGGCCTTTACCCCCGTGTTCACCATATATCCCCAGGGGATGTCCAGCAGGCACTCCCACTGCCTGCCTGCGCTGTCCCACCCCCAGCATGCTCAGGGCTGGCTCTTACCAGCTCCCCGGCGGGGCAACCGTTTCTCCACCGTCCGACTCTCCTTTCTGGGGCCCGGGGGTGGTGCGACCTTGTCCAGCTCTCCAGGGCTCACGTCGGGGCCCGCGGGCGGGTACGGGAGGGTGAGGGATTGTAGAAGCGGCTTCCTGGGCAGGGGCGGCTTGGAGCCCGGCTGCTCCGATGACCGGGCCTTCCCCTTCCCCTGTCCGTTGGGGGGCCTGGTCCCCCGAATCGTGGGGGCCGCCCCCACGTGACACTTGTCATCTTTCGAGAGCAGAGCCAGTCCTCCTTTTTCTAGCCGGACCTCAGCACTGTACCTCTTGACTCCTTTCCCTTCCGGCACGGCCACGTCTCTGTGTTTGAAGGAGAGAGATGTGGACCGGAGCTTGACGGGGAAGGGGCTCCTGTCCCCACACGGGCGTGGCTCCTGGGCGGAGGGGCGGGGCTCTCTTGTGGCTGGTGTGGCCACTGCCTCCGGGGGGTTCCCC
>NW_005355890.1:418897-419585 GCF_000412655.1 Myotis brandtii | reverse complement strand
GAACTTCTTCCCGCCCCGGGGCTTGCTGCCTCCTCTCCCGGTTTTTGGCTCCGGGGCCTCCCTCTCGGCTCCCCGCTGCGGGGACTCGCCCTGCTCAGCCCTGGGGGACTGGAGGGGGGCGGCTTCCTTGTCCAGGGCACAGGGGGTGGGCTCCTGTGGAGGTGACTCCGAGGCGGGCGGCGTGGGGGACACGCTGAGGCTCCTGCTCGCCGGCGCCTTGTGCTTCAAGCAGCTCTTGGAGGCTGGGGGGCTGGGGGCAAGGTCCTCTGAGCCCTCTGTGCCTTCTGCGCCCTCAGGACTGGGACCGGGCACTGCCAGCGTCAGCTCCGCCTGCTCCTGCGCATGGTGGCCTGGCCCGTCTGGACCAGGGCGAGTCTCCGAGGGGACGGCCGGGCCGGTCCCAGGAGGTGCCCTGTCCTCCTCAGGGACGCGGGGCGATGAACTCTCAGCGTCTCCAGAAGCGCACTCCCCATCTCCAGCTGCGTCCTCGGAGGGTGGACGTGCGCTTTCAAGGGATGGCTCCTCCCTTTGACGTTTGCTGTCGGGGTCAGGGTGTGGGGAGTCTTCTGGCAAAAGTGGGCACTCCGAGCAAGGGGCGGGGCCTGGCACGGGCTCCGTGACCTCCGTGACCTCCGGGGTGTCCTGGCGGCTGGAGGGGTTGTCCCCGGGGGGGCTCTCCTCCTCCTCA
>NW_005355890.1:413870-418415 GCF_000412655.1 Myotis brandtii | reverse complement strand
GCCAGTCCCCTGGGCCCAGGCTGCTGCCCAGCACTGGGCGTCTCCTCTGCGCTGACTGTGGGCACCGGCTTCTCGTCGGACTCCTCCTCCTCGGGCGTGCAGGTCAGGTCGCCCAGGCACTCGGACTGCGCCCGCTGGGAGAGGAAGAGGACACACAGCATCACTGCAGGGGAAGCAGGAGGCCCGCCACCCGCCCGCTTGTCCAGGCTGCACCCGCTCGGACCTTCACGTCCAGGAGCCTCTTCCTAATCCCTCCCTCACGGCTCTAGTTTGGAGTCTTGCCTCGCAAGCTCACTTTCAGCAGAACAGTGGCAGCCATGCCCTCAAAGTAAATGTCGCCTGAGGCTCTCGTGGCCAAGCCAAGCCCTAGTGGAGGGCGCTCTACGGAGCGAAGCCACGGAAAGGGACCGTGACCAGGTGGAGGGCTGCCACGTCTGCACTCTATGCTTGTTGCTTTCCTCCCGATGCCTCCCAGCGCGGGAAGGATCGTCACTCCCTCTGTGCACTGGCCACGGACGCAGCCGGGCACCTGCTGGCCCGCGGAGCTCCGAGCCCAGAGGGAAGCTGGGGCTCCGCAGAGCCATCCTCCCCTCAGCACCCGCTCCCAGCGAGGGCAGACTATTTGCCTAAAACGGGATTCACAGCATGTCAAACAAGATCAACAGTAACCCACAGCGTACAGGGCAAAGTCCACACTTTTCAGCTCAACTCAGCCTTACAGTCTCTGCTCTTCGGTGTTCCTCCAGCTCCCTCCTTAGTTCCAGCCAAGCCCCCCTGCTGTCCGGACCCGACGGTGGGTCTGCGTGACCCCCCCACACCGCCAGGGCACTCTACCAGCACCCCACAACTCAAATCCGACTCAAATCCCACTCGACAGAAGCCTGGCCTCCTCCCCGAGGCTCTGACTCTCCCTCTCTCCTGACACCTGGGCTGCCTGGTGGCAGTTTTCTTCTCAAAGGTCTGGAATTGGGGCCGGTCCTCCTGCCGCACACAGAGCCAGCCCCTGCTCTTCCGAAGGAAAGGAGAGGAAGGCAATCACTTATCATTCAAAAGCCCAACGTGAAAATGACCCAAAGGCTGTGGTGTGGAGACTGTTGCAGTGAGCTCTCTCCCGCCCCTTTAGGCAACACCCCGGGTGTCAGCAATAGGTTTCTGTTGTCAGTGGATGTTATTTTTAACGATTTCCAGCCAGCATCTCCTCGCTGAAAGAACACAGGATCGCTGGGATGTTTGAACAATACCTCAGCTGAACTCTGGCCAAGATGCACAATCCTCCTCTTCTGGGCACACACAGAGGAAGGTGTGTAAGGAAAAATACAGCAGAATTTTCAAAGCTGCAGGTACAAAGGCATCGCTGGCCTTTCGCTGTCACAGGAAATCATGGACGTTGAAACCTCTTTAGGATGTGGGTCACCTTTAAAATGCTCGGAGCCCACATTGAGTCAGCTCGGAGTGGGAGCAGGCTCCACGGGGCCCACCCAGGGGGAGGCGGCGGGACGAAGGCGGGCGCGGAACACGGACCCCAGAGGATGGACATGGACGTGGAGCAGAGGGTCAGGCACAGCAGCAGAAGGCGTGTGCCCCCCATCTCCACCGCTCCCCGCCCTCCCCCCTCGGGCCTCCCCGGAGACCGGAGGTAGAGGACCCACTGCTCAGCCTTCACAGGGATGGAGACCATCCCGGCTGCTGCTCTTCCCCCTCCTCTCACCAGCACGAGTCCTGGGGCAGATCCCCATCCTCTGCAGGCGGCAGCCCCCCGATGAGCAGTGTGGGGTGAGGAGGTGCCAGGCTGTTAGAGACCCGGGCGTGTAGCTGGCAGCTCTGCCAGCCATGCCACCTTGATCTAGCCGTGTCACCCTGCTGTTCCTGGGAGAGTTCATGACATCCCCTGCTCCTGGCACTGCGGGCTGGGAGCGGACTGACCGTGGGGAGGGGCACGCGGACATTCACCGGGGTTCCCCGTCTGTGCTGGAGCCCCACGGGGCCGTTCTGTTCGGACGGGAAAAGCCGAGGGCACAGCCTGCACTTGTCTCCTGCCCTCTGCTTCGGAGGCCGGCAGGTTCAGCCAAATGCCCACCGGGATGTGTTTCTCCAACGTGAGAGAAACTCTACTTGAGAGCCAAGGATTTCATCCGACCGTGGACGACTGGGCTCTGAAGGTAAGAAAGCCCTTCTGCTTTCTTCCAGAGCTCGACTGAGTCAGAGCCTCGGGGATGTGCAGGGCAGTGTGCCCCACTTGGACCGAGCAGGGATGACCAGCTGGCACGGACGGCCATTCTGCCCAGATGGAGGAAGGCGCCTGGGCAGCAGGAGGAAGAGACTAAAGTAGAGGCTCTGCAGGTGCCTGAGCCCGGGGCGGGGGAGGGTGGGTGATGGAGAAAGAAGTCCCAGCTATTAGAAAAGCAGGGGCGACTTGGGCCTCACTGTCTCGCGAAGCCCAGAGGGGAGTGAACCTCCACGGACACGCAGGGTCAGGAGGGCAGCCGGTGGGCAGTGTGGTGGCTCTTCCCCACCCGCAGAGCAGGATGGGAGCATTAGAAAGCAGCTGAGTCCCAGGGGGGCCCTGGTACCAGGAAGGTCCTCATGGTTGGGAAGAGGGACCTCATGGCCAAAGGGCAAAGGGCACTGTGGACAGGAAGAACAGAAGCCTCCCGCTGAGGACCAAGCAATGACACTGGTGACCACGGGCCGGATACCTCTGCCCAGTCAGGAAAACACGCAGACCTCCCAAAGCCTAACCTATCCGTGCTGCTCCCACCAGGGAAGAGAAGGAGAGGAGAGGACACGACAGTTTAAATTAAGGAAAGACTCTGTTTACCCAGATGGGGAGGATGAGAATTCTTGTTGTTCTAAAATGTGGTGAAGAGCTAAGTCAAGTTCAAGAGCAAAGAAAGAGGCACAGCTCCTCTTACCCGGGGCAGAAAGAGGGGGTGCTGCCCTTCCCCTGAAGCAGGAGCCAGCTGCTCTCGGCCCCAAGTCTGGCCGGGCTGGTGACTTGCTCCCCTGCAGGGCCACAGACATCCCTGGGAATAAAGCCCACCTTGAGGGCCAGCGGGAGCTGCTGCGTCCCTGCCCTGGGCGCCACGCAGCACGAGGACGGGCAGGCCAGAGCGACTGGGCCTTGGCACGTCCCCCAGCTCAGAGCCTCTCACTGTAAATGCCCTGGATATTCAAGCGCCTGTGCACACCCGAGGCCCCGGCTCTGTGAGGGCACAGTGCCGGCTCCGTGAGGGCACAGTGCCCTGGAGGCAAACACAGCTCATTTCCTTCTTCAGCATCGGTCCCCTCAAAAGTCAACCTTTAAAACCCATGCCAAGCCTTCCAGCATGAGCTTCAGAAGCACATTCCACATGCCCAAAGGGGAACCCACTGTCTCAGGGGGTCCCCGACATCCTGGGTGGCCCCGCGCCACCGTCTCCAGCTGAAGCACCGCGCTTGTCCGGGGCCTTCATCAGCCCCATCTTGTCTCGAGGGACGAAGGGAGGGAACGCTGGTCAGCGAGCACCCCTTTCTCAGCACTGGGTGCTGCCTGGCCTCAGCTCCTCGGGGTGAGGCAGTGTCCGAACACCAGGCTGGGGAGAAGGCACCCACCCTGCATGGACCGTGACTCCCTGGTACGATGAGCGAGTTCTCGACTCCCACGGCTATGAGCTGACACCTGCCCAGGCCGCATCCCCAAGAGGGTCTGTCCTTACAGGGGCACCATTCCTCTGCTACTAAGCAGGTGCTCACCCAAGGGGGGGGGGGTCCAGTCTAGTGGCTGCTTCTTTTGCCATCACTCATTCCCTGAGTGTTTACTCATTCATGCATTCAACAAATGTTTGCTGGGTCAGCTCTGTGAAGAGCCGAGCCCCAGGGCTGGAGGCACAGCTGGGACAAGGCCTCGGAGAAGACAGGCAGTAAACAAGTGAGCATGCATTTCCAAAGGTCGCGCTGCGTAGCCCGTGCTATGAGGGAAGTGAGCACCGTGGGGGAGGCGGACGCGCTTAGGTGAGCCCATGGGGAGAGGACCTAGAGGCGAGACCCCGAGGCTGAGGAGGAGCTGCCAGGAGATCAAGGAGGGACAAGGCCTGTGGCCGGAGGCAGCTCGGAGAGCTCAGGAGCAGGAGGAGGCAGAACAAGAGGAAGCCCGAGGCAGGCTGGGGGGTGGGGTGGGGGGGCAGAGTGTGGACTTCGCTGAGTGCAGAGGGAAGGCAAGGAGAGGCAGCACACAGCAAGCAGGTCCTTGACAAGGGTTGCAGAGAGAGTGAATGAATGAAGGAAGGAAGGATGAAGGAAGGAAGGAAGTGTTTATGTAGGGGAGAGACATATTAATGTATGTTGTCCATGGGGCCGTGGGAGTCCCTCTGGGGGGCACTTGGCCCTGGGGGGAGAGAGGCGGGGGAGAGGCGGTGGGAGGGGGGCCGATTACCGAGGACAGGCGCCTCATTTTGCTGGAGCGCTGGTTGCGGGGCTTAACCAGGAGCTTGTGCTTGGCTGCGGAGTTGTCCAGGCAGGAGGAGGATTCTGGGGGGCAGCTGAAATCAGCCACCGGTGCCACGCTGC
>NW_005355890.1:408962-413327 GCF_000412655.1 Myotis brandtii | reverse complement strand
CGGGCACCCTCCCACCGCTGCGGGCACCCTCCCACCGCTGCGGGCACCCTCCCACCGCTGCGGGCACAGGCACTCAGACAGAGCTAGCTACTCTGATGACGCAGGCAGCTCCATTCCCCCAGGGCAGAGTTGGGCGTGGTCCTGTCTCTGGAAGCTGAGGGGTGACCAGCGGTGTGACCTCTAGGCAGGGGCAAGGATGTGCGAAGCCCCCCTGACAGTCCATCACTGGAGCCTGGGCTGCTCACCCTAGATCAGTGGTTCTCAACCTTCTGGCCCTTTAAATACAGTTCCTCATGTTGTGACCCAACCATAAAATTATTTTCGTTGCTACTTCATAACTGTAATGTTGCTACTGTTATGAATCGTCATGTAAATATCTGATATGCAGGGTGGTCTTAGGCGACCCCTGTGAAAGGGTCGTTCCACCGCCAAAGGGGTCGCGACCCACAGGTTGAGAACCGCTGCCCTAGACGGTTTCTGTGTCTTTACACATGCTCTTGGAGAATCTGGTTTAAGTTACCACCTGTTAAGTTACAATATTTCACTAATTTAAACTTCAGAAGAGAGTAACTGACAGCTAAGGGTAAAAGTGTTGCCAGGGAGTCTGGCTGTCACACGCAAGAATGATGGCAACGCCCTGAGCTCCCTGCCCACTGAACTTGGCAAGCTCTTCCACCCAGTGAGGCCCGAGTGGGTCCCCTGCAGAGATGTGTCAACGTGAAGTAAAGAGGGCGCCCACTGCACAGCGTGACAAATGCAGCCAGGTGACCAGCGAGGTGCAGAGGGGAGCTGGGAGGTGCTGGCTTGAGCTACAGCCCTGTCACCTGCAAACACACTTTCTGTTCTAGCCTGGTTGGTGCTCAATAAGAGTGTCAAGCTTACGTGGTTTTTCCAGGGTTGTTAATTTTCCAATTTTTTTTTTTCTGTAGTAAAGTACACAGAAAATGTAGCATCTCAGCCATTTTTAAGTGTGCAGTACAGTGGGATTAAATACATTCATATTACTGTGCAACCATCACCACCACCCGCCCCTAGAACGTCTCTGGGAAAGCCGAAACCCTGTGCCCGCCGAACTCCTCCTCCCATGCCCTCTCCCAGCCTTGGCACCACAGTTCGACTTCTGTTCCTGTGAATGTGCTTTCTCGCAGCACCTCCTGTAAGTGGAATCTCACAGTATTCGCCCCTTTGTGACGGGCTTATCTCACTGAGCGGAGTGTCTGTGAGGCCCATCCCCGCTGCAGCCGGGTCAGAGCCCCCTCCCTTTGTGGGTACCGACCGAGTCTGTTTATCGGCCACTTGTGGATGGACACCTGTGTGCTTCCACGTTTTAGCTGCTGTGAATTATGCTGCTATGGACATGGCTGTAAAGATATCTTTTAGAGAATTTGCTTTCAATTCTTACAGGTAGATACCCAGAAGGAGAATTGCTGGATCGTTTGCAAGTTCTATTTTAGTTTTCTGAGGACCCTCCATACTGCTTTCCACAGTGACTGCACCCTTTGACTTTGCTAACACCAAGTTGGGATTCCCATTTCTCCACATTCTCGCCAAAACGTGCTATTTCTTTATTTATTTGCTTATTTCTTTATTTATATGTTTTATAGTAGCCATCCTAATGGGTGAGGTGGTGTCAGGTGCACATTTTAACCTAAGACATAATTCTGTGTCTCTCTCAATGATTTAGTAAGCCCTCGTGGACAGTATCAGGAGGGAGGCAGAGAGCGGGCTCGGAGGGCAGGGGTACATCCTGCTCAGCTACTTTTCCCAAACCCTGGGCCCCACGCAGAGTAGGGCCAGCAGCCTCCTCTAACCCAAGGGGTGGGGTGCAAAGGGAGGCCATTGCTGCAGAGACAGGCTCTGAGGCAGGGACCGCCCCCAAGGGCACTGCCTCTCCCTGTTCCTATGAAGGCCCCTCGCATGCTCTCAGGCAAGCAGAACCCTATTTCTGTCAGGCGGGAGAAGACGGGCACTGAGCGAGGGAAAGGTTGTAAGTGGACGTAATCAATTTTAGTTCTTGTTTGAGCTACTCAGGTGTTACGGAAACAGAGCAAGAAAAATTATTTTTAAAACAAACCACAGGACGCCTGGCCACAACCTCCTCTGTACCGGTGGCTTCAGCTTCCTTCCCTCTTGCCCCTGAGGACTCAGGAAGTCAAGTTGGATTGAACTGGCGACGGCTCCCCAGGGGGTCCGCCTTAAGGGCCACACAGCAGAATCCTGCCCTAGCTGGTCTGGCTCAGTGGATAGAGCGTCGGCCTGCGGACTGAAGGGTCCCAGGTTCGATTCCAGTCAAGGGCACATGCCCGGGTTGTAGGCTCGATCCCCAGTGTGGGGTGTGCAGGAGGCAGCTGATCAATGATTCTCTCTCATCATTGATGTTTCTATCTCTCCCTCCCTCTCCATTCCTCTCTGAAATCAATAAAAAATATATGTATATTTAAAAAAAAATCCTGCAGAATCCTGCACCAGCCCCTGTCTAGACATAATACACACGTGGATTGTTTTTGCTGACCGTTTGGGACTCAAGAGAACAGAAGACGAGGAGCTTTGCAAATGCAGTGAGTTCAGGAATGAGAATGATTACTTTCGAGATGAAGGGCCTCTGGTCACCCCTCTACAAACCCAAAGGACAGGCATGCCTGTCTCCTCTCCTCCAGGGCGCCCCCCTGGCTCCTAGGCTGCCCTTGCCCAGGAGCCTCAGTTCCCTGACACTGAACAAGGCCCCCTGTCCTGCACAGGCGCTGTGCTGCCTGTCCCAGTGGGCCTTCCTGCTGGGAGCTGAGCTCTCCGCTGCGGGCTGAGGTCTTGGGTCTGGAAAGACCGATCCCTTCAGGCCCAGGAGAAGCATGATCTCCTGCCATGGTCACTGGGGCAGCTGCAGAGGTGGGGCGGGGCCAAGGGGAGGAGGACAGGAACGCTGGCCGCGTTTTATCTGTGGGCCGGCAGCATCTGGGCACGCTCACTGGCACTGCGTACTCCCAGGCACCCACTTTTCTTCTGAAATCTGTGCTTCTGGATGATTCTCCAAGGGGATGACTTAAAAGTCTAATTGTGGCCCTGTGTTGGGGGATGTGGCTCACAGGGCCATGAGGAAATGGCCTGGGTTGAGAGGGTTGTTCAGGGGTGACCGTGGGTGACAGCTGCTTTAAAATGTTTGTCCTCAAACAGAGGGGCTCAGCCACTGGCGAGAGGCTGAGGGCAGTGCACCCAGGAGCAGCAGCGGATGCGGAGCAGGGTGGTGGGACGGACACCGGGGCATTTACGGTGAGGAAAGGTCTCCTCTGATTCTCTCCCAAACCCTGAGGACAGATTCCTAGAGGTGACAGCACCTGCCTGGGGTCTAGCCCTGCAGTGGTGGACACATGTCCCCCTTTTGCCACCAGAGCTGTGTCCCCCGGTCCCCCTCCCCAACCTCCCTCGTCTCTTGCAGCAGACAGACTGGCCAGTTTGCCACCCAGTGTTCCCTCCTTAGTGGCAGGAAGCCTAGCACATGACTAGTTAGATGTAATTTCACCTTCAAGATCACCAAGTTACGTTTCATCAGTTGCCAGCTCGCATGCTAATAAAATTTAAGAAGTAATTCCAGGTATTTCCTGGAAAAGTCATTCTGCCAGGATACCACCTTGGCACTGACATCACATACTGTTACTGCAGACCTCTGTTCGGAGGAATCTTCCTCGAGGGTCTCCGCCCGCATGCAGGCCTGTGCGCGGTCACAGCAGGAAAGAACGACACAGCCCACAGCGCTGTGCTTGGGATGGAAGGCGCCACTGCATCCAATTCCACACATTACATAACGCGTCGCAGGTGCGCACGGCCCCTCGCGGCCGGCCACTGAGTCCGGGCACTGCCAGGGCACACAATACCATCACTGTGTCCTCAAAACCACAATCTAAAGACTACTTTTCTTAAGTCTTAAAGGCTCAGGTTTTGATTTCCTATGAAGCTAGAGGATTGTTCATGTTGCCCAATAACTGATAACTTCCCAGAATGCTTTGGACGCTGAGAAGGACGAGGTCGGCCTGTCCAGCACGAGTGGCTCGCTCAGCCAACTGTGGCCTCTGCACTTCGTGGTGCTGGTGGGTTTGGAGCTGGGCTCGCTCCTGAGTGAATGGACTTAGAAACAAGGGGTCTCTGCACTGTGTCCCCACTAAACAGAGGGCACTGCGGGCCGAGAGTGTCAGACACTGCTCTGTGATGGGTGGGGCGAGAGGGTCAACGATGGCTCGCGAGAGACCGCCCCCCAAACACACAAGGTCATACGTGGCCCTGAGGCTGGGGGCCGCTGAGGCTGGGGGACACTGAGGCTGGGGGACTTGGGGACACTGAGGCTGGGGGCCACTGAGGCTGGGGGAACACTGAGGC
>NW_005355890.1:403340-408780 GCF_000412655.1 Myotis brandtii | reverse complement strand
GGCTGCTGAGGCTGGGGGACTGGGGGACACCGAGGCTGGGGGACTGGGGGACACGGAGGCTGGGGGATACACAGGCTCTGAGCCTCTGAGTCACGATGAAACCCGAGCCCTCCCTGGGGAAGCCCTGGCCCAGGTGGCAGTGCTGCTCCCAGGGTGCTCCGGGGGGAGTGTGGCTGTACAGATGGACCCAGGTGCCAGCATAACACGAATAGCCCCCCTCTGCCCAGCCCTCAGCAAGCTGTGTGCCAGGGGACATGGGCATTCATGTACAAGCATGTGGCCTGGGTGGAAGGGTGGCCTGGGAGCCCTGCAGTTTGCACAGCAGGCAGGGCCGTCCTCCCCGTGGGTTCTCAGGGGAGGGCGGCATCAGGACGAGCTCCCTCGCCCGCAGAGGCCATGCCACCTCTCCTGCCGGCCAACTCTCTGCTGCCCCGTTACCAGCACCACGCCTCGCCCTGCCCCTGCCCCCACCCCTGCCTGACCGGTTCTCACTGTCCTCCATTCAGATGCCACCGCCCGGACTAGGTCACTTATGCTGACCACTCCCTTCTCCTTCCAGCCCGGTGTCAGGCCAACAGAGAGCGGGACAAAGGTGCTTCCTCCCCGTCTGGTCATCTGCTCGGACAGGAAAGACGAGGTAGAGCCCACTGTGTCAGATCTCTCCCATCATGAAGCACGCGACCCAGACCCTATCGCCTAGTGAGACTGCATTTCTGCTCAAAGAGTGAAAACAAATGCCAGCTGTGGGCGCCAGTGACCTGCGCTGGGAGACCTCCCGCTGCACCGAGCCCGGCCACCCACCACGGGCCTCGCACGGGGACCACCGCAGCCCCGGCTGCCCTCCATGGTGGGTGCGGTGGACACGCGGGGCGCAGGCTGTACTTGCCTTGATGGTTGTGCTGGGACCGATGTCGTGCAACAGGGACATCTCTGGGGGGCTCCTGGGCAGCCCGTCGTCCTCAGAA
Source organism: Myotis brandtii (assembly GCF_000412655.1). Lineage (NCBI taxonomy): Eukaryota > Metazoa > Chordata > Mammalia > Chiroptera > Vespertilionidae > Myotis > Myotis brandtii. The sequence goes on along the minus strand of NW_005355890.1, from coordinate 407,815 downwards.
CTCATGCCGGGGTCATCTCCCCGCTTGGCAGGCAGCCCCCCCGGAGCGGGTGGCGGCCCCATTTTCACATTGCACTGTATTTTTAACTGGATTGGAATAAAGAACATTTGGCTCTTGTTTTCATCAGCGACTTTATCGACAAACCCTCCCGCCCCAATTCATTCACTCGGGAGATGTTTCAGCGCCTGGCCGAGGTTCGGGGAGGTTCGTCTCCCCGCTTGGCACACAGGCCTGTCTGCCGCCAGCTCTGCTGTCACCTTGAAAACGAGCCGTTACCACGCAGACAAGTCACGATCCAGCTGTAACTACCTGGCGTGTCTTGGGAAAGTTGCGATGTGCACGCAATTGTACTTTAAAATATATCAAATAAACCAAGCGGGGACTTAAAAACATCTCGATTTGTATCTGCCGTACATACCAGGTGACGCTGCCAAGGGGGTTACCTGCAGAGCCTTAATCCGGTCACACACGTTTTCTTGGGAAAACACCCGCACGGGCCTCGCGGGGTCCTGTCCCGACTCCGGAATGAAAATGCTGTCGTGTGAGAGGGCCCGGCCGCCCAGCGCGCCCCTCGACTCCCTAGGATGAGAGAGCCTCCGTGAGACTGCGCCCGGCCCCTCCCCGGGGTCCTCGGGTGAAGAGCCAGGGGCACGCGGGCCGGTGGCCCTGCACACAACCGGCCACGGCTGGTGCGTTTTTTATTTGCTCCCGACTTTAGTGTATCCCCACCCTGTCAAACACCGCAGTCAACGACTAGGAACATTGCAGAGATAGAGATTTTCCTAACAGATCTGACGTTTGTGTGAAATTTATTTTATTAATGGAAAAGCCAAGGCCTGACCAGGTGTGAGGTCTGATACAGGGGCCTCGGCTGCCGGCAGCGCTGTCGGGAGGGTGAGGTCACTCCTGCGGGCCCACGCGCTGCCGCTGGGTGGGCTGGAGGCTGTGTTTGCACAGCAGGTGGAGGGCCTGCCCAGCTCCGGGACTAAAGTTCACCTCCACGCTGGCTGTGAAATGACACTGCACATCTGCAAAGCCACACTCTCGCCACTACCTGACAGGATCCGTGCAGGGCAACCTGTGCGCCTAGGTCCTGGAGTGCAGACGGCCGCCCCTCCTGTCATCACCGCCAACCCCTTCCCTAGCTCCAGGCTCCCATTTGGAACTGAACCCACAGGACGTTCACAGAGGTTCTAAGAGGATGTGGGAGTTAGCGTCGGCTCTTCCTAGCAGCAGTGGCTGCTGAACAATAGGTGGAAGGAGGTGACTGAGACCCGATGATGAAGGAAGGAAAGCCGGCCCCGGCAGACACTGGCCGTCTTGTACACCACGGCCCCCCACACCACCCGCCCCGCATCCTGTCCTCTGTGAGGCCATCGGGACTCTTAGGTGTGGCCCTGTCCTCCAGTCTGCAATAGTGAATTCGCAAGGGGGGAAACCACGGCTCCCCGAAGGGTGTGTCCTCACATTTCTGGGAGGGCCAAGGGCCAAGTGCAAGCACCAGGCGGCCCTCCCACCAACGGCGGCCCTTGCCACAGAGTTCACAGGCACACCTGGCTTCCCTCCTCCAGTGGGCAGCTGGGCCACACCCTTTGTAACCATGATCGCTGCACCACCTCCACGAAGATACACTGGCGGAAACACAAGGCCATTCACTACAGCAGCATTTATGGAAGCGGAAGACCGGAAGCAACCCAAGTGTCCCTCAGGAGGTAACCAAGACACGCTGCAGACCTGCAGCTGAGCAGCGGGGGAGGAGGGTCTCTGTAACTGAACACGGGCAGCACCAGTCTGCACTGAGGGAAATAAAACACAGAGCAGAACAGCACTTACGGTGTTAGCTCAGCGTGGGAAAGGGGCCTGGATGTATATGGACATATGTGAGCCTGTGTGCATGTTTGCTTATATTTTTAAAAGCAAAAGGATAAAGCCCTAGCTGGTTTGGCTCAGTGGATAGGGCATCGGCCTGCAGACTGAAGGGTCCCGGCTTTGATTCTGGTCAAGGGCACGTACCTCGATTACAGGTTCCTCCCTCGCCCGGGCCCTGGTCGGGGCACGTGCAGGAGGCAACCAATCGATATGTTTCTCTCACATCGATATTTCTCTCTGTCTTTCCCTCTCTCTTCCACTCTCCCTAAAAATCAATGGAAAAATATCCTCGGGTGAGGATTAACACCCCCCCAAAAAAACAAAACATAAACCCCACAAAAGAATAAGTAACAAATTAATAAAAATGATTTTCGTTGGGGGAAGGAACAAGATGGGAGACAGGGTGACAAGGTACCTATAGGTACAATTTTGCCTTTGAAACTATGTAAATGTTTTACATACTTAAAAGACAAAATCAAACAAAGAAGGAAATAAAACAATCTCTAAAACTAGACAACAACCTGAAACAAGCAAAATTTTATATCAGGTTATTGGCATATCCACACAGAGAAAAGTGATTTTGAGTGACTTTAACTCCACTTCCAAGTGACTTTTGACTCTACATCTGTAATAGGACAAATTCTAAGAACAAAACCCACAAAGATATCAAATTGCACTTGGTAGTCTTATTAGTAACAACACTGATTTAAAAACACAGTACAGAACAATCTTTACAGTATATCACAACCTCTGTTCTGAAGGAGAGTAATAAAGTTATTATAAGTATATTGTACGATGAAGGAAAGAAATAATTTTGTTAATATCATTATGAACCAAGATATCCAGTATAAGAGAAAAATAAATTCAAATAAAAAATCCAAAAAGTAAAATATTTATCTTACTACATTTAAACTGGAAATATCAGTAAATTAATAATTTATTTTTTTCTCTTAAAAAAATAAAGCATCTTTCCTAGGTATATGTGCTGGAAAGGTCTAAAAGCAAGGATAGGCGACTACCTAGCAATCATCACCCCTGGCAACCAGCCTGTGGTCTCCTAAAGCCATCCGCACTAAAAGGAACTAGAGCCCTGTGAAGAAATGGCTGATTACAGGTCGAGGGCAGGAAATGTGCGAATTACCCTGAGATTTCTCACTGTGCAAGAAAGCAAAGAAGCTTTCAAAACAAATGGGCTCGTGGTAAAAGCACCCAGGAGCTGCCCTGGCCGGTGTGGCTCAGTTGGCTGACCACTATCCTGTGTGCTGAAAGGTTGCCAGTTCTGTGTCCGGTCAGGGCACACACCCATGTTGCGGGTTTGATCCCTGGTTGAGGTGCATACAGGAGGCAACCGATCAATGTTTCTCTCTCTCTCTCCTTGCCTCTCTTTCTAAAAAAAAATAAATAAAAACAAAAAAACACCCAGTAGTTCATTTGAAGACACTCCCATGGGACATAAAGATAAATAAAGGTTGTCATGGGCTAAAGCAAATCAAATATGTAAAAATCCATGCCTTAATAATAATGACCCCCAAGGGTCATATGCCTCTGAAGAGTTTTATCCTCAAGTTAAGGGCCGATGTTGTTTAGAAGAAAACATAAAAGTTGGCACAGCAACCAATGGGTTTTTTATCCTTTTTACTCACATATATAACTGCTGGAATAACTGAGCATATATATTGCAACTATACTTTGGTGAAATACAAGTTATCCAATATAATAAAAGGCTAATATGCAAATCGACTGAATGGCAGAACGACCAGTCGCTATGACACACACTGACCACCTCAGACGCTCAACCCAGGAGCTGCCCCCTGGTGGTCAATGCTCCACAGGGGGAGCGCCACTTAGCCAGAAGCCCTGAGCCGGGCTCACGGCTGGCGAGCGCAGCAGCACTGGTGGGAGCCTCTCCTGCCTCCATGGAAGCACTAAGGATGTCCATCTGTTGTACATCCCCTTAGGGCTCCCAGAATATGAGAGGGTGCAGGCCAGGCTGAGGGACTTCCCCCCTCCAGTGCCCGAATTTCATGCACCAGGCCTCTAGTTAATAATAATATTCAAGAAAAAACAAAATTCATTGGTCAGTACTGGAAGGTGACAGGGTACCAGGTCATCACTCTGAAGGTGGATCAATAAAAGGATCATTATCTAAGCATTACCCTGCCCTTCCTGTACAAACTGTATTTGAGAGCCACCAAGGAGCTGATGAAGTAAAGAAAAAGGTCTTCTTCATAGAAGAACTAGTGACCCAGTGCACGGATTTGTGCACATTGAGCAGGCGGGGGCGGGGCTCGGGGGCCTGGAGGAGGGCTGGTCTGGAGAGGGCGGCCGGGACGAGGAAACCAAAGAGACCTTCACGAGAGAAGGAGCAAACGGCAATGTTAATTCTCAACACGAACGGGTGTGGCAAACACTCCGACTTCGTGCTTTCACCACCCCGTCTTCCCCCGAGTCTCAATAGGGAGGGTTAAGTGTTGGGCCACTGCTTGGAAGCCTGCCACTCATTCCACGGCCACGCAGGGAACCTGCGCCCCAGGCCCCTCAGCAGACAACTGCCGTCACCTTCCCAGCGCTGCGGGCACCCTCCCAGCGCTGCGGGCACCCTCCCA
>NW_005355890.1:388557-394103 GCF_000412655.1 Myotis brandtii | reverse complement strand
CACACTGACCACCTGGGGGCAGACATTCAACACAGGAGCTGCCCCCTGGTGGTTAGTGCACTCCCACAGGGGGAGCGCCACTTAGCCAGAAGCCCTGAGCCGGGCTCACGGCTGGCGAGCGCAGCAGCACTGGTGGGAGCCTCTCCTGCCTCCATGGAAGCACTAAGGATGTCCATCTGTTGTACATCCCCTTAGGGCTCCCAGAATATGAGAGGGTGCAGGCCAGGCTGAGGGACTTCCCCCCTCCAGTGCCCGAATTTCATGCACCAGGCCTCTAGTTAATAATAATATTCAAGAAAAAACAAAATTCATTGGTCAGTACTGGAAGGTGACAGGGTACCAGGTCATCACTCTGAAGGTGGATCAATAAAAGGATCATTATCTAAGCATTACCCTGCCCTTCCTGTACAAACTGTATTTGAGAGCCACCAAGGAGCTGATGAAGTAAAGAAAAAGGTCTTCTTCATAGAAGAACTAGTGACCCAGTGCACGGATTTGTGCACATTGAAAGGAAATTAATTAGAAGGTGGCCGGTGGGGCGGGACTGGGCAAGATAGGCCGGACATGCTCTGGAGCCAACCTCCCATGGTCCCTTCCTGGCATCTGCGGAAAGAGCGGGGTTACACTGGCAGGTGGGGTCCCTCAGCCTGGCCTGTGGGGACTGGGCCAAAACTGGCTCTCTGACATCCTCTGAGGGGTCCCGGAGTGTGAGAGGGCACTCACTCTGCCAAGTTGCTGTTGTACAGGGTGTGGAATGCAATGGGTCCCGGAGTGTGAGAGGGCACTCTGCCAAGTTGCTGTTGTACAGGGTATGGAATGCAATCACAAGTGTGCGGTAAACCAGATTCGGGGCCAACAGTGCCCCAGCAATAACATAACCCATGGCCGAAGGTGGAATCACGGGGCCCACACGATGAATCGGGCTCCCTCTTCTCTGGTTTCGGGGTGCGTCACCCAGAACCGTCGCTGCCAAGTTACTGCAGCTCTGCAGCTCCTGTGTTGAGCGTCTGCCTCCTGGTGGTCAGTGCGCATCATAGCGATACTTGGCATATCAGCCTTTTATATATATAGATTCCAGCTGGCTCATGCAGAATAAATGGCACAATTAGAAAAACCACCATTTTGCAATGAAATGATGGGTCTAGGCCAGTGGTCGGCAAACTCATTAGTCAACAGAGCCAAATATCAACAGTACAATGATTGAAATTTCTTTTGAGAGCCAAATTTTTTAAACTTAAACTATATAGGTAGTACATTGTTATTAACTTAATTAGGGTACTCCTAAGGCTTAGGAAGAGCCACACTCAAGGGGCCAAAGAGCCGCATGTGGCTCGCGAGCCGCAGTTTGCCGACCACGGGTCTAGGCCATGACCCTCAGTGGGTGTTAAAACCATTCGGTGAAGATGAGTGGAGGAATCGCACTGAGAACCCCCTGCACCCACTGTTCAGTCTTAGTCACTAGAAGTGGGACAACCAGAAAGCATGTGCCTGTGAAGTGACAGCAAGTATCCAGTTCCACCTCAATCTAATTCATATCTAGCTCTACCTAACACTTCCCAAGAGCTTCAGAGACTACAGGAATGAGTTCGGTCATGCCAAGAGAAAGCAAAGCCAGAACGTGGGATGTTCTGCAGAGCAATCGGCCCTGCTCTTCCAGCAGATCAATGACCTGAAACCAAGGGGGTTGAGGGTTGCTACAGATGAAGAGACTAAAGAGGCAAAACCACACAATAAATGGGCATCAACTTCTCAAACCCACAGGGTCCCACGGAGATTGCCAGCATCAATGTGTCTTGGCAGGTGGAACTCCTCTGGCCAAGGTGACGGTGAGAAGTTGCTCAGGTCCAGAAGACACGCCGACTCTTGCATTGGCTAAGTGCCTTTAAGACAGCCGTGGGCAAACTACGGCCCGCGGGCCGGATCTGGCCCGTTTGAAATGAATAAAACTAAAAAAAAAAAAAGACCGTACCCTTTTATGTAATGATGTTTACTTTGAATTTATATTAGTTCACACAAACACTCCATCCATGCTTTTGTTCCGGCCCTCCGGTCCAGTTTAAGAACCCATTGTGGCTCTCGAGTCAAAAAGTTTGCCCACCCCTGCTTTAAGATCTTGCCTGTCCTCCACGCTGCTCTCTGAAAACATTATTTGCACTTCCAGAGCCTCATCATAGTCCACCCTCGGGCTTCCTTTCCTAGCATCAATCCAGCAAACTATTACCAGTAAATGAGGACCCTGCTAGGTGCTGGGCATATAAAGGTGAAAAGGGCGCAGTCCCCACCTTCCCATGGGCTCCGGTGATAGAGGAGATGGACAAGTGGACAGGTTATTTTTATCCCAGCTCGCCCCTCCTGCTATGGTGCTGTTCCATGGCTGGGGGGGAGGAGGGGCCACTCCCAGGCCTGTCTTCCCAACGCCAGGACTGTGTTCCAGTCAAGAAGGTGTGTGGGGTGAGTGTTGCCGTTTCCCTGCAGCTGGCCCAGAGAAGAAGACGTGTGATACTTAGCAATGTTACATGATGTCTTTCCCCCGAGTTTGGAGCACACCACCCGAAACACCTCGCTCGGCCCACCCTCTCCGCGATCCACAAGCCGATCCACAAGCCGCCCTGTGGCAAGCATGCTCACTGCCAGCCGGAAGAAACAAACAAAAAAGCCAACCGGAAAAGCCTGGAGCCTTTCCTCTTCAGTCATTTGGTGCCACCAAGTGGTCAGTGTAATTTCCACTCTGTTAAACTCTGGCGAGGAGACTGGTGAAAAGGAGGGAGGGCAGGACACGTCCTTGGGTGCTGACAGCGACCCCATCCCAGGGTAGTCTGTTCTCTGACCCCGAGGGTCATTATGCCTCTGAAGAGTTTTACCTTCAAGGTAAGGGCCAATGTTGTTTAAAAGAAAACATAAAAGTTGGCGTGGCAACAAATCTGTGTGTTTCCCCCCCCCCTTTTACTCATAGATATAGCTGCTGGGATAACTGAGCATATATATTACAACTATATTTTGGTGAAATGCAAGTTATGAAAATAAGTAGACTTCTCCAAATTGTCCGACCTATTGAGTCTGTTCTGCCTCACAATATTTTTGGATGATTTTTCTAAGATGGAACAGCAAAAAGCGCCACCCCACCCCCCTTCTCTCTTGTCTCTGTTTTGCTCTCTCAAAACTTTCTTATTAGATTACTCAAAGTTCAAGCTCAAAGAGATGTACTTCCTGGTATAGTATCCAGGTCCTCAAAAGAATTTTAGGTCAAATTAAATCGGCTCATATCCCAATCTTGCCACGTTCAGCTGTAGCATATTGGGCAAGTTTTCCAAAATTTTGCTAAAGCGTGGTTTGCTCATTGATAAAATGGTACATCTCACCTCCTGTCCCACAATTATCGCAGAATTTTAATATATGCAGCACCTGGCACACAGCAGGTACCTAAGGATTTCCCCCAACGTTCTCCGTGTATGAAAAGACAGAAAGCACAACTTCGGTGGGAGAACCTGCTGTGGAACTACCTAGGAAGAACGCAGGCTCAGAAACCCAGCCGGTTACCATGACAACGACACAGAGCATTCGGGCCTCCAGTGCCCGCTCCTGAAGGGCCTGAAAAGCAACTTACTCGAGCTCATCCTCCGAGTCGTAGCCCACTGGCCCCGCCTCGATGGCAATGAGCTCACTCTTCGCCTGGCTCTGCTTCCAGGCGCTGCCTCCTGCGGAGGAAGGCGATTCCTTTCTCTTCTTCTTCCCGAAGAGCTTCTTAAACGTTTTGAACTTGGATTTTTTCTTTCCTGTGCGGAAGGAATGCCCGTGAGTGCTTACCGAGCCTGTGTGAGACATGCAGGAGAGGGGAGAAAGCAAGACTGCTGTCCATGCACCCAATTCTTCGCTCCTCAACAGCCCGTTTACCACACAGCAGGACGTGAGGCACCTGGCACCCCATTTCTGGACACCAGGAAACAGATCTTGATTTCTGCCTATTTTGGGCATTTAACAAAAGAGCCAAGCGCTGGAGCGTCATCGAAGCATGAGCAACTTTCCTCTCACCTGAAATCAAGTTTTAACCTCCGTCATATACAGGGTCAAAAGCAAAAAGTCCTGATGAGGAAAAGACCATGTCAGAACCCCAATTTTTTTTCCAAAATAATCCTAAGTGCTTCAGTTAGTGTGGACATGAGCACCATGACAGTCAGAGGAGGGCCAGCCTCATGGGCAAGAGGTGCTGGCGGGAGCCCCAAAGCCGGGATGACCTAACAGCTTCCCGTGGGAAAAATCATCATGTGCCGGTGGCCGCGCAGAGACCAACCGCCAGGCTCCCAGGGTGACAGAATTCACAGCCTTGCAAACGCGATGCTCCTGCCTTCTCACCCACAAATCCCACCACACCTGGGCCCTGTGAGGGCGCATTAGTAGCCAAGCAGAGCTCCTTGCTTTCCTCCTGAATCTGTAGGAGGACTATCAATGGAAGGATGCAACACTGTGTATAAGCGGGATGCCGTCTGATATATCCCCAAAATCCACTCCAATGATTCCTGAGTTTATACATAAGTAATTCTGTAAGCTGAGTTCCTTAACAAACAGATGGAATTGTTATCTTTTATGTTGACGCTCCCTTAGGGCGTGTGCCCGATATTGCCCTAATGTGGAGAATTATTAAGGATCAGTCTGGTAGGAGCTCCTGCAGTACCTTAGGTGGAGCTACTCGCTGCCCAGAGGGGATTTAGTTGTTCAGCCACGTCTTACCATCGAATGAAAGTTTCCTCACCTTTATAATCACAAAACAATTATGTTGCTAGTTGGTGGCTCTCAAAGAGAGTCTATTATTTGGAAAGGCTTTTAACAGTTTTCTGCATTTACCAGGTCACCATCTGGCCTTTGCCTAGTTAACAAATAGGTACACATCCCTGCAGGTCTGAGCAAACATGTGGCCTCGCGGTCCTTCACTGTCAAAGATGCCGCTGCCGCTCTGGGGTAATGTTCACAGTGTTCTCAAACGACATAAAAATGGACTAAACTGTTTTGAGTCGATAGTAGTGAAGGTCAAAGAGAAAAACAGTTTAGTCATTCTTGTCTAGTTACTAAGTACACATAGCAAAATACGTTATAAAGTGCAGTGAGGAACGTTTAACTTTAAAAGTAACTATCAGCAGAGGAATTATGTGTTTAAAATAGTGCGGTGGTTTCCCGTCTTATGTTTTAAAGTGCAGTGAGGAACGTTTAACTTTAAAAGTAACTGGCAGCATATGAATTATGTGTTTAAAATAGTACGGTGGTTTCCCGTTTTATGTTTAATATTAGAGGGATCCATGGGCAGCAAAATCTCAGACATATACCAAAGCAATATCTTCACCAATACAGCTCCTAGGGCATTGGAAACTAAGGAGAAAATAAACAAATGGGACTACATCAAAATAAAAAGCTTCTGCACAGCGAAAGAAACCATCAACAAAACAACAAGAAAGCCCACTGCATGGGAGAACATATTTGCCAATGATATCACCGATAAGGGTTTAATCTCCAACATTTACAGAGAACTCATACAACTTAACAAAAGGAAGATAAAC
>NW_005355890.1:362921-387624 GCF_000412655.1 Myotis brandtii | reverse complement strand
ATTAAAACAAACAAGAAAAAGATGCCGCTGCTGGTTAGTGGGTGGGGGCGAGGGGCCGCTCAGACCCAGATGTGGCTGAGCACTTGCGTTTGCCTGGCATGGTTCGGCAGCCATCCACGCGGGCCCTGTCTATGCTACATTTATTCACCTGCCAGACTTTTTAATTTAAGTTCTTTAATGGTGACCAGCACTATTCAGGTTTTTACATCTTTTTAAAAATTATTTATTTTTTTTTTTATTGCTTAAAGTATTAGAAAGGGAGGTTTTTACATCTTGAATCTGTTTTATGAATTTACATTTTTGCTAGGAATTTGCCTTTTTCCAAATTTTCAAAGTTATTGGCATGTAGTTATTAATAATATCCTCTTACTGTTTTAGCATCCGCACTGTCTGTAATAAAGTTCTCTTTCTCAGCCCTGATGTTAATGATCTGTGCCTCCTCTTTTTCCTTGATTAGCTGCATCAGAGGTTTGTTGATTTTATTTGCATTAATTTCTATTCCTCTCTTTATTCTTTACTTCTTTCTACTTTCGTTGGGTTTACTTTGCTAACTTTTTAAATTTCATGAGATGAATATTTAGCTTGTTAATTTTTAGGCAATTTATTAATTTTAGGTAATTTCTAAGCACTTCAGAATTTTCTTATCTTACTGTTATTGATTTCTAGTTTAACTGTATTGTGGTCAGAGAATATACTCCATATGGTCGGAATCTGTTCAATTTTGTTGAGACTTGCTTAAGTTTGTAAATGTTCCTCGTGTGCTGGAAAAATAATGTATTGTTTTCAATGTTTTATATGTGTCAAGTAGGATAAGGTCTTTTTATTTGTGTTGTCTAAATACTTTATATCTTTAATTTTTAAATACATTTGTTCTATGAATTACTGATACAATTATACAAAAAATAACCCACTCTGATTGTAGGTTACATCTACTTTATTTAATTGTCAATTTTTACAATTTTTACTCTATAACCTTTGACATTATGTTGGTGCATAGAAAGGTAAAATTATTATCTGGTCCGAAATGAAATCTTTTGTGAAATGCCCTCTTTAATGTTAGTAATGCTTTTTGCCTTAAATTTTATTTTGACTGCTATTAATAGAGCTACACCAGCTTCCTTTTGCCCAGTATTTGCAACGTACATGTTTTTCTGTCCTTTTGTTTAAGAGAATTCGTTTTAGAAATTCAATCTGATGATCTTTAACTTCTAAGTGGAACAATTAATGTAATTAGTCTCCTTGTGCTCACCGTAATGGCTGATATGTTAATAAAAACAAGTCCACCAGCGTGGAGGGTGCTGCTGAGAGCGCTCTGCTGGGTTGCAGACTGTCCACTTCCCGTCGTGTCCTCACATGGCAGGAAGGCAGCGAGTGGCTCTCCGGCCTCACCCTGTAAGGGCAGTAATCCCATCCACGAGGGCTCTACCCTCCAGACTTAATTACCTTCGGAAGCCCCCACCTCCAAACAGCCCCACATCGGGCGGTTAGGATTTTAACCTATGAACTTTGGAGGGACACAAACATTCAGTCCATAACACATAGTGCATCTCTCCACGTATGTGGGTCTTTGTTGCTTTCTTCAAATAATATTTTATATTTTTCAGTCTACAGATCCTACATATACTTTGTTAGATATATACCTAAGTATTTCTTTGATTAGTACTACTGTAAATGGCACCTTTTTTACCTGTCAATTTTTAATTCTTCATTGTTAGTATATAAAATTACAGTTTTTAAAATATTGACCACGTATTTAGTGCCAACTTGCTAACCTTGCTTAAGAGTTCTAGGTACTTTTTTGATATTTTCTATAGTCAGAGTCTTATTTCTTCTTTCCACCTGGATCCCCTTTATTTCTTTCTCGTGCCTTATGGCCCTGGCTGGGTGCTATGAGACTTCTTATGGTTCCCTGTTACTTCCATATATTTTCAAACTTTTATTTGTTATCTTCAACCATAGTGTGGTGATTGTTTTATAGCATGTATTTGATAATTCTGATACTCAGCGCCGTTGTGTGTCTGTTTCTCTTTGCTGTGTATCAGTTCGCTAGGATTGCCGTGATGGAAGTACCACAGACTGGGGGCCTAAACAACAGAGCTGCTATGTATGGTCTCAGTTCTGGAGGCTACATGTCTGAGATCAAGGTGTCGTTGGCATGGTTAGTTCCTTCAAAGGGTTATGATGGAGAACTCTATTCCGTGTCTCTCCCCTAACTGTGGGTGTTTGCTGCCAATCTGGCATTCTTTGCCTTGTAGCTGCCGTCACCCTAATCTCTGACTTCATCTTCACGTGGTGTTCTCCGAGTGTGTGCCTACATCTCAATTTCCCCTTTCTATAAGGACATCGGTCACCGTAGATCGGGGGCCCACCTACTCCAGTATGATCTCGTCTAAACCAACTACCTCTGCAAAGACCCAGTTTCCCAATAGGGTCACATTCTGAGGTCCTGGGGGTCAGGACTAGAATATATGAATTTTGGAGGCACACAATTCAACCCATAACAGGTTGGTTCTCATTCATGGTGCTTGTTGCCCAATTTGCCTGGTTATCACTGACAAGTGTGTCATAGAACTGACAGTACTAATTACTAACGTAGTAATGTGGAGTCTAGATAGAAGGCACCTTCCTTTAGAGAAGACTGCTTCCTTCTGCAAGGTACCTCAGGCCACCTTCAGTCTAGAAATACTCTGAGCCAAGCTCAAGGCTTGAGAGTCTCTGAATTACCCAAGTGATGCAAACGCACGCTATAAATCCACACAACTATGACCGACCTCTGGTTCACACTTATTCAAATTTTGTGGCTCCTCAGGCCCCCAGCTGGTTTTAGGGAAGGTCTTCTAGTAGGCGGCCCACCTTGTACAGGTCTGTACTTGACATATGACCCTCTCCCTCTCCTACTACTTCATGAAGACAAAAATGAAACTCGAAATTTCCAAGATTGGTAAATGATCTGAGGGCAAAGGTGGCTTCTACGCTCAGGTTTCCATTTTTCTCTAATTCTGGGCTCATCACTTCTTATGTGTACTTTTAAAAAGGGTTTAAAAGAATGCTCTTATCTAGAATTTTACATTTTAAATGGGAAGAGGTTGAATAACTTGCTTCACTATTATTTGGAAAAAAAACTTAGTTTCTCTCTTTCTTTTTAAAAATAAATTCTTCATGGTGACCTCGGTAAGTACCCCAAACTAGTAGTTATGGATGTAGTTTCAGGTGAATGAACTACTTCTTTAAACAGTATTTTCTTGTTTAAAATCAGTACTAATTCAGTGTCCCATAATGTGAAATTTTGCAACTCACTTTTTCTCGAGGTTAACTAAAAAAAACCCCTACCTTATTATCTGTATTGGGGGGGGGGTTACCTATTCAATTATGATAAAGAAAAAGTAGTTCTAACATGGAATAATAAGAAAAAGCTATCTATAATCTACCTATATGATATTTATTGAAATGTGACAGAGAAAAAGCAGTCCTAATTTAGAATAAGAAAAATCTATTGAAAATGTATGAAATAGAGTCTTTAATAGAATTAGTAATCGGAAGCTAGAATTTAATATTATTGAAGCTATTTCCCCTGAACTATATTTAAAAATGACTACTAGCATTTTGACTTTAAAGAGAGAGAGATGGAGGCCTTTGTTACCAAAATAAGGTGAGTATAAATGGCTAATCTATGGAAAAGGTACATTGTAGGAAGATTGATGATTTTTAAGGTCAATTTTACAACTCTATCAAGACATAAATAGCAATATATGAGTAGTGGTAAACCAATCAAATAATCGGGTAACTCTCAGGACATGTTGTGAGATGGTGCTTCATGGGCCTGGCATTTAGCTCAGTAGAGGATATAATAAGGTCTCCTGAAAAAGAGTAGCCATAAAAGAGGATTCAAAGGCTTTGTTATTCTATTCTTCTGGATGATCAGGCTACCTCATACGTTGCCAACCTCCTGCTGGTACCTTCAGATGTTCTTGGATAATAAACGATTCCACTGCACCTCTCAAGTCAATCAAACATGGGGATGGGAATGAGGAAAATGACTCTAACCCGCCCTCCATGTCTGACAGAAGCAAAGGAGGACCCCCGGCATTGCAGGTCCTCTGGCCTCGGTATGAAGGACCCAGGGGGTGTCTGAGCATGCTGTGAACTGAACCCCCACTCTCCATGCAGAGAACCCCAATGGCCTGGTTCCGTCAGCCCCTCCCCCTGCCCCACAACCCAGTGAGGATTCTCCCCAGAGCAGGGGAAGCGAGGCCTTACCTGTGCTGTCCTCCCCCAGGCCTTCGGCAGCCTCCCGAAGCTTAAAGTCCATCACCCGTGTGGAAATCATGTCCAGTTCCCTAAAACCAGATGGAAATTCACATTAAAGGAACATGTTTAACAGAAGTTAACAGTGAGAAAAATGGTGGTGGTGACTGCTTTTTGTCTATGACCTAGCCTGCCACACCAGCAAAGGCAGATTCTATGGCAGAATACGGGACAGTACAGCCCCAAACACATCGACAGCTCAAGATTAGTAACCACACAGGCATTTAACCATTCGCTGACAGAGCAACTGCATAGAAAACAGATAGCAGGAACAAATGCTTCACCCATTTAGTTGCAGAACAGCCGCAGAGATGTGGTTTACAGCACGGGGAATGTAGTCAATGATATCAAGACAGATGGTATGGGCCAGGGGGGCGGGGGTAGGGGCTTGAGGCAGTGGGGGACCACTGTGCAGAGCACGTGATTTTCTGGACACTTTGTTGTACATCTGAAGCTAATACAGAATGGGGTTGGATGTAAACTGAAATAAAACAAAATATCCTTTAACTAGTTTACAGAATGCAGATTTGGTTCCTTTCCCTCAAAAAACAACAACAACAAAAAACGTTTTCAGAAATTATGTTTTTCTCTTGTTCACTGTAGAAAGTTTAGAAGATATAGAGAATGAAAACCACCCACAGTCCTACCAGCCAAGGATAATCACAAGTAATGTTTTAATGTATTTCCTTCCCAGTATTTTCTGTGCAAATATTTGTATGTATACGCGCACACACCACATTAGGAAACTGACTTCCTGGTTTTCTTGCTAATTCTTCCTAAGGGTACTGTAATGGCTACATAAGATTTTGATATAAAGCCACATCATCATTGCTTTACACTGAGTTTCTTTTTTGAACTTTTCATTATGACAATTTTCAAACCAATACAAAATTGCAGAGAATATATAATGAACTTAACATATGGTCGCTGTAGTTTCAACTTTACGCCTTCTCCCCCTCCAACTCCCACGAGGTTATTTCAAAGCAAACCATCCCAGATATGATCATGTCATCCACACGTCCTTGACTTCTTCCTGAATAAAATGCCTCTGACTCTTCCCGGCAATCACATAAATGATTGCTGGCCGCTCTCCCTGCCGCAGAACACGGACCTAACCATACGCCTGCCTCCCACAGCTGACCTGTGAATGGCGCACTCTACCCCACTCACTAACGCACCATTTATTCGGAAAGCTATTCCTTACTGGCAGTTCCTATGGATCCTCACTTAAACGGGGGGCTCAGATGTTTAATTAACCAATTAACACTTGCCCCTTATGCACAGCACACAATGGGACACTATTTGACAGGGGAAAGGAGTCACAGGTCTGTGGCAGGGTCGGGTCTCATGTTTCGGTCTCCTTTAACATTAACGTCAAAATGTCCCTCTCCCCACCAGCCAATTCCTTAAAAAGATGAACAAAGCTTCATCAGCTTCACTTCTCTATTTTCATACAATTTAGCTCCATAAAAATGTCTGCCCAACAGAGCGAAAGGGGGAAAACCCACACGATCACCGCCACTGATGCAGAAAACCACCGGACAACATTCATGATAAAAACACTAAAAACAACTAGGAATAGGAGCAAACTACCTCAACATAACAAAGGCCATAGACTAAAAGCCCACAGCTTTTCTCATACTAAACAGAGAAAACGGGAAGCTTTTCCCCTAAGATCAACAACAAGACACGGGTGCTCACTCTCACCACTGTTACTCAACAGACTAGTGGTGCTGGAAGTCCTGGTCAGATCAGCCAGTCAGGAAAAAGGAACAGAGGACATCCATGTTAAAGAAAAGAAGTAACATTATCTCTGTTCACAGATGACATGATCTTTTACGTAGAAAATCCTAAAGATCCCCCCTCACAAAAACTGTTAGAATAAGTGAATGCAGCAAAGGTGCAGGATGCAAAATGAACACACAAAAATCAGTTGTGCTTCTATATACTAACAATGAGCAATCTGAAAAGATACTTAAGAAAACAGTTCCACTTATAATGGCATCAAAAAAGAATAAAATACTTAGGAATAAACTTAACCAAGGAAAGACTTGCACACTGAAAACTACAAAGTGTTGCTGAAAGAAATGAAACAAGACACAAAGAAATAGAGACATTTCATGTTCATGGATTGAAAGACTTAATATTGTGATGATGAATCGATGCAATCCTGTCGAAATCCCTGGTCCCATAGTATCCTGCTGCCCAGTGACATTATTGGGAGGAGGAGCAGCCACCAGGACATGTGAAGAAAGAGGCCAGAGAAGGGACAGCAGGAAACTATGAGGAGCAAGCAAGAGAGTGAAAATGGTCAGGACTGGTTCAGAGTCACCAGCCATGACCCTGGGTACCATCCTCTGCAGTTGCTTCTGAGCTAAGTACGAATGCCAGAGCTTTCTACTGCCTGAACTGGAAGTGACTTACCCAGCACGCGCATACCATCTGAAGTATATTGCTTAATCCTCAACAACTCCTAGTTTCCCCCTTTTGGAATTGAGACCATATATTATAGCCGACAGGCTTACTAACTGGCCCAAAGTAGCGAAGCAGAGATGCTGCCCTCTGTCCTCATGTTGGACATAGGTTGGCACAGGTACTATGTTGAGTGCATGTCCTCATGTTGGACATAGGTTGGCACAGGTACTATGTCGAGTGCATGTCCTCATGTTGGACATAAGTTGGCACAGGTACTATGTTGAGTGCATGTCCTCATGTTGGACATAGGTTGGTGCCGGTACTATATGCTGACTGCAAGTCCTCATATTGACCTCACACCCAGCATGGGCAAGCACCTTCAAGGCCTGGGATAGTGATGGATGAGACCGATGTCAGCAGCCTCTCGCAGGCGCTGACCCAGTGAAGGGACAGTCCTGAGATGTCCCCAGGGTGAGGCCAGGGGCCTAAGGCTGACATTCCCAGAAGATCAGTCTGACAGGGTCCCTGGGTCTGAGGGAAGGGGTTTGCGGCTGCCTTGATATGTCACCTAACACTCCTGAGTCACTATGGCGTTACCTTCAAAATGTCCGGTCACCTCTGGCCATTTTAATCAAACGCTCCTTGCTGGGAAGTGCTGAGAACGCGGAGGTGTATGTGAGTGTGTGTGCACTAGCCCTGTGGGTGGGTTGAAGGGCGCCCCACCCACTGAGCGGGCAGGAAAACCGGAAGCTCGCCCTTGCTCCTCCTGGGATGGATGACAAAGCCGCAGGCGTCAGAGGGCTGAGGAGTGGGGGGAGGGTGGGAGGCGGCCCCGCTCTCCACTTGCTGTATGCACATCCTGCTGGGCCCGGATGCAGAGAGCATGGCCAGAGGCCCAGGCTGCTAACGATTCACACACAGAGGCAAAAGCCACTCCATAGACAAAGGGATGACAGACTGGCTCACCTCATGTGGGAGGTTTGAAAACCTGCTCATGTTTCATGTTCCAAACACCTTCACACGAGCAAAAGTGCAACTGGGTGCAGAGGAAACGGACCAAAACGTGGAAGTCAGGCTGCCCTGGGACTGAGTCCTCAGCCCCCCACTTACCCTTGCCGAGCCTCAGTTTCCTCACCTACAAAACAGGGACAATAACCCTGCAACTGCCCGGGGCGGAGAACACAGCACAGACACGCACTCGCTGAGAACCGTGGGTGGTTTCCACAGCCTGTTCCTCACCACGCGCTCACACGTCAGCACCAACACAGACAGGAGCACGCACCGGCACGCCTGGCAGCAAATGTCCGTCTGCCTCACGAAGACACAGTGTCCTACACCAACGGCTCCCTTAGAGTCACTGTGATCGGTCAAAGACGAAGACACCTGGATTGGAAGATGGGCCCTGAGCTTCCCCAGGCCCCGCAGTCTGATGACAGTGGGTGAAACTGCTGCCAAGTAAGGAATGAAAACATTCCAGGCCCCCGGGGCGGGGTCAGCTGGGGGACAGCAGCCCTCCGAGATGTGGAGGGTGCAGATGGACGCGGTTGCCCCCCCACCCTCCTGCCCCTATTGTTCTGACAGCTCAAGTTCAAATACAGAAACACTTAGTCTTTAAATCTGGACCTGAGGTGCCTCTTCAGGGATTCTAATCAACTAGCCCTTCGCTCGGACACTCGGGTGGAAACCCTCCACGCGGTTACAGTGGGGAGCCTTCTCTGCGGGGCTCAATAACCTGCCCTTTCTGAAACATGTCCTCTCCTCCAACATTCAGGGAAAACCATTCACAAAGGCGCTGGGCCTGCAGTGCCCTGCGCTCCTCTGTGTGGATCTGGGCGCCCACGGAACCAGGAGAGACTTTCCTCCAAAGAAGGCCCCGTGGGGCTGTCCCACTTCCTCCCCCCGAACCCTCACTGCGACCACAGGCTGCTTCCAAGCTTATGGCAGAATGCCATCATCAGCTGCAGCTCATATTGAAAAATCCTACAAAAGCTTATTCATGTGGGGAACAAGAATAGGTTTTAATATGGTATTTTAACAGTTTCAATCTATATTTATCTACACAATGCAAGAAAAAATCCCATCTGTAACCGGATTACATACCTCTGAGCATGTCATTATGCATGAAAGGCTTGGTCACATCCCTGCGGCAGTCTTTCTCAGCCCCCGTACCTTTCCTTACAATGGTCACCAAGGCTGCCAGCCAGGACTCCTTGTAAGGTGTCTGCCTAACGTACCCTTCCCTTCTAAGGCTGTGCTTGGTGGGGCCAGCTATATGCCGGTCTCATCCACGGCTCTCTTATCAGCACCAAGGACAGTGCCTGGAGCAGGGCACTGAGCACTAGACCCATGACAAAACTCCGGGGCTTCTGGAGATGATCAACATGGTACAAACAGAACGAAAACCAGCAGTAAAGTCACCGACTATGTTCTAGAAATGGATCTAGTTTTACAAACCAATTTAAGACAGAGGACGTCCTCCAGGAGATTAGTGATAACCTGACTAGTAAAAAGCAAATCATCTTTCGTGCGACCCTTTTCGGTCTATTGAAAAGAACTTTATTTTCTTTATGGGAGCAGCACAACTTTAAAACGATGAAAAAACAGAGGTAAGTTTGCACAGAAGTGATGGCATTTCAACCTGAAGCGATAACCTAAATGCTTCTCTTATGCGTGTTGCAGTGCCTGTGGCAGCTGGATGTGGAGTCCCCGCGTCCTGGAGAGAATTGATTCCATCAAGTCTATGTGAAGTACCTTTTAAGAAGAGTAACAGCAAATGATCACAGATCCATCAATGCAGTTTTTTTGTTTAAAAGCAAATAAAAGAAAATCTAAATACCAGTGTTTGTGTGCCAACTGAAGACCCCAGCACTAATTGCAGACACCCAAACTGAAACTACCATTTAATCACTAGAGTCTTACTTTTCACTGTTTCTCCAAGTGGGGTAGCACTGACAGCCTTGAGTTCCAGGACAAGCTCTTCTTCCTAGAGGGAGTGTTTGGGGTCAAGGCCTCTACCGTGTCCATCTGGGCATGGGCTGTGTCTGGTCACAAAAGGTACCTGTAGACATTTGCAGAATGAGTGAGCAGGTAGGCCGTGTAACACACTTGTCCTTGAACTTCAGAAGTGTCGATGAGCCCAAGGACCAGTCTTTGAATATTAACTATATTCAACAACAGACACCTAACAGACCCTACCTTTACAGCCATTCAGACCCCACTTAATGCACGTGTTTGAGCGTGCATGGTGGTGTGAGTGTTTGTCGGGGAGAGGGAAGGTGGATGCTGCCTTCCTGAAAATGGAACAATAACTAAACTCAGATCCTTTAGGTTGGGGAGTGGGCTGCTAGGGGAAGAGACGTGGAATAAAGCTTTAGGACTGAAGACCAATTTGCACAGGAATGCCATCACTTCCGTGCAAGTTTACCTCTGAAGACCACTCCTGGCCTCTTACTTCGACAACTGCTCTTTTGTTCTCTTCAAACCGTCTGAAGACATAATCTGCCTCTAACCAGCTTTTCATCTACTATTCGCACCCCCGTCCCACCCCCAGGAAGGCACATATTTACGATGGCCTTCATAGCGTCAGGCTCCCACCACTGCCAAGTTGCCTGCTGATCAGTGTCTGTGTCTCCCATCAATGTCCTTAAAGCCTAACTGACTATGAACATCCAACCCAGCAGTCTGTCTGTCTGTCCCCATAGAAGGTCTGTCACTAAGCTGCGGGGGCAAAACTATTCCCCAGAACACAAAATAAAAGGAGGAAGGAGAGGCCAGGGCAGGGAGAACAATGCATAGTGCAGGGCACACTCGACCCGGGAGAGCAGGGCAGAGCCCTCGGTGGCCTACGTGACAACCCCAGACGCCCAAGCACCAGGATGCGAAGCCACAGAGAAGTAAACATGCACGTCAAAAACCAAGTGGAATATGCCAGATGTAGATGGTAGGAAAGCAGCTTCGTGGGGCAGAATATTCAAATATCCTTGCTGATCGAAATACCTATTCAATTTATAATATCCAAGGTCAGTGGGTCTTAGCATCCTGACTAGGATTTTTGAGTATCAGCTCACCCAACCTCAGACAGCTGAGGGAGACCAGCAGTGAGTTTCAGCTCCCCTTTCCCTGGCCAGCTGGAGGCGGTGGCCTAGTCGGGGAAGACGAGGTAAAAAGCCTTTCATTTGGTGTCCTACCACCTCCCTCTCCAACACTCCTCCCTCCGTCTTTTGTCCTGGCAGGGCCCTGCATCCACCTGGTCACCTTCTCCAGGGTCTCTGTACTCAGCCACTTCCGGGTCAGTGATGGTTATTACCCTGCCAGAGGTAGCTGCTAATCCATTAGGAAAATATAATAATTATTAGCATCTATGCAAGTATCCAGAATAGGCAACCCCCTAGAGACAGAAAGCAGACCAGTGTTTGTCTGGGTAGGGGAGTGGGCTGCTAGGGGAAGAGACATGGAATAGGAAGTGACTGCAAATGGCCACAGTGTTTCTTTGGGGGGAGATGAATATGCTCTGAAATTAGATTATGTTCACAGTCACACAACTCTGTAAATACAGTAAAACCTACTGACTATACACTTTAAAAAGATGAACTTTACGGTATGAAACTATATGTCAATAAAGCTGCTGGAAATGTGTTAAGAGAAAAAAAGGTGAAATAAAGACGTTTTTGGAAAAGCAGACATGACACACTTTGTCTCCAGCAATCTCACACTAAAACAAATACCAGAGGAAGAAGGATATGCTGTCAGGTGGAAGTGTGGAGAGGTAGGTAGGAATGGAGAACAACAGATATGCGGGTGAATATAAATATGGACCAGATGAGCAGGCATCTGGACTTCACTCAGAGGCCCTGTGTGCAACAGGAATACACATGTGCCTTGGCCCTGCTCTCCCCTCCCCCATAGCATTCCACTTCCTTCCAGCCAGGGCCTTTGCAGATGCTGTTCCCTGCTTTAACATGCTTTTCCCTGCCCTCATGCTCCACTTTCCTCTTATTAAATCCTTCTCATCCTTCATATAGCTCCAATTCCACTTCCCAGAGAATGCCCTCCAGGCCTCCAGAAAAGCCAGGACCTCCCAGGATGAGCTAGGACCTCCCACAATGCACTGTGAGAACCCCAGCACCTTTTGTTCATAGAAGTTAACCAGTTTTAATCATCTCAAAGTTTGCATGACGTTGATCCAGTTCCCCTTTATAGATTTGAGGCTGCTTGCATTTCCTATACATTTAATCAATTTTTCCTTTTCTTGGAAAAAAGAAAATAAGCAGTGACTTAACTGTTGTTCTCTAGTGAGTCACACCAAGTTCTGTCTGTACCTTTTTTAGAAAAGTAAGTTTCACGTTACTGAGGCCAATGGAATGTGCAATGCTCACAAAGTTCCTGTGAGAATTCCCTGTTCAGAAGCTGCGCCAGCTGAGTGCATCCTGATAGGTATTATTTCCCCGAGAGCAGAGGACTTGCCCTCTGCACCTGACTCATAGTGGGGGGTGTTGAGACTGGACCTCATCACGCCAACCATTTCTCCTTGAAGGTGCCAGAGGACCTCCTGCCCTTTGATGCAGACACCTAGTTGTGTGTGTGCACAACCTCTGTCTAGCTGTCAGAAAAGACAGGGAGGAGAAAGGGATAGATCTCCTGGACATATGGAGAAAAGAAAGCAAAGAAGTGTCATACGCAAAGGGCTGAAACCAGCAACTCAGATGCTGAGTCCGAGTGCTCTGAGCAAGAGGGGAGAGTAGAGGAACTTGGTGGGTGGTCAGTGGTGATATTTCCTAATGCCCTGTTTTTATCTTATAAAAAACATTACTTTAGACATTTTTTATCTTATAAAAAACTAACATTAGGCATGGACTGGAGAGTGAGTCATCCTCTATCTGGCTAAGTGTACAAAACTTGGAAACCGATTGAGGTCAGGGAACATGGACCAGCATGGTACTGCCCCTCAAGAGGTGCTCAATAAATACTGTTGAATGAATGGATGAATAAATGAACAAACAAATGAACCACAGGCACTTATAACACTTGCTAGACAAAAGAATCCCCCTAATAAAATGAGACAGCATCAACTACCCAATCATAGTTCCCAAGGCCACCCAGCACTCCACTGTCTCCTTCCAAACCCACGACTTAGCTAAACTGTGTCACATTTCCTTGGCCTGAGCGTTGCTTTATCCACTGCCCTCCTTCAGACCTGACCCACCCTACACCACGCAGAGCTAAAGTCCAACGGCCCTTGGGAACCAAGCGATACGGATACAGGGGCGATCCCTGCCCAGATGCCTTGTTCTCATCCTTAAGCTTCCCTTTGGCCACGGGCCAGGCGGGGACAGTGAGAACAGCCAGAAGGAGCAAGGCACCGGGCCACAGCTCACTAGGATGCTTTTCCGCAAAGAAACAACAGAGCTTCATTCAAATGACCCCAGTCACCAGCAAGATAAATGGGAGGATTTACAAGCACATAATAGTATCTGATGTAAGATAAACAGTTGATTTCCTGGGCAGTTGGGGTCTGTGTGAATGGGCAAATTGGTAAGTTACTTAGCAAGGGATGCAGACAGCTGCCGGATGCAGCACATAAGCACATACACATGCACGTGAGAACTTGAGCTCCCACAGGTGACCAGGTCTCCATGAATGGGGCTCAATAAAACGGTGTCAGACTGCAATGCACATCAGCTTGCCACGGAGTACCCTGTTCTCTCTCATCCAGGAGTGAATGGTTCCATGTGAGATTTGAAAAACATTAGACATTTTCAGGTTATAGAGTAAAAAAAAAATCAATGAGAGACTTAAAAAACCATCATTTCAGAAACAGGTAAGCGAAAAACATTAGACATTTTCAGGTTATAGAGTAAAAAAATCAATGAGACTTACAAAACCATCATTTCAGAAACAGGTAAGCATAAGAACTTCAAACTTTGTGAGCTTAACTTAGAAATCGCGTTTGCATAATTCTTGGGAGACTATAGCATAAATTCATTCTAATGCTGGGATATCATGCCAAGATGTGATCTAACTCGGAGACTGTCAGTCTCGGAGTGAGAGCTGTGCCTGTGCGGACGGCTGCACACACGCGTGACGCGGGGCAGCGGAGCAGGGTCCCAGGGAAGTCCACTGGGCTGGTTTATTGCTAATGTCATGAGTTCGCTGAGGTAAGAAACACCCTTTTTATGCATTTATACCAAAAATAACTCCACAAGGAAGTCCTTACGGCTTCATTTACCTGGGATGCTCCACACGTGACTGGCAGCTCGGCAGTAGGAAGCCGTGTTGCAAAGCCTATTCATAAGACGACATAACACCACCACCCTATTCTGACCCGTCTGAAATAGGCAGAGTCAGAAAATGGGGTTGAGTAATTATCAGTCAAATGTCTATGAAACAGTAACAATGACGATGACTTCCACGCACAGGGCTTCACTTAGAATAAAAGCCTGTGTTCACAAGGGATCCTTAGGTTGTTGGGTCACTGTCTCTATGTAACAGAAGAAGAAAGTGAGGCTGGCGTCGGGGGCACTGCCTGCCCCAAGCCCTCAGCACCCCCCACACTGCCAGGATGTGTGCTGCCGTAGGTGCAACATCAGTTCCCCAAGAGCATCCACCCAGCAGCCTGAGTGATGTGCAGATGTGACAATCGCCTGGACCGAGAGCGGCCGCCACTCTGGGAGTTTTCCATTTGGTGCACGAGACATGCAGATGGTTTATGCTGAGCCAAGGGGTTGAAATCACACCCCAGCTCTACTTACTCCATCTACTGGGACAGAATCAAAACGCACCGAGAGCCACACTCCTCCAGGGAAGAGGCCACGCAGCAGGGCGCGTGGCTCTGTGCAGGGTCACTGGCCTCTCCCACAAGCGAGGCTGATCGTTAGGAAAGGGAATTATTCTAATGCCCTTCAGCTTTGACCTCTGCTTTCTTCCCTCCACTCAACTATACAGACTGCGCCCTGTGGACCCAAGTTACAGGCACGAGATACTGAGAGTAAAAGCTCTCTTCCCCCAATTCTCTGCCCCCTCCCTGTCCCTTCCCTTCGTTTCCGCCCCTCCTGCCCCACCTCCACTCTCCGCTCCCCCTTCTCTTTCATTATATGTGTGTGTCACAAAGAAAATCCTTAGTTTGTTCCAGAATCCACACAATCCAAGGAAATAAAATAACGACTGTAAGGAAGGAGGCATGAACTGGAACACAGGACAATAGATGCGAGTCTACGCTGCGCCCCAGGGGGTGTGGCCTGGCCGCCCTGGTGCTCCCAGAGGGCACGCTCACCTCAGGGAGCTCACTGAGGGAGAAGAGCGGCCTTCCCTGTCCTCCCCACAGTGGCTTAGGGCGCTTGGGACACCGCGGGGTGCCGAGCAGGGGCCCTCATCCAGTCTCCCCACCAAGCAGCCCCCCTGGGCCCGGCAGCACCCACAGGAGCTCCCAGCAGGTGTGCAGCACACGGTCCAAGCTGCCTGGGAAGCACACGCTCTTCTTTCACTCCAGGCCGCAAAGGGCAACGGTCAGGGGGCTGCACCCCATGTGCGTCGGGCTGATCCCAGGAAGAAAGAGACTCATGCTGAGAACTAACACAGCCAGGTCCTGCACCCTCTCCTTCCCCACCGAGAACACCTGTGCGTCTGTCCTGCCCTCCAGGTTGTGGGCACCTGCGGCGCGGGGCATTATGGGCACAGGTGCCTCTGCCGGGCACATTGGCACCTTAGCTCCAGCTTTCTTGTCATCTGTTCTGTTTTTTTTTTAAGTATATTTTATTGATTTTTTACAGAGAGGAAGGGAGAGGGATAGAGAGTTAGAAACATCGATGAGAGAGAAACATCGATCAGCTGCCTCCTGCACATCTCCTACTGGAGATGTGCCTGCAACCAAGGTACATGCCCTTGACCAGAATTGAACCTGGGACCTTTCAGGCCACAGGCCGACGCTCTAACCACTGAGCAAAACTGGTTAGGGTTGTTCTTAAAGGCCCATCCTGTTACCTCAGGGCCTGGATGTTCCGTGAACTGCTTTCCTGGGACCTTCCAATTGCTCTTTGCAGCCGGGCACCTGCTCACCCCGCTCGCTGGGCAGTGACCCTGCCTGAGACCATACGGCAGGTGCACAGGCCCTACCCCTGGGCGGAAACCACCGCTGGCGTGGCCAGGCTCCCGGCTCTCCCTGGTAACGTCCGCTCTGACTCCCTGCAGCTGCCCCTTCAAAAGAGCAGACTCCTGCGAGCACCACTGCGCCCACCTGACCCGAGTTCGTCCCGAGTCTAAGAGTGAGAACCGGGACACGGGCAGCTTCCAGGCATCGCCGGGAGGGCCGACAGAGGCTCTGGGTGGCAGGTGTGGTTCTGCTTTGCTGAGACCAAGGATCAGGCAGGCGAAAGGGGGACTTTGAGGATGGCTCTACAGAAGGCCTTGCTTGTTCTTCTGTGTTCCAAAATGCATTTGTACAGAGTTCTAGTCAAATGGTGTATAAATTAAATAACAGAGCATAGCCAATGTATTGCCACTTGCAGGTGGGAGGAGCCGGCTGCTAACCACTCAGCCTTCTCCCAGGAGAAGGGCAACCCCCAGTGGGGCAACCTCCGCTTCTCTGGTGGGGCAGTTCAGGGGCCCACGTGGCAGAATAAGCTATGGAAGGGGCAGGGAAGGCCCCAGGCTGATGTCAGTGAGGAGTGGTGCCAGCCAGCAGCACTGTCTCCCCAGAGGCCTGAGCAGGCCAGAGCCGACAAGGCCCACAGCACCTGCTTCTGGAGGCCACCTCAGTCGACTGCACTGAGCTTGGAGCCTGCCCTGCCACTTGCTATGGCCTGTCCTGCTCCAGGCCTGTGCCGTGCCCTCCCAGGTCCCAGGGGTTACATTCTCTCTCCTTTGATGCTCACCACCACCCCTGAATTAAATGGTGCATCTCCTTTTTGCAGGTGGGACAACAGAGAAGCAGAGCGTTGAGCAAGCAGTCCAAGATCTCTGAGCCGGTGGGTGGAAAATCTGAAGTTCCAATCAGGGCCTGTGCCTCACCCAAGAGCGCACTCTGCCCCACACGGGCACCTGCCTCCTAAGAAGCCAAAAGTTCGAGTGACAGGTCAACTTACATCCTCTTGGGCCAGCAAACAGGCAGCAAGTATCCAAAGCCTTCAAAACCAGTGCTGATCCAGCAATTGCTTTGGGAATTTGTCCTCAGCAGAGCATCCAGCATCCCTATAATAGCACCTGGACACTTGGCTCATGAACAGGAGACAAACAGGAGCGCGGTTAGGTGTTGGGACACACGCATGCGAGGGGAAGTTATATAATCACTAAAAAATCGTGTTTCACAAAAATACTGACACAGAGAATGCCCACATACTGCAAGGGGGAGCGCAGGCTGCAGCAGGCTTCTGAGATGAGCGAGCACTTAGGACTACTTTAGCTGTGTCCCACAGCTTTTGGGTTGTTGTGTTCTCATTTTCATTTGTTTCAAGGTATCTCTTGATTTCATCTTTGATCTCACTGTTAACCTGTTCATTGTTTAGGAACATGTTATTTACCCTCCATATCTTTTTGTGTTTTTCAGTTTTATTTTTTTCTTGTGATTTATAGTTTCATACCATTATGGTCAGAGAAGTTTGATATGATTTTAATCTTCTTAAATTTATTGAGACTTGTTTTGTGTCCTAACGTGGTCTATTCTAGAAAATGTTCCATGCACAGTTGAAAAGAATGTATATTCTGCTGCTTTGTGGTAGAATGCTCTGAAGACATCAATTAAATCAATCTGATCTAGTGTGTCATTTAAGGGCACTGTTTCCTTATTTATTTTGTCTGGAAGATCTATCCATTGATGTCAGTGGGGTGTGAAATTCCTCTACTGTAATTGTATTACTGTCAATCTTTCCCTTTATGTCCATCAAGATTTGTTTTACATATTTAGATGCTCCTGTACTGGGTGCATAAATGTTTACAAGGATTATATCCTCTTGTTGGATTGTTCCCTTTACCATTATATTGTCCTTCTTTGTCTCTTATTATAGCCTTTGTTTTAAAGTCTATTTCATCAGACATAAAAATTGCTACCCCAGCTTTTTTCCCCTTTCTATTTGCATGAAATATCATTTTCCTTCTCTTTACTTTTAGTCTCTACATACCTTTTGTTCTGAGGTGGGTCTCTTGTAGACTATATATATATAACCAGTCTTGTTTTCTTATCCATTCGGCTACCCTATGTTAATTGGAGCATTCAAGCCATTTACATTTAAAGTGATTATTGATAGATACATATTTATTGCCATTTAATTCTTTTTATTAAGTTCCTCTGTTTCTTCTTCTCCTTCTTTAGAAGGCCCTTTAACACTTCTTATAATACTGGTTTGGTGGTAATGAACTCCTTTAGCAGCTTCTTGTATGGAAAGCTCTTTATTTCTCCTTCAAATTTAAATGGTAGCCCTGCTGGGTAAAGTAGTCTTGGTTGTAGTCATCACCCCACCTTTAGAGGTGGCAGAGATGCTGGTGTTTTCTATAAAGGCTCATCCTGTCTACTCTTTAGTGCTGTTTCCAATGCAGATCTTTGACTCAGACCTTCCGCTCATTAAGGCAACTGTCTCTAAGCCCACCTGGGTGGACGACAAGGTATCTTCCCTGTAGCAACTCCGCTCTGGTTCTCCAGGACTGGCTAAATGCCTTGTTCTTCATCTCAATCCCACCTGGGGCCGTTGTACTATGGGGCAAACACAGTTTGCATAATGAGCATCTTATGAGCTCTATCCACTGAGCCAAACCGGTTTCGGCAAAATGTCTTGTTTTTCATCTCAATCCCACCTGGGACCGTTGTACTATGGGGCAAACACAGTTTACATAACGAGCATCTTATGAAATCAAACCACATATGCATGAATACCAACAACATTGTTTCCCAAAATGCTTTTCACTCTGCACAGCTATCTAAGTTATGCACTTTACTGTCAGGGGTGGGCATGGTCCCCAGTCCACTTACAGCACAAGTCATAGGACAGAGAGTGGACCAGTCCTTTATTCTGCAGATGCAGACACAGAGGCAAAGACAGACTCAGCTGCTAGTTAGTGGCAAAGGCACAACTAGATGCCTCACCTCCAAACTCTTAGCTCTCTGTTCTTCCTCACATAGGACCCAGTTCCACTAGGCAGCCCATCCACATAATGACTACTGGCGGTGCCATCTCAGATGCCGTGCTGCCTAGATGACACAGCAGTGTGTGTCAGCTGCTACGCACATGGGCCCTGCAACCTGGAGAGAGGGAAGAGGAGAGGGTCCCAGCTGACAGAGAGAAGGCACAAGAGAACAGAACATGTTTGAGAGAGTGGGCTGTAATCCCAACATTCTCTGGCCTGGCTGGCACTGCGCAGAACTGTGCTCGAGGACTGTGTGGCCCAACACACACATATAAATGATTCAACACGGAGCATCGAGAATCACCGGGAAATGACACGCTGCAGGAGACTAGGCTGTGGCATTGAGGACAGAAAGAAACAGGTGCCACAAAGACCAAGTATCTGCATTTATGAAAAATAAAATAAAATAAACATGAGAAGGACCAGGCAACAAATGGAATTACACATCCTCCCCTGGTAGGCTGCCTTTTGGAGATCTGGGCATGCATGACTCCGTATGGCACTCCATAAACGTGGCTGGCCTGCCTTGGTCAACTCTCAGATTTTTCATCGGCCAGCTTGACCCCAGTTAAGCACAAGCCCGCAAAGTGGCTTCCTGTACTTGAAAAAGAAGTCTGTGCCATTTATGCAGACCTTTATTTTTCAAAAGAAAAACCAGGTGCTCCAGAAATATGCCTGAGCTAGGAGGATATTCAGGTTTGGGATTAGATGTAAAAAAATGAGGAAATTATGAAATATTGAAAACAAATTCCGTTTGTACTTGTCTGCCTTATTTTTTTAACTGAGTAAAAATACGGGTATTATTATTTTAATGCCTTTATAGGTCTGAAATCCCCTTGCTAGTTTAATAACTAAAATGGTATTAGTTTTAATTTTAAGTTCACTTAAAAATAGTTTATTTAGACATAAGCGTTGCAGAGCGTAAGTCTACTGTTAGATTACGTTTCACATTTCCCCCATTCTGTTACACGCCGGTGACGTTCCTTGCTGAACCCAGCTTTTTGCCCCAAGATTGTGAGCTTACTGAAAGCCAGGCTGTGTGTTCACAGCACTGATAGCATGTATTAGACCTCAAAAATGGTTGCTGACTTAAATGAATGTATCAGAAGTCTAATTTTTAAAGTCATCACTAACTGCAGTTCTGCTTTTCCTAATGCTTCATTTCTATCACAAGGACAGATGAGGCGGAATGGCACATGGTGGTCTCGTTCCCATCGCAGCCCTTGGCAGACATCAATAATCAGCCACAGCATCATTCTCAAAGTGCTCACCACACAGTACTCTAGGCAGCTCTGCCAGATGCTTGGAGTAGCACTTGGCTAGAAGCCTGCCGACACCATTGGTAGAAATAGCAATAAGTTGATAGAACTGGGCTTTAGCCTGGGCTCTACCACTAACTAGCTACTAACCATCTGAAGGACTTGGGACAAACTGTTTCCCTCTCTGGGCCTCAATCTCAATTCTGGTGTAAATGGTGTGGACTCTGATGTATAAGAGTCTATTAGATTACTTTTGAAAAATAAAGGTTTGTACAACTTCTTTTTCTGAGTAGACATTTGAGTCAACACATTAAAAAAAACATATTTGAGCTGAGAACAACATATATTGAAAATATATTTCCAAACTCTAGTTTTCAATGTACTGTTTGTTTGTGACCCAGAAAAATGAAGCAGCAATGGTACCAATACTGCAGAAACCCACCTCCCACCAGGCCCACTGGACGCAGCCTCCCCTAACATGCTTGTCTCCTGCGGGGAATGCCCGCCTTTCACCACACCCACACACACCACCAACTCTACCACCACCCTGGCCCTGAGAAATCTTTGCACTTGCTGGGCACCCTGCACTCCCCACTCTGAACCTCTGCCCACCCACCACATTATTCTTACATCTCTCCTCCTGGACCTTGAGCTTTCTGGGGGCAGACACCACCTCTTTTCACTTTTGTAGCCCTAATACCTGCACTAGGTGCTTGGTAAATCTATCTATATATATAAAAGGCTAATATGCAAAGTGTCCCCTTGGGAGTTCAACCGGGAGTTTGATTGCTCGCTATGATGTGTGCTGTCCACCAGGGGGTGGCGCAGAGTGAATGAAGGCCCCGGCCGGCAGCCAGCAGCCAGGGAAGGAAGGTCCCGGCTGGCAGCCAGAAGGAAGGCCCGGGCCAGCAGCCAGAAGGCCCCTATCAGCCCTGATCGCCAGCCAGGCCTAGGGACCCTACCCATGCACAGATTTCGTGCACCAGGACTCTAGTACAGGGGTCCTCAAACTACGGTCTGCGGGCCACATGCAAATACAAATATTGTATTTGTTCCCATTTTGTTTTTTTACTTCAAAATAAGATATGTGCAGTGTGCATAGGAATTTGTTCATAGTGTTTTTTTAAACTATAGTCCGGCCCTCCAACGGTCTGAGGGACAGTGAACTGGCCCCTGTTTAAAAAGTTTGAGGACCCCTGCTCTAGTATATATAAAAGACTAAGCAACCGACACACCAGCCAGTAGGTATGACACACACTGACCACTAGGGGGCAGATACTCAACACAGGAGCTGCCGAGCAACAGCAACTTTGCAGAGTGCCCTCTTGCACTCCGGAACCCCTCAGGGGATGTCGGACTGCTGGTTTGGCCTGATCCCCACAGGCTGAGGGACCCGGCTCACTGCACAGACGCCCTTCGAGCTCTGGCGCCCCTCCAGGTGTGGCCAGCTAGGGAGGGACCATGGGACGTTGGCTCCAGGGTGTGTCCATCTGGCCCAGTCCCGCCCCGCTGGCTACCTTCTAATTAATTTCCTTTCAATGTGCATGAATCCGTGCACTGGGCCTCTAGTATTTTATAAATGAGTGAGCCTTGTCACCCATGCTTAGAAAATGCGAGGGTAGCACTCATTAGATAACAAATCACTTTTACGAAGGTCTTTTACTTTATTAACTTTCTTCAGAAGGTTGAGAAAATAAATGTTCTCCAGCGCCTGATTTTATTTGAGCCATTTGGTAAGATTCTCTAACAAAGTGCTCCAGTGTGATTCAGACGCGGGGGCTGGCTGGGTTTCACAAATATCTTCCCATGTTGTAACTCGAAGGCATCACATTTGGAGTGTGAGGACATGCAGTAATACGAACATGCAGTTGGTTGGTTATGCAAAGACCAAAAACCCAAATTATCCCAGCCTCTCTGTATTTGAGAGATGTGAAAAGGCAGCAAAGTCCCATGTTCTTACACAGCTCCATGGGGGTGGGCGTGCATATGGATGCCCCACACCATTTAACACCTAATGACTTTTGGGTTGTCTCGTGCATCCTAGCTGTCCTTCTCAGTAGACGCTGAGGTCTGAGAACAATACAATGAATGTGATTATTTCTGTATATCCCACAGTGCCCAGTGTGCAGTCGGTGCTTAATAAAGGCACTGTGATTAACACGGTGCGACATAAGCCATGTACTTCCCCTGCTGGCCAGGGTCCTTTGTGGACACAGCACTGGGCATTGCACGAATTCCTTGGTCGGCTGACGTGCAGGAAGGCAGCCCGGGAGGCAGGCTGCGGTGATCAGGTGGATCCTGAGCCCGGAGGAGGACACTGAAGATTTCCCACACTCTACCCCCTAGGAGCCAAAGCAAGACGCCAGTGGCAGCTGACCAATGTTTCACATACACTCACTCTTTGATTGTTAGCGGCACTGGATGTTACAAGTATTTCATCCAAGCCAGGCAACTCTGAGTTGTCAACAAAGACGCAGAGTCACCAGGTGGCAGTGGGCACAGGGTAAGGGGGAGGTGGAGCCCCGAGGTCTCTGGCATCCATGAGCCTGGGGACCAGGGAGGGACCCCTGTTTCTGAGTGTTTGCCGGCTGCCTGCTCTTGAGGTCCTAATAGGATTTCCAGTTCTCCGACAGCAAGGTCGGCTGGGCGCACCGCTGGGAGGCTCTCTAGCTCTCCTTCTAGTCAAATCTCTCCGAGGGCAGGGGTGCTGCAGTGAGTCGCCACTCAGAGTGGCAAAGGCGCCGGAGAGCCCCCAGCTCATCTCTCCCCGCAACCGTGGCCAACTCTGACACACCCACCCACGTGCACGGGAGGAAACTGCTGGCCCTGCTGACTGCCCGGGAGAGGAAAACCCGCTGAGTGCTCTGGATAATGGAGTGCTGGAGGACCAGTGCCTCACCCTCAGGACGGCTGCCAGTGCTATTTCAGGGACCCCAATGGCTTTATGGCCGACATGTCAGATGGGGCAGCCTTGGCACCTGCCTGAAACCGAGTAGGCAGCTGTCTGCTTCCCATCCAAGGCAGCCCAGTGGGATGGAGCCCGTGACGGCGGGATGAGCATTGGCCCAGGCTCATGTGCCCCCTGCCACGGGACGTTCAGAGGCCTCAGGACAGAATCCAGGCCCCCTGCTACTCACAGTGTGGGCTGGGGACCAGAGCCCCAGTGCAGTGGTCGGCAAACTGTGGCCCCTTGAGTGTGGCTCTTCCACAAACTACCACGTGCGGGCGTGCACGTACAGTGCGATTGAAACTTCGTAGCCACACTCAAGGGGCCAAAGAGCCGCAGTTTGCCGACCATTGCCCAGTGCTACCTTGGAGCTGGTTGAGGTGCAGACACTGGGCTCCACCTGGACTACAGACTCCGAGTCCCACTGCAACAAGCTTGCAGGGGGTTCCACTGCAGTCAAGTTTGAGAACCAGGCTTTAGATAAGTGGTTCTCGACCCTGGGTACATGTCAGAGCTTTCAAAACTCCTGGTACTCAGGTCATGCCTCATCCCATTTGCCAGCAGCCGGGACCCAGGTGTCAGCGTTTGATAAGCCCCACAAGGTGATGTCAGAATGCCTACAGGGTCGAGAACCACTGCTCTGGAGACAAGTCAAGACTTCTGAGTGTGGCCTCTTGTCAGTAGGTGAGCCTGCAGCTGGGGCATCTTGGGAGCACGCACACACACACACACACACACACACACACACACACACACACACACACATTTCTTATTAAGCCTTCTGTTACCTAGATTGAAATTTTGGGAAAACCCCCTTCCTTCCTTCCTTCTTTTTCCTTTCTTTCCTTCCTTCTTTCCTTTTGTTAACCCTCACCTGAGGATATTTTCTCCACTGATTTTTTAAATTTATTTTTTATAATTTTTTTTATTGATTAAGGTATTACAAATGTGTGGTTATCCCCCCATTGCCCCTCCCCCCAAACCTCCCAATCCCACCTCACCCTCACCCTCTGTTGTCTGCGTCCATTGGCCATGCTTATATGCATGCATACGCGATTGAAACTTCGTAGCCACACTCAAGGGGCCAAAGAGCCGCAGTTTGCCGACCATTGCCCAGTGCTACCTTGGAGCTGGTTGAGGTGCAGACACTGGGCTCCACCTGGACTACAGACTCCGAGTCCCACTGCAACAAGCTTGCAGGGGGTTCCACTGCAGTCAAGTTTGAGAACCAGGCTTTAGATAAGTGGTTCTCGACCCTGGGTACATGTCAGAGCTTTCAAAACTCCTGGTACTCAGGTCATGCCTCATCCCATTTGCCAGCAGCCGGGACCCAGGTGTCAGCGTTTGATAAGCCCCACAAGGTGATGTCAGAATGCCTACAGGGTCGAGAACCACTGCTCTGGAGACAAGTCAAGACTTCTGAGTGTGGCCTCTTGTCAGTAGGTGAGCCTGCAGCTGGGGCATCTTGGGAACACCCCCCCTATATAGTGTCACAGTGCTCACCCACACACAAGGAGCGCCATGAGCTAGCTTGGTGCCTGCACCAGCCGGGCAGTGGAAGCACACATGGCCTCCAGGGCCCATGACCTCGCGGTAGGAGCTGGGCACACAGCATCATTGGTGGGGAGAGGGCACTCTCCCTTCCTCCCTTCCTCCCTCCCTCCCTCCC